>NC_041222.1:9756423-9758662 GCF_002837175.3 Physeter macrocephalus | reverse complement strand
GTTCCCTTTTCTCCACACCCTCTCCAGCATTTATTGTTGGTAGATTTTTTAATGATGGCCATTCTGACCAGTGTGAAGTGATAACTCATTGTAGTGTTGATGTGCATTTCTCTAATGATTAGTGATGTTGAGCAACCTTTCATGTGTTTGTTGGCAATCTGTATATCTTCTTTGGAGAAATGTCTATTTAGGTCTTCTGCCCATTTTTGGATTGGGTTGTTTGTTTTTTTGATATTGAGCTGCATGAGCTGCTTGTATATTTTGGAGATTAATCCCTTGTCAGTTGCTTTATTTGCAAATTTTTCTCCCATTCTGAGGGTTGTCTTTTCGTCTTGTTTATGATTTCATTTGCTGTGCAAAAGCTTTTAAGTTTCATTTGGTCCCACATATTTATTTTGTTTTTATTTCCCTTACTCTAGGAGGTGGGTCAAAAAGGATCTTGCTGTGATTTATGTCATAGAGTGTTCTGCCTATGTTTTCCTCTAAGAGTTTGATAGTGTCTGGCCTTACATTTAGGTCTTTAACCCATTTTGAGTTTATTCTTGTGTGTGGTGTTAGGGAGTGTTCTAATTTCATACTTTTATCCTGTACCTTTGTAGTATAGTCTGAAGTCAGGGAACCTGATTCCTCCTGTTCTGTGTTTCTTTCTCAGAATTGCTGTGGCTATTTGGGGTCTTTTGTGTTTCCATACAAATTGTGAAATTTTTTGTTCTAGTTCTGTGAAAAATGCCATTAGTAGTTTGATAAGGATTCCATTGAATCTGTAGATTGCTTGGGTAGTATAGTAATTTTGTTGATTCTTCCACTGCAAGAACATGGTATATCTCTCCATCTGTTTGTTTCATCTTTAATTCCTTTCATCAGTGTCTTATAGTTTTCTGCATATGGGTCTTTTGTCTACTTAGGTAGGTTTAGTCCTAGGTATTTTATTCTTTTTGTTGCAGTGGTAAATGGGAGTGTTTCCTAAATTTCTCTTTCAGAATTTTTATCATTAGTGTATAGGAATGCAAGAGATTTGTGTGCATTAATTTTGTATCCTGCTACTTTACCAAATTCATTGATTAACTCTAGTAGTTTTCTGATAACATCCTTAGGATTCTCTATGTATAGTATCATGTCATCTGCAAACAGTGACAGTTTTACTTCTTCTTTTCCAATTTGTATTCCTTTTATTTCTTTTTCTTCTCTGATTGCCGTGGCTAGGACTTCCAAAACTGTATTGAATAATAGTGGCGAGAATGGACATCCTTCTCTTGTACCTGACCTTAGAGGACATGCTTTCAATTTTTCACCATTGACAATGAAGTTGGCTGTGGGTTTGCCATATATGGCCTTTATTATGTTGAGGGAGGTTCCCTCTATGCCCACTTTCTGGAGAGTTATTATCATAAATTGGTGTTGAATTTTGTTGAAAGCTTTTTCTGCATTTATTGAGATGATCGTATGGTTTTTCTCCTTCAGTTTGTTAATATGCTGTATAACATTGATTGATTTGCATATATTGAAGAATTCTTGTATTTCTGGGATAAATGCCACTTGATCATGGTATATGATCGTTTTAATGTGTTGTTGGATTCTGTTTGCTAGTATTTTGTTGAGGTTTTTTTGTTTTCTTTCTGTAATTACTATAGCAGGTGTAAGGTTAGGTTGTTCATATGAAATTTTTCTTATTTCTTGAGGTAGGATTGTATTGCTATAACCTTTCCTCTTATAACTGCTTTTGCTGCATCCCATAGGTTTTGGGTCATCATCTTATTTTCATTGTCATTTGTTTCTAGGTATTTTTTGATTTCCTCTTTGATTCAGATAGGTGTTAGCTCTTCTCTAAATGTTTGATAGAATTTGCCTGTGAAGCTTTCTGGTCCTGGGCTTTTGTTTTTGGAAGATTTTTAATCACAGTTTCAATTACAGTGCTTGTGATTGGTCTGCTTATACTTTCTGTTTCTTCCTGGTTAAGTCTTGGAAAGTTGTGCTTTATGAAGAATTTGTCCATTTCTTCCTGGTTGTCCATTTTATTGGCATATAGTTGTTTGCAGTAATCTCTCATGATCCTTTGTATTTCTACAGTGTCAGTTGTTACTTTCCTTTCTAATTCTGTTGATTTGTCTCTCCTCCCTTTTATTCTTGATGAGTGATGCTCATGGTTTATCAGTTTTGTTTATCTTCTCAAAAAACCAGCTTTTAGTTTTATTGATCTTTGCTATTGTTTCCGTCATTTATTTCTGCTCTGATCTTTATG
>NC_041222.1:9678842-9755528 GCF_002837175.3 Physeter macrocephalus | reverse complement strand
CTTTTCCTTCTCTTGTGTTTCCTGCCTAGAGAAGTTCCTTTAGCATTTGCTGTAAAGCTGGTTTGGTGGTGCTGAATTCTCTTAACTTTTGCTTGTCTGTAAAGGTTTTAATTTGTCCATCGAATCTGAATGAGATCCTTGCTGGGTAGAGTCATCTTAGTTGTAGGTTTTTCCCTTTCATCACTTTAAGTATGTCCTCCCACTCTCTTGTGGCTTGCAGAGTTTCTGCTGAAAGATCAGCTGTTAACCTTAAGGGGATTCTCTTGTATGTTATTTGTTATTTTTCCCTTGCTGCTTTTAATATTATTTCTTTGTATTTAATTTTTGATAGTTTGAATAATATGTGTCTTGGTGGTTTTCTCCTTGGATTTATCCTGTATGGGACTCTCTGTGCTTCCAGGACCTGATTGACCTTTTCCTTTCCCATATTAGGGAATTTTTCAACTATAATCTCTTCAAATATTTTCTCAGTCCCTTTCTTTTTCTCTTGTTCTTCTGGGACCCCTATAATTCGAATGTTGTGCAGTAGTTATGTCCAGTATTTTATCTTCCAGGTCACTTATCCGTTCTTCTGCCTCAGTTATTCTGCTCTTGATTCCTTCCAGAGGATTTTAAATTTCATTTATTGTGTTGTTCATCATTGTTTGCTTGCTCTTTAGTTCTCTAGGTCCTTGTTAAACATTTCTTCTGTTTTATCCATTCTATTTCCAAGAGTTTGGATCATCTTTGCTATCATTACTCTGAATTCTTTTTCACGTATACTGCCTATTTCCCCTTGATTTGTTTGGTCTGGTGGGTTTTTACCTTGCTCCTTTATCTGCTGCATATTTCTCTGTCTTCTCATTTTGTTTAACTTACTGTGTTGGGGGTCTCATTTTTGCAGCCTGCAGGTTCATAGTTCCCGTTGTTTTTGGTGTCTTCCCCCAGTGCGTAAGGTTGGTTCAGTGGGTTGTGTAGGCTTCCTGGTGGACGGGACTGGTGCCTGTGTTCTGGTGGGTGGGGCTGGATCTTGTCTTTCTTGTGGGCAGGGCCATGTCCGGTGCTGTGTTTTGGGGTGTCTGTGAACTTGGTATGATTTTAGGCAGTCTCTCTGCTAATGGGTGGCTTTGTGTTCCTGTCTTGCTGGTTGTTTGGCATGGGGTATCCAGCACTGGAGCTTGCTGGCCATTGGGTGGAGCTGGGTCTTAGCGTTGAGACGGTGATCTCTGGGACAGCTCTTGCCAATTGTTATTACGTGGGTCAGGGAGGTCTCTGGTGATCCAGTGTCCTGAACTCGGCTCTCCCACCTCAGAGGCTCAAGCCTGACACCAGGCTGGAGCACCAAGATCCTGTCAGCCACACAGCTCAGAAGAAAAAGAAGGAAAATGAGAGAAAAAAATAGTAAATTATAATAAAGTTTAAAAAATTATTAATATAAAAAGTTAATAAAAAAAGAAGAGAGCAGCCAAACCAATAAACAAATCCACCAATGATAGCAGGCACTAAATACTATACTAATATAAACATAAAAATCAGAAACAAATCAATCGCAGACAACACACCCCAAGTATGCAGTTGCTCCCAAAGTCCACCACCTCAATTTTGGGGTGAGTCGTTGTCTATTCAGGTATTCCACAGTTGCAGGGTACATCAGGTCGATTGTGGGGATTTAATTCACTGCTCCTGAGGCTGCATGTAGAGATTTCCCTTTCTCTTCTTTGTTCGCACAGCTCCTGGGGTTCAGCTTTGGTTTTGGCCCCACCTCTGTGTGTAGGTCGCCCTCAGGTATCTGTTCCCTGCCCAGACAGGAGGGGGTAAAGCAGAGGCTGATTAAGGGGCTCTTGCCCACTCATGCCAGCTGGAGGGAAGGGTATGGTAGTTATAATTGGAACGTAGGGCGGACCTGCGGTGGCAGAGGCTGGCATGACGTTGCAACATCCTGATGTGCGCCATGTGTTCTCCTGGGGAAGTTGTCCCTGTATCAGAGGACCCTGGCAGTGGCAGGCTGCACAGGCTCCCAGGAGGGGCAGTGTGGATAGTGACCTGTGCTTGCACACGGGATTCTTGGTGGCTGCAGCAACAGCGTTAGTGCTTCATGCCCGTCTCTGGTGTCAAAGCTGATAGCCGCGGCTCGTGCCCATCTCTGGAGCTCGTTTAGGTGGTGCCTTGCCTTCTGTGGGCACGTGGGGAAGGAATCCCCTCTCCTCGCGCACCCTGAAACAACGGTCTCTTATCTCTTAGGCAGTTCCAGACTTTTTCCTGGAATCCCTCCCTGTTAGCCTTGGCACACTAGACCCCTTCAGGCTGTGTTCATGCAGCCAACCCCAGTCCTCTTCCTAGGGTCTGACCTCCGAAGCCCGAGCTTCAGCTCCCAGCCCCCATCCCACCTGGCAGGTGAGCAGACAAGCCTCTCAGGTGGGTGAGTGCTGGTCGGCACCGATCCTCTGTGTGGGAATCTCTCTGCTTTGCCCTCTGCACCCCTGTTGCTGTGTTCTCCTCGGTGGCTCCAAAGCGTCCGTCCCACCCCCGCCTACCCTTCTCTGCCAGAGAAGGGTGTCCCTAGTGTGTGGAGACTTTTCGTCCTTCACAGCTCCCTCCCCAAGGTGCGGGTCCCGTCCCTATTCTTTTGTCTCTGTTTTTTCTTTGTTCTTTTGCCCTACCCATGTGCGTGGGGAGTTTCTTGCCTTTTGGGAAGTCTGCGGTCTTCTGCCAGCGTTCAGTAGGTGTTCTGTAGGAGTTGTTCCACATGTAGATGTGTTTTTGATGTATTTTGGGGATGGAAGGTGATCTCTACATCTTGCTCCTCCACCATCTTGAAGTTCCCCCCTAAGATTTGGTTTTACTATATTCCCAGGAATTCCCAGAAAAGACAATCATATTCATCCAGCCATGCCTGTTTGCATCTATCCATCCATCCATCCATCCAACAAATATTTAATGAATGTCTACTGATTTTCTGGCATTGTGTTAGACACTGAGTATATAGAAATGAATGAATGAGAAACCACAGTCTCCTGCTCTTGTATACAACTAAGGAGAGGGAACAGATATTGAACAAGTAACTAAGTTGAAAGACTGGAAGGAAACAGGTATCCGAAGTGCTTATAAGAGAGAATATTAAGCTTTTCTACAGGTCAGGACTAGCTTTCCTATCAAGAGCCAGTTGCTTGGAGTGTGAGAAGGTGGCTATTTCTGTTTCAGCTACTACTACTGCATCATAACAACCTCTTCCCCCATGTCCCCCAGATAAAATAGTGTTATAAAACAACAATGTTATTATACTTATGAATTCTGTGGGACACAGCAAAGGGAGGATGACCTGTCTTTGCTCTATAATGTCTGGGGCATCATCTGAGCAGACTCATAAGCCAGGTATCACTTGATAGCTGGATACTGGAAAAATCTTGGGATACCTTCACTCATATGTCTTGAATTTGATGTTGCTGTCAGCCAAGACCTCAAATGGGCTGGCAGGCACAACCCTTAAGATGTGGCCTTTCTACGTGCTCTGTCCACATGGACTAGTTTGGACTTCCTCTCAGCATAACAGCTGGATGCCAGGAGTAAATACCTCAGAGGAGACCTAGGTGGAAGCTAGGGAACATGCCTTCTGTGACCTAACCTCAGATGTTACAGATGTCACTTTGTCACAGTGGCAAGTCCACTTAAATTTAAGGGGAGAGCACATAGGCCCACTGCTTTGATCAGAGCAATATCAAAGTTACATTGTGAGAGGAATTTGTGGAATGGGAGAGATGATTACAACCATCTTTGGAAAATACAGTCTGCCTGAACATGTATCAGAGCAGTGTTGTTCTTCGATATTTAACTATGGGGAAACATATTTATGGTCCTTAACTTTAACAGCTACTCATGTGCAGAAGCCACGTAAAGGTTGAGAGTTTCTGGGTCTCTAAGATCCAGACAGAGTATTTCAGGAGCAAATTCCAAGTCCAGGCATTTATATAGTCCCTTCCTGAGAAAAGGGCCAAAGAGGTCTGTCTCTTTATTCATGATGATGTGACGGAAAGGTCTAGACTCTTCTAATTGATCATAGATCCTGAAAGAAACCAACTGCTCAAATTATTTTTAAAAGAGCATCCATGAGTAAATATGCTTTGAAAAAGTCTCAAACTTTATTAGATCAGAGGGCTAAATGAGTTATCGGGGATGTGAATTCCTCATCTCATTCATTAACTTGATCTCCAGGAAAATCATCTCAGCCTGGATTAGATGACTGTCTTCTCTGCTCCACTCTAATCTTGAGATCACCTCTGCAGCCCCCACAGCACTTGCTGGGTGGATTACGGTTGCCTGCTTATTTATTTGCCTCCTTCATTAGACTGTGAGCTCTCTGAGACTAGAGACCGGGTCTCATAAACTGCTGTATCCTCGACATCTAATTATCTCATGTTCGGTAACTGAAATAATAGTCATGTGTCCTAACTCTTGCTAACAGCTTTTCCTGGACCAAAGTTCTATAACCCATGACTATTAGAAACCCAGTGAGAACTTTTCCATTAGGACTACTCAAGCCTTATCAAAATTCCAAGGAAAAAAATGGCTCATTCTAGGACAGGGAAAGGAAATATACAAGATGATCCGGCAACAGTTTGTAGTGCCAGAAAGTAAAGAAGTGCTCAAGAAATAAGCAAACGTAGCCAAAGCAATCTTGAGAATGAAAAACGGAGGTGGAGGAATTAGGCTCCCTGACTTCAGACTATACTACAAAGCTACAGTAATCAAGACAGTATGGTACTGGCACAGAAACAGAAATATAGATCAATGGAACAGGATAGAAAGCCCAGAGATAAACCCACACACATATGGTCACCACTTCTTTGATAAAGGAGGCAAGAATATACAGTGGAGAAAAGACAGCCCCTTCAGTAAGTGGTGCTGGGAAAACTGGATAGCTACATGTAAAAGAATGAAATTAGAACACTCCCTCACACCATACACAAAATAAACTCCAAATGGATTAAAGACCTAAATGTAAGGCCAGACACTATCAAACTCTTAGAGGAAAACATAGGCAGAACACTCTATGACATAAATCACAGCAAGATCCTTTTTGACCCCCCTCCTAGAGAAATGGAAATAAAAACAAAAATAAACAAATGGGACCTAGTTAAACTTAAAAGCTTTTGCACAGCAAAGGAAACCATATGGGCAGAAGACCTAATTAGACATTTCTCCAAAGAAGATATACAGATTGCCAACAAACACATGAAAGGATGCTCAACATCACTAATCAGTAGAGAAATGCAAATCAAAACAACAATGAGTTATCACTTCACACAGGTCAGAATGGCCATCATCAAAAAATCTACAAACAGCAAATGCTGGAGAGGGTGTGGAGAAAAGGGAACCCTCTTGCACTGTTGGTGGGAATGTAAATTGATACAGCCACTACGGAGAACAGTATAGAGGTTCCTTAAAAAACTAAAAACAGAACTACTATATGACCCAGCAATCCGACTACTGGGCGTATACCGTGAGACAACTGTAATTCAAAAAGAGTCATGTACCACAGTGTTCATTGCAGCACTATTTACAATGGCCAGGACATGAAAGCAACCTAAGTGTCCATTGACAGATGAATGGATAAAGAAAATGTGGCACATATATACAATGGAATATTACTCAGCCATAAAAGGAAACAAAATTGAGTTATTTGTAGTGAGGTGGATGGACCTAGAGACTGTCATACAGAGTAAAGTAAGTCAGAAAGAGAAAAACAAATAACATATGCGAACACATATATATATGGAATCTAAAAAAAAAAAAAAACAAAATGGTTCTGAAGAACTTAGGGGCAGGACGGGAATAAAGACGCAGCCCTACTAGAGAATGGACTTGAGGACACGGGGAGGGGAAAGGGTAAGCTGGGACAAGGCGAGAGAGTGGCATGGACATATATACACTACCAAATGTAAAATAGATAGCTAGTGGGAAGCAGCCGCATAGCACAGGGAGATCAGCTCAGTGTTTTGTGACCTCCTAGCGGGGTGGGAGAGACGCAAGAGGGAGGAGATATGGGGATATATGTATACGTATAGCTGATTCACTTTGTTATACAGCAGCAAGTAACGCACCACTTAAAGCAATTACCATCCAATAAAGATGGTAAAAAATAAGAAATAAAAATAAAGAAATAAAGAAACAAACAAATCCTACAGTGATGAGTATATGTCAAAAGGAGCCAACTGAAAAAGATGCCTATGGCCAAAGCCCCAACATTTTGAGCAGCAAAAGAAATGAAGTAGCCCTGGATTATAACCCTAAATAGAAAATAAGTATTCATGAGTCCATACTGATGTAAATATATGATTGAATAAATAAATAAATCAGGGAGAAGAGACAAATCTCCCACCCAGAAGGATATCAAGTAATTTATGTAGATTACCTCTGCCCTCAGGGAGATGGAGACTCATTCCCATTCCTTAAGTGTGGGTTCTATAGGGTTCCTCCTTTCCAATGAGCACGATACAGAAAATGGATAAACAAAGGGTAACTTACAGTGGAGAAACCTGACAAATGGTACCTCAGCCAGGTGATCAGGGTTAACATCAACAGTGATAAGTTACCTTGATAGTATGTACCCTTAATATGATGGGATGGAAATGGGACTTTACCTCTGTCATTTTCCTCCTTCAAATACACAACCTCAGGCTAATCATGAGAAAAAAACCTCAGCCAAAGCCCAGCTGAGGGGCGTTCTACAAAATACCTGACCAGTACTCCTCAAAATGGTCAAGATCATCAAAAACAAGGAAAGTCTGAGAAACTGTCATAGCCAAGAAGGACTTTAAGGAGACATGATGAGTAAATGTAATGGAGTATCCCGGGTGGGATCCTGGAACAGAAAAAGGACGTTAGGTAAAAAGTAAGGAAATTGGAATCAAGTATGGACAGTCATTAATAATAGTTTATCAGTATTGGTTCATTAATTATAACAATCATACCAATGTAACATGCTAATAATAGAAAAAACTAGATGTGAGGTATACTGCAATTCTGTACTATCCTCACAATTTTACTGTAAGTCTAAACCTGTTGTAAAGTTTAAAAATTAGTTTAAAAAAATTCCAAGAAAACATGTATATTTTAAAACCCTGACTTTCCCAGTTGAAAACAGAACTCATATAAACCACCAACCCAGCAAAGTCAATAAGTAAAGGACTCTTAATCTTTCAACATGCTGAAGCACCGGCAGACTTTAACATTCTGATTCTCATCTTGTTCACTGAGTGAATTGCAGTAGGGGAGTATAGGAGGTGGGCATGAAGTTGTCTGAAAACTTTTGCCTTAAGGTCTGGTGCAAAAGACTGTCTGAAGTCTGGAGCAAAAGCAGTCTCAATCTATGTAAATATCAGGAAATTAAATTCCATATGTTGTGTGCCAGATGCTTTCAGCTGCCACAGCTGTGCGCAAACGGTGAGCAGACAGTTTGGATTGTCAAGCAGGAGTGTCATTCTTTGCAAAGGAGAAGGCTGTGGCTGCCAGTTGGAGGTCAAAGGGTAATATGTACGAGTGACTTGATTCCAGCAATCTGACAAGTTAAATCACTGGACAGTTGGGAATTCCTTGTGAGGCTTAAAAGTTGGAAGAACTTGTTAAGTGTGTCATGGTCTTTGGAACCGGAGATTGCCTTTGAAATACGTTGTTTATTTTAGAAACCACATTAAAAATGCACGTGTATGATGAGGACAGGGATGGCAGGGAGATTTCCATTGTGATTAAATATGAATGGTCATTGTAGGAAAAAAAAGAACATCATCAAATATAAAAAGAAAAAGATAATAAAGTGTGGTTATTATGAATAGAATTGATACATATGGGATAGCTTTTAAGCTTTCAACAGGTGTCCCAACCCTCTCTAATGCCTGTCCATTTGGTTTAAATGCTTTTTAAATATGAAGATAGCAAAAAGCCTGGGAGTGACTAATATTTCAGAAATGAGTGGTAGAGCATAAACATTCCGGAATTAGACTTAAGAAGTGATGTATAAAAGTTCCAGGTCTAGCCGTCTGTGAGAAGATGGGAAGATAGGAGACCTAGGAAAGGGACCATTTTCAGGAAGAGCTCTCAGTATCAGGAGGTTAGAATTCTACTTTGAGCTCTTTCACTAGATTTCTTAGCACATTGTTTCTTGGCTGTGAAACGTGAAATAGAGCTGAGGCATTGGCGTTTAAATCCCTGAATTTGAATTCCAGTTCTGTACCTTGTTAACTCTGTGACACTTGAAAAATAACTTCATCTCTCAGGACCTCTATTTCTTAATCTGTAAAATGGTACCACATCTCTCAAGTGTGGTGTAGAGAATTCAGTTAGTGAGTCCATTTAAAGACCTTACCCCAGCGTTTGGTGCTTGCTTAATAAATAGCACCTGTTTTTCTTTCTAGGACTTATACAACATTCAAAGTGACCTTGAAAGACTAGAATGCTAATTGGAAACCAACAGAGAAGGATTTTGAAAGAGTTAGTGTGAGACTGAATTTAATCCAAAACAAATCAGTGGCACAAGGTTGGGATGGTGCTTTGGATTTAGGTATGGATTTGTGGAATGAGAAGCCTGAGACAAAGTCGCATTTCCAAAGTTCATGCCGTCTGGTTAGTCTACTAGAGTGTCCAATCATTTATGTCGTCAGAACACACCAATAGCATTGGCTTTAATTCTGAACATCTCATTATAAGAGGGGTATTGACAACCTAGAATCCCAAACAAAGAAGACTGCGTAAGATCAAAAATATTTTCAAAATGTTGTTGCTTGGCACAGTTGCTGGATAAGTTTGTTTTTTGTTTTTTTAAACCATCGGGAACAGATGATTCATGATGTACATGATAGCCCTCTCCAAATATTTGGAAAATACCTATATAGATAACTATGAAAACCACTCAGTGGCACTTTGAGTGACAGGTCTTGAGTCAACACAAGAAATTCTCCGTATCTTATTTTCTCCCGCCTTCTGAAATAACCGAAACCTCTTCCTCCATCCTCACTCTCAGCTGGTAGCCTTGCTTGATGTTTCACAAAAAAAAAAAAAAAAAAAAAGCAACCAATCAGGAGATAATGTTCACAAGCTCCCACCCTCACATCTATCTACCTCACATTTATACCAGTAATCTATTTTCTGACCTGCTACAGACTAGGTGTTTTCAGATTTCTTAGCCAAGACCGAGATTTCTACCTCTTGAATAGACCTGCTCTCTCTCTCTCTCTCTCATCTAGTCAAAGACACTGCTCTGGCAATTCTCCCCTCCTTTCTCCTGCATCATTAATTTCCCTTATTTTCAGGATCTTTCCTGTGAGCATGTAAAATTGGTATTATTTCTCCCATTATCCAAAAAAATGTTTGACCCTATTTTTCCATCAACAACCATGTATGTCTCTTTCCTTTTATACAAAAACTGGAAAGAGTTTCTAATTTCTGTCCTTCCATTCTCCCTTGAACTCACTTCAGTCAGACTTTTACCCACACTACTCCACCAAAACCACTTTTACCAAAGTGATCAGTGATTACTGTGTTGCAAATGCCAGTGGTCCATTCTCAGCCCTCATCTTGCTTGACTTTGCAGCAGCATTTGGTACTGTTGATCTCTCTTTCCTCTTTGAAACACTTTATTGTCTACCAGGAAATTCCTTTCACCTAGTTTTCTTCCTTCCTCTCTGGCCTCTGGCTGATCCTTAGTCTCCTTTAAAGAGCCTTCCTAATCTCTTCATTTCTAAGCATTGAATGTCTAGGACTCAAATCTAGGATGGTGTCTCTCTGTCTCTACTTACTCACTGGTTAAGCTTGCACCATTCCAGTCCTTTAAAATGCCATCTCTGTGATAACTCCAAGATTTTACCTGCAGCCTGGTGATATAACCCCTGAACCCCAGATTTTTGTAACCAACTGTCAACCCAGCATCTCCACACAGATGTCTCATTTGGTATTTAAAATGAACTGTCCAAAATGGAACTTGTACTATTTCTCCACCATACCTGTACCAAACTTGACCTACCCATAACATCATTTTGTACATTGTGGATCATGGAGAGGCCACCTGTTTCTTTCCTAAGGCCAAAGTACTTATAATGTTTTTTTCTCGCTCTCTCTCTTTCTCTCTCTCTCTCCCCCCATCCTTCCCTTTTTTCTCTTTGTCTCCAATCCATCCATCTTTGGCTTTACCTTCTTACCATTTTCACTGCTATCTCCTTGGTCCAAACTTCCATATCCTTTCAGATGGATTATTTTAATAGCCCATGATCTGTTTAACCTGTCTCCACTCCTGCTCCCTTCAAAATGTGTTCAACGTAGCAGCTGAACTAGTTTTTTTAAACTTAAGTCATAGCATGACACTCCTTACCCGGATCCCTCTATAGGTAACCTCTCCCATTCGCAGAGTGAAAGCCAGTGTCCAAATTATGGCCAATCGGGCACTACATGCTCTGCCCATCACCTTTGTCCCTTTGACCATCTATCCTAAGTATTCTTCTTTCTTTGCTCTCTACTTCAGCCACATTCCTCAACACTTCAAGTATCCTGTCACCTTTGAGACTTTGTGTTCCTTGTTCCATCTACTTTGAATGCTTTTCCTTCAAGTAGTTTCATGACTTCCTTCGGGTTTTAACAGTGGCATCATCTCGTTTTGACCCTCTCTGGCCATTTACCTCCCACACCTCCAACAATTCCTGTCCTCCTTTCTTGTTTTATTTTGTTCTCCTTAATATTTTTTTAACAGTAACATAGTATGTGTTTTGTTTGGGTTTTCCCCTAGAATATGAGTGTCAGCAATGTTTGTCTCTTGTTCACTGACACATTCTCAGCACCAAGAACAGTCCCCTGGCTTACAGTATGTATTCAACAAATATTTAATGAATAAGTGACTGGTTGGAAGGATGGATAGATAAGCTGGACTTCTTAGGAAGGTGGTAAGCTCCCTGTCATTGGGCATACGTCATTCAGGGATGCTGAATATAAGACTATTGCGTAGGATTGGTTATTTCCAGCTCCATGATAATATGAATGTTACAACTTAAACGATTTGGAGATTTGGATGTAACTATGTGGTATTGACGATTATAGAGAGTAAAACAGCATGACATAATGTTTACACCTTAAAATAATCATGAAAGTGTTGATGGCATAACCTCATTTTATGGATGAACCACTTGTGTCCCAGAAGTTTCAAATAATCTGTTCTGTGTTGCATAGCTAGTAAGTGATAGCAGAGAGAACTAGTGAAAGTAGATCTCTCCATTAAACCGCACTTAACCCTGGCTTAAAGTCTGGGTCTATGTAAAATTGTGTGGGCAATAATGATTATTTTTTACCGCTGCTCCTATAGTTGAAATTTAATTTAAAGAAGACTCATTTTATATTGATTCTGAGGAAGTGTTTCTTGCATTAGGCATATGTGCTTTTTTACCTATGTAAATTATTTTTTAAAGTATCTTTTACTACAGTGTTTCCTAAGAAAGAGAAAATTTTGCACGTGGTTCCAAAAGGAGTGTCATGCTTTAATTTATTTTATATATGGAAGCAGGTAGAGCATTTGAAAAACATTCTGCCCTATTGTCCTGAGCTAAGAAGTAAAATCTAGATCTCATGCTGTTCCTTTTACCAAGGGTTATAGATTTGATCACAGGAAGGTGAGGTAATGAGGCCCAAGGAGGTGATGATTCAGCAGCTGAACCACAAACAGACCCTTAAAAACTCCTGAATTGGAGACCAGAGTGCTCACTTTCTTCTGTGGTGACAAGGGTGTGACATGGGGTTTGGCTCATAAAACCCTCGTGCCTTGGGGCCTTGTGAAGAGCACAAGAAGCTTCTGTCTTTGGGTAGCTGAACCCTAGAAGGGGCAGGAAGAGCAGTTCAGTCCTCAGGTGGTGGTTCCTCCCCTTAGGTACAAAGTACATTTTACTAATGCTTTGAAATGGAAAGAAAACCACATCTTCAGCTCCTGAGGGAAATCCAGCATGTTCAGTATCAGGAATGGTCACATCCTGGGTGTTGCCCCTTAAGTCTTCTTGGGATTCACCCCAGCCACCCGGCCTCTACTCCAGCCCTCCCTTCCATCTGGCAACATTACTGATCAAGCTGGCTTGTACCTCTAGTGATAATTTTAAAACCACATCTCAACCTACACCGTCCATGTTGAGAGACGGAGTGACTACATCTTGCCCTGCTCCTTTTCCTTTTCCTTTTTTGTTTTCAACCCACATGGAAAATTCTCTCTCTTAAAAAGGGAAAAGTCATGGGCTTCTGACATCATTATGGAGAGTGTGTGGATCAGTGTAGGGCCTCTGGTGCATTTGCTTACAGAACGTTGGGAGGAATGAGGGGAGTGTATGTGAATCACTCAACACAAGGTGAAAATATTGGTGGAAAAATCCAGCCACCTGATGACTCTGAAATTTATTTAAATATAGTATCCATGACCCATGTTTCCAGAGAATTTAAAACAGTGGTTTCCATTGACCACACAATCCAAATTCCAAAGAATCACATACTTAAGCGTTCCTTTATGGACTTGACACCGGAGGAGGAGAGAGGAGAGAGAAGGGACCAAAATAGTTCAGAGTGATATGTAAATAGCTTAGGCGTGTGTGTGTGTGTGTGTGTGTGTGTGTGTGTGTGTGTGTCTGTCTGTCTGTGTGTTTGCAGAAGCTTGTTGGCCTCAAGGGGAATACAAAATACTTGGGGCCCGCCAAGGTATATGGTTTCTTTTACATTACTCTATCATATTGGGAAATCTTTCAGCCTCTCCTAGCATCCAAGACACAAAGAGCTTAAGACACAAGTTTGCCATCAAAAACTACCGTTTCCAATGTCACTCCTGTGGGGCCCAGCTCAACACCACTTGTCAAAGTAGCTTCCTGTACCCATTGCTCACCAAATGTCCTTTGTCTCTGTAATATGCTTGGCTCATAGTTTTAGAAGCTAACATTTTCTAACTGGGGGCTTTCTGTTGATGCTGGAGGGGAAAAGGGCAAATACAACAAGGGTAAGTTTCCTAAGTGATTCTGAACTTCCAGTGTGTAGTGGTCACAGAACCTGGGATTCTTTAGCTATTTTGTGCATCTTTGGAGTTTTACAGAAACCTCTCTTGGCCCTCCTCCAATTTTCTCTCTGTTTTGTTGGATGTGGTAGATCTGTTAGGACACATATTCCCAATTTCCTCTCCTCCCCCTTCTTTGACGAACATCCTCATACTATTTACCTTTTGTATTTACCCCTTATATGCCATAATGGATTTGTGAGACCTTTGGTTTTCTGCGTTCAACTTCTTAGAACCCATTTCTTTTTTCAGTCAGACTTTATGCTGTCTTCTGTGTCGGATTTTTAAGAGCAATTGAGGTGGGGAAGGTATAGTTGATCTCTCTGAAGAAAAAGTCATACTATCCTGATCTACAATCTCCATCCTACAGCTTTCCTCTGTTCTCTCCAAATTTTCTAGAAAAGTTGATCTTTAACCTTACTTTTACTATAACCTTGCTTTTACTATAACCTTGATATCTTTAACCTTACTTTTACTATAAAGTAAATTAATTAAATGTGAAATTCTATTCATTCATTCATTCAATGAGCCCCTATTATGAGTTTAATTATTATTTTCTCCTCTGGATGGTTCTTCTGCCGTGAACAATTTTCTCTCTCTTACCTGCTGCATTTAATAAATATAAATCACTTTCCCCCTGGAGATAGCCCATATTGCTACAATGAATCAACTTGAGTCTGGTCTAGAGTACTCAAATGTGACATTTGAGGTAGTCTTGGTGACCTGAAAATGAATGAATGCCTTATCCCATAAGGCTTAGAACAATGAAAGTCATTGGTAACTCCAATATAACCCTCAATGATAGTTTTCCAGTATGTCCAGGGATAACCTCTTGCAACACTCATTTATTTGGTTTCATCACAAGAACGTTTTAAGTATCTAAATCCAAATTATGTTTAGTGAGCACTTGTATCATTTTCAAGTCTAAATTTTTCACTCTGTTCTTTTTCATGGGTTCTCTAACTGTGTATTCCACTGTTTACTGGGCAGCTCGAACTTGGATTCCCACAGGAGTTTCCAACTTGGCATGCATGCCTAAAACTGAGCTCATCCTCCTCTCCCTCTACTCCTATCCCAGTGGATGGTAGGACCATACACAAATCACTTAACCAGAAACCAGGAAGTTATTCCTTTTTTTTTTTTTTTTTTTTTTTTTTTTTTTTTTTTTTTTTTTTTTTTTGCTGTACACGGGCCTCTCACTGTTGTGGCCCCGTTGTGGAGCACAGGCTCCGGACGTGCAGGCTCAGCGGCCATGGCTCACGGGCCTAGCTGCACCACGGCATGTGGGTTCTTCCCAGACCGGGGCACGAACCCGTGTCCCCTGCATCGGCAGGCGGATTCTCAACCACTGCGCCACCAGGGAAGCCCAGGAAGTTATTCTTCACACACTTTTATCGTTTACACCTTAAGCCCTACCATCCCCAGAATCCTAGAAAGGCTACCTCTTCAAACTTCCCTACATCTGGCACCTCCACTCCATCTTGCAGATGTTAGGCCTTTTTTTTTTTTTTTTTTACCATTTGTTCAATTACAATAACCTCCTAACTGGCCTCTGTACTTATTATACCCCTTCTATTCTATTTGGTAACCAGAGTGATAGTTCTTTTTTTTTTTTGGTCGTATGCGGGCCTCCCTCCGCTGCGGCCTCTTCCGTTGCGGAGCACAGGCTCCGGACGCGCAGGCCCACCGGCCATGGCTCACGGGCCCAGCCGCTCCGCGGCACGTGGGATCCTCCCAAACCGGGGCGCGAACTCGGTTCCCCTGCATCGGCAGGCGGACGCGCAACCACTGCGCCACCAGGGAAGCCCAGAGTGATAGTTCTTAAGCACCACTCTATAGCTTAAATCCTTCACTAAGAAGTTCCTCGTTGTCCTCAAGAGAATTTCAAGTGATTCTTTCTGTTAGATACAAGCCCATCTATCTCGTTGATAGCATTGCCTTCCATAAGCACTCTCTCCTATAAATATACTAAACCTCCTTTAACTTTTCATATGAGTTGTGCTTTCTCGCTCAAAGATGTCCTTGCCTTTCTATATGCTTCTGCTTTTGCTTTGGGACCCTCTCCAGGGGCACAAATCCTGGTATCCCCTTAATACCTCTGTGCTGAATTCATTCATTAAATGATTATTGAGTCTCTCCTCCATGATAAGTGCTATGCTAGGCATTTGGGATCAAGAATAAAACACCATCCTTTTGCTTCAATTGTCAGAGTATATAAGAGAAATAAGAGTATAAATAACTACAATGGATGGTAAGCTGGAAAGAACAGGATGGCATAAAGGAAACGGTTGTGGTTGACAAAAAAAAAAAAAAAAAAAAAAAAAAATTGGCTTTGTAATAATCAAAGCCAGGCGGCACAGTGACAAAAACTGGGTATCAGAGGTTTTACAAGTTTGAATACAGGTTGCTCTTACATGCCCAAGATGAGTGCATGTTTACTACAGTAGCAGTTTGGAACCTTGCTCTGTGATCACAGTGTAAGCATTTGTGGGTTTTTTGTTTTTTTTTTCATTTTGAGGAAAATAGTTTTATTCTAATGTATTTTCCATCTGGTCATCAAGTATTTTTTCCATGCTTTCTTTTTTTAATTAATTTTTATTGGAGTATAGTTGCTTTACAATGTCATATTAGTTTCTTTTGTACAGCAAAGTGAATCAGCCATACGTATACATATATCCCCTCTTTTTTGGATTTCCTTTCCATTTAGGTCACCACAGAGCACTGAGTAGAGTTCCCTGAGCTGTACAGTAGGTTCTCATTAGTTATCTATTTTAAGCATTTGTAGCAAGGACTGTTGTTAAGGTTTTTTTGACAGTTACAAAAATAGGAAATCTGTTTAGACCAGAACTTGAAGTTCATCTATCTTATCCCCCAACAAATGCTTTAATCTCCTCAATAAAATTCTCTACATGTGGTCTTTCAGTCTCTGCTTGGATATTTCCTATTGAGAGAATCCCACCCCAACTTTGAAGAGACAAAGAGTATTGTGTTTAGAACTCAATGATAAGTGTTCAAACCTTGTTTCAGTCATGCATTGATCATAAGAATGCAGCTACTTCAATTTCCCTCCCTGTTCACCTCTGTTTTAGAATGAACTGTAGATTACAGGGCTAGTTATTGAAAAGTGAGAGAGAAAGTAATGTGAAAATTCTCAGCACTGCAGCTAACACATAGTAGGTGCACAATAAACAGTAGTCCCTAGTACTGTGTGATGCTCTCTCCTTTATAAAATACCTCTTAGGACTTCACTCTTGCATGGCATTTCTGCTTTTATATGTGGCTAGTAGCTATAAACTTTGCCATCTTGCTTATTAAATCTAACTAACACCCCCCTAGAGATGCATAATCAAGTAATTTTGGCATGCAAAGTAAAATACAGCAAATGTTATTGCTAGGATTATTCAGCTGCCAGGATGTCTTATAGCGGTACTCAGACGATGGGTTACATAGGAAACTCTGGGGTAAATAAAATGAGTTTTTGCAAACTTGTAAATGGTTCATTTAACCTTATTCTTCAGGGAGAGAGAAGAAAGGCTTCACCTACCTCCTCCTTGAAAGAATGAATATTAAAATTTTGCATTCAGCAGCTCAGGAAGTGTCTTTTTATATATATATATATATTTTTTACTTTTTTATAAAAAAAGATCTCTTCTTAGCCTCTGGACACATTTACAGAGATCAGAGAAAATAAAAATATTAAAGTATTTTTATTGTCTTTTACAAATCTTACCCCTGCTAGAATGTTAGCTTTGTAAGACAAGAACTGTATGTATATTCTTCAATGTACTAACACTGGCAAACCGAACAGAACTTGGCCCAGAGTAGTTAAAATAATTCTTTTTAAATATGCTGATATTCTTATGTCAAGTAAGTAGTTTAGCAAAAGTCGTCATTCTAATGTCTTACATGGAATGGGCGACTGAAATGGGAGAAAAGGACAAGTGTTCAGACACTTACATATGAGGCTTTCAGCATCTTGTAGAAAAAGACAGAAAAATTTAAGGAACAAAGTAAAGATTGGATGTCCAAATAGAAACTCATAGTTAAACTATAAAATAGTTTTCAGCCTTTTAACATGACAATATAGGTAGATTTGCTGACATGAAATAATGCTAAAAATACAGTTTTGGTTGAAGAAGGGTATATACATAATGACATACCACATTTTTGTGGTATTTCTTTTCCTTTCGATTATTCTATGTGTTAACTTTAATGATGTTGATTAGAGAAGGCTTTTCCATCAGGAGAAGAATTTCCTATCTTTTTAATTTGTGACAAATGTAGTTTTTGCAACTGGCGTTGTCCTGCACCAATTTCCTCCAGAACGTTTTATTGACGTATACCTTGCTTGACTACCCCAGTTGGGCAAGGTCATCTCAAAAACTTCTGAATGTTTAGCTATTAGTAATCAGTTGTATTGGATGTATTTAATATATATTGTTCTCTTTGGAAAACTCAGTTTGAACACATGTTGGGAAATGGCCTTAAATTTCTCTGTCTAAAAACATTCTCTAATTCTTGCTGTCTCCCCACCCCAAACCACCCCCATTCTTTAGAATGATGTTAGCATAAAAATGCACATTGCTTCTTAAAAAAAAAAAGATGAAATTAGCTATTCTTTGGCAGAAAAAAATAACGTACTATAAAAAGTGTCTTAAATATGTATTTTGATTATCAGAAGATAAAGAAAAATAAATTTAGACAATATTTTTTCTGTGTCAGAAATAAAATGTGCCCCTTATTGTTTTTGCTTTTTTTACTTTTTTATGGAAATATGGTTTACTTACAATATTAGTTTCAGGTGTACAACATACTGATTTGATATTTTTATAGATTATACCCAACATAAAGTTATTATGAAATACTGACTATATTCCCTGTGCTGTACATTACATCGTTGTATATTATTTGTTTTATACATAGTAGTTTGTATCTCAATCCCATTTATTGTTAATGATACATGTACAAAAATCTATTCAACATTGAATGTGGGGTTTGAGGGCCTACAGGGACAAATATATCATCACCATTGCTTTTGATATACTCTTAGACTCCCCCTCCTCCCTGGAAACCACCATTCTACTCTATGTTTCTATGAGTTTGCCTATTATATTCATATAAGTCAAGTCATGCAACATTTGTCCTTCTGTGACTAGCCTATATCATTTACCATATTGTCTCCAGGTCCATTCATGATGTTGCATATGGCAGGATTTTCTTAGCACTGAATAATATTACATTGTACATATGAGCCATATTTGCTTTATCCATCTGTCAATGGACATGTATTGACTATTTTGAATAATGCTGCAATGACTATGAGAGTGCAGATACCTCTTTGCGATCCTGATTTCAGTTCTTTTGGATATATACCCATAAGTGAGATTGCTAGATCATATGGTAATTCTATTTTTAATATTTTGAGGAATTGTCTTACTGTTTTTCATAGAAGCTACACCATTTTACATTCCCACCAACCAACGGCGTACCAGGGTTCCAATTTCTCTATATCCTCGCCAACAGTTGTTATCTTTTGTTTTTGTTTTGATAATATCTGTCTTAACACAAGTGAAGTGATATCTCCATGTGGTTTTGATTTGCATTTTCCTGATGATTAGTGATATTGAGCATCTTTTCGTAAATCACTTATTGGTGATTTGTATGTCTTCTTTAGAGGAATGTCTTTTCAAGTCCTTTGCCCATTTTTAAAATTGTTTCTTTTTCTATCGAGTTGTTAGAATTTGTTATATATATATATATATATATATTTTTTTTTTTTTTTTTTTTTTTTTTTTTTTTTGCTGTACGCGGGCCTCTCACTGTTGTGGCCCCCGGACCGGGGCACGAACCCGTGTCCCCTGCATCGGCAGGCGGACTCTCAACCACTGCGCCACCAGAGAAGCCCATAGAATTTGTTATATATTTTGAATATTAACCCCTGATTAGATATATGATTTGCAAATATTTTCTCCCATTTCATAGATTGCATTTTTACTATGTTGATTGTTTCCTTACTATGCAGAAGTTTTTTGGTTGCTGTAGTCTCACTTGTCTATTTTTGCTTTTGTTGCTTGTGCTTTTGGTATCATCTCCAAGAAATCATTACCTAGACCAGTGTCATGAATTTTCCCCCCCATGTTTTCTTCTAGGATACTCATGCTTTTAAAGTCAATAAGTGTTAACTGAGTCATTTGATCCCAGATCTGTACTTGATGGGTCATTGATGAGAGGTGTGACAGTTAAAGCCTGTGGGCCTCTATTTGTGCACCTAGGAAATGGGAGTTGCTATCTGACACACACTTCTCAAGGTTGTTGACAGGATTTAATGAGATGCTGTTTGTAGAACTGCTCTGTAAGCTGTGAAATGTTAACACAGCAGTGAGATAAGTTTTTGTTGAAAGAAACACAGCTTGGCTTGAGGATGCTGTTAATTGCTGTTAATGGGGATTAACATTTGTGACAGTTTTTGATAGTAAATTAAATCAGTCACCAGCCTCAGGAAGCCCCTGGCCCCCAGCCACAGCCCATCACTCCACTCGATTTTCATTGCCACACTTTTCACTACGTGTTTGATGTTTCTTGTGTATTCTTTCGTTATGTCTGTTTCCCCGTATTATAATGGGGCTGCCACGTGAGTGGTGACCCTGTCGATCATACTCAGTGATCTATTCTCAGTGCCTGAAATAGTCATGGTCACAGAGTGGGCACCTCACGTGTGATTATGGAATAAATAAACAGATGCATGAATAAACAGACTTGAATGCTCTGGGGCCTAAGGATATTTGAAAAAAAAGGGTACTTATTTCTATTTTCCAGATTAAACTCAGAGAGGTTGAAAATAGTTAGAAAATGACTCTAAATCCCATGTCTTCTTTTTTCAACGTATTGTAAGTAGTTCTCTTGTGTGGTGTATCAGTCTGTTAAGGCTGCCATAACAAAGTGCCACAGACTAAGTAGCTTCAAAAAGAGAAGTTTATTTTCTCAGAGTGCTAGAGGTTAGAAGTCCAAAATCAAGGTGTTAATGGGTTAAATTTTTTTTCTGAGAACCCTCTCTGATTTGTAGATGGTTGGTTATCTTCTCCCTTTGTCTTCACATGCTCTTCTCTCTGTAACTGTATCCAGATTTCCTCTTCTTATAAGAAAATCAATCATATAGGAATAGGGCTCACCCTAATGACTTTTTTTTTTAAACTTAAGTACCTCTTTAAAAACCTTATATCAAATGCAGTCACATCCTGAGATATTGGGAATTAAGGCTTTAGTATATGAATTGGAGGCAGGAGTACATGATTCAGTCCATAACAGGTGGTGATTTGAAATACCTGTCTAGTCCTGTTACACCTTACATGCTAATGTCTAATTATTTTGAAACTTTCTGTAAGCATTATCACCCAGGATTCTCATACCTACAATCTGAAGTGTCCTGGGAAGATCTCTTTTTGAAAATGAAGACAAGGCAACTCTTTTCTTCTTTTTGAAAAAAAACATACTGATCACATACTTTATGCTAGTCACTGTCTTAGTTAAGGGTCCAGGAGAATAAATAAGACAAGCAGAGCACTTACTTTCAAGGAGTATCTAGTCTAGTAGAGGAAGAGGACAAGTCAACAGAGAAGAACGATGCAGGGTATTCTCTGCTGTGACAGAAAGAAACATGGTACTCTGTTGGAGCACAGAAGGGCAGCTAATGGATTTATGGTGAGGTAAGCCTTCCAAAAGGGAGTAATTCCTAAAGAGACTTGAAAGGCAAGGTAGACAGGCAGAGGTAGAGAGGGGTAAGTATAGAGGATTTAATGGTGGTCACCCCAAAAGATATGTCCACTGGAACCTCAGAATTTGACCTTATTTGGAATAAGAGTCTTTGCAGATATATTTAAGGTGAGCATCTTGAGATGAGATTATCCTGGATTAGGGTGGGCCCTAAATCCAATGACAAGTGTCCTTCTAAGAGACAGAATAGGGGAAGACAGCAACAACAGAGAGAGAGGCCATATGAAGTCCGTGCAGAGAAATTGGAGTGTTTGTCTACAAGCCAAACAATGCCAAGGATTGCTGGCCGTCACCAGAAGCTCTTGTGGTGCATGAGCTTCTGGTGAGGCATGGAAAGGATCCTCCCTTAGAGCCTCCTGCCAATGCCTTGATTTTAGACTTCTGGAGTCCTCAACTATGAGAGAATAAGTTTCTGTTGTAAGCGATACAATTTTTTTGGTGATTTGTTACAGCAACCCTAGGAAACTAATACAATAAGTATTCTAGATGGGAAATAGCATTGCAGAGTTTTAGTGGCAAGAATCTTGGCATGAACTACAGGTAGTCTAGGCTGACCAAGCCCAGTGTGGATCAGTGGTGATAAGGGAACACCTGCAAAATAAGTTGGGGCCCGACCTTGATGGGAAAGTCACTGGAATAAGTCACTTTCACATTTTGAGATCTGAATTCCCTTTTCAATGAAATGAGATGGTTGGGCTCAATATCTTTAAGAACTCCTTAAATTAAAATAATAGCACTTCTACAAAGTCAAATAAATAAAATTAATTTGGTGGGGTAGTGAGAACATACCAGAAAGTCCAAAATAAGTTAAAATTTAAATTCTTACTAAGAAAACAAACAATATCTGAGGCCTCTTGCAGTTCCTTCTTTGTCCTTCCATCTACTTCTCCTTCTGCCCAGGTCTTTATTAAACCAGAAGATGGAACCTTCTGGAATCTAAGAAGATGAAGAGTGAAAGCCTACCTGTGAACAGGCCATGCTGGGATCAGATTTTATTTTTCAATGGCTCTTGGGAGCCATCTCAGTTCCTTCTTCATTCATAGTCCTTTGCTTGATTCCCAAGCCATGGGGAGGCATAAAGTGCCATCACTGGCTTGAAGGATCTCAGAGTCCAGTGGGGCAGACAAGCAGGAACATATAATTGTAACCAAAAGGCGTAAACATGGCACTGAGGAGCAATAGAGAAGGGGCAGGAGAAATGCAAAAGAGCTTCTCTCAGTGGAGGTGACCTGTGAAGATAGAAACCATGGGAGGAAAGACACAGAAGCTTGAAGCAGCATCGTGAATTATAGCAACATTCAAGGCAAGGAGACACAGTCACAGGTGGCAAGTGGTGAGACAGAGAAGGGGGGTGGATTTCTCATGACTGCTGGCCATTTGAGACTTTCTGATAACTTCCCCTGTCTTGTCCGGTTCTAGGATTTCTGTGAGACACCTAAATCTATTGCCCTCATTAGTCCCGCCCATCCTCCTATCTTTGTTCACGTGGAACTCACTCTACAACCACAGACTCTCCTTACTCAGTTCCCAGGTCAGTGCTCCTACACCGTTAATGAGGACACTCTTTGTTCCCAGAGACAGAAAACCAACTTGAATTAGTTTATGCCAGAGGAAGGAGGTGTTTGTTTGTTTGTTTTTGTCTGATGTAACTGAGAAGGACAGGAGTTAAACTGGAAAAACTAGAATGGTTTCTCCATGAAGCCACTAGCAGCTTTAATGATCATATTTTCCCAAAAAAAGAAAGGGGGAGATTTTTCCTCCTGGTTTCAGTTGGGAAACAAAACTCACAGTCTAGAACACTTATTGGCTCAGTGTCAGCCAGTCATTGTGTTGAGCGGTGTTTCCTCTAGAGTACACGTTATTGAGGGGAGGGAAGGTGGGAGCTGGGGGAAAGGCGGAATGGCTGGATGCCTGCTTAGAGTAGGAGTGGAAGGCAGAGAGTAGGACAGCATAGACATGGACCCTGGGATGGTTGTTGTGAGCTGTGAGGCCATCCTAATTTGTGTCACTGCACTATCCCTTCCTTTTAATACGCACCTTTTAATACAGTGGGTCCTCACGCGGAGCCTATTGCTGAGTCCCACAAACCTTCCTGAAACACAGTTCTAATGAGCATGGAAGGCCGACTTTGTAATCACAGTGAATTAAGAGAAGATAACCAGAACTGTGGGGGAGGCAGCAGGAGGAGGCATTAGTTGGAGGCACGTAGGGACAAGGGAAGAGAGGAAGAAACCTCCGCAAAAACAGACCCATCAGGTCCCCTTAATGGAAAAGGAAATAGCTCAGCACCCCTCAGGGATGTGCTGAGAGCATCCCTGTGGGACCAGAAGACCTCTAATGTCCCTCCAAGATAGAACACTCAGTGAGGCTGGGTTTGTGGCTTCAAGAAGCAACACCTGGGCAATCTTTCACCAGCATGTAGGATCACTCGTGGCTCTGATGGTACCCCCCCACGCCTACATGGCAGGTAATAAAAGTCAGGGATGCCTTCTCCGGAGGGCAACACAAGGTCATACCGGCCCATGCCTGAGTTCACACCAGGTTTTTGGAGTCAGGTGGGCGTGTGTAGATATTTTTAAGCTACAAGACTCAGTGACACTAAAAGAGCCAAACAGCTGAACCTTTCTTCCAGTTTTCTGAAGACACACGTCAGTGTGCAGGTTTGAGTGAGGAGTTATGTTCCCTTGGTCCTCAGCCTGGGCCCCTCTGTGGCTCTGCCAGAGGTGGGGATTCGTGGGAGGACACAGCTCATTGTGGCAAACCTCAGCTCCCTGGCATGTCTGGCTCTGGCAACCACCAAAGGTTAAAATAATTTTAATAAAGTCTTAATGAACAGCTCAAAGCCTCAGAGTTATTCCTAGGTCAGTGGAGTTTAAGGCAGAATTCTGGGATCAGTCCATTTTGTTAGAGCCATTTACTGTCATGGTTCGTGTCAACCACTTACCCACAAAACATTGGCAGGGCATTAAAATTCATATTTATAGTAAGGATAAGAGTGTTCATCATGTGCCAGGAACTGTGCTAAGCACTTTGCAGACATGATCTCATTTAGTCCTCAAAACAGTGCTGGGAGAGTGCTCTTACGATTATCCCTATTTTACAGATGAGCACACTGAGGCTTAGCAAAGTTAAGTAACTTTCCCACAGGGACCTAGAGAGTAAATGGCAGTGAGTGGACTCAAATCCAAGTCTGTCATACCAACGGCAAGCCCATGTGTTTTGTATGTTTGCTCATTTTTGCCATGTAGTATGTAGCCCTTACCCATGGGTCAGGCCCCGTGTTACTTATGGGGACACAGAGATAAATAAAATCATATTTCTATCCTCAAATTGCTCACAGTCTAATAGAATAAATAAGTAAACCATTATAATACAGTAGCATATTAAAAAATGTCCTAAGGCAAACCTGGAGAAGCTGTGAAAATACTGAGGGAAGGCGATTAACCCAGTCTAGGGCATCAGAGGTTTCCCGGCAGGGATGATTCTGAGGCGGGTTTTGAAGGACGAGTAAGACTTGGTCGTTTGAACAAAGCAGGAATGGAGTGATCAAGTCATAAGGAATCAAGGATTTGGTGTATTTAGGGAGCTTTCAAGCAGTGCAGTAAAGCTTGAATTTACATTAAGCAACAGGGAGCCAGTGAAGGAGTTTATCTGGGGAGAACTCAGAGCTGCATATGTAGAAGCTCACACTGGCAGCACCTTGGGCCACTGGCAGCAGCAAGCTCAGAGCTGGGACTCCGGTTAGAAGTTGGGCAGCCACGCGTACTGGGTCTCTTTTGGCATCAGTGGGCATGATGCCTGTGTGAAAACTGACACACGTGGCCAGCGCCTGGCTCACAACGCACCTGTTTTCCGTCTGCTCATTTGCACCTTAGAGGGTCCGACTAGTCTCCTGTAGGTCCCTGCAAAGTTATTCAGGCACAGAAATTGAAAAAAAATATCCTAAAGTTTGTTTTCTTGTGGTTGCAGCTGATTGAAACCACATTTGTCAGAGTGTAAGGAGGAAAATACCCCGGTATTTGAAGGCAGTGTGTCAGAAGAGGTGAACGATTAGGTGTCTTCATCTGTACTACGATATCCTGTGCTGATCCAGAAACTGGCCTGCTGGAATTCTTCCTGAGGCTAGGAATGTAAGGAAAGATCCTTGAGTCATGGGAAGTCTCCCCACAAAGCACCACCACCTCTGGTGGGACAGTTAAGCTGCTTGTATCTTCCCATGAGCCCACATCTTTCTTCTCCCACAACTCCTATGAGTGTGGCAAAGGTTCACATCCTGCTTTGCCTCCACTAGGGGAAGAAATGAAGTAAATCACCCAGTGGAGGAAAAGGAGCTGGTGTGATTGATTTATGAGAAAAGAATGGTTAAAGGAACTATGTAGTGCATAGTTGGATAAAGAGTTAAGGAAAACAACAGGAACGTTTGCACCTTCGGAGAGCAGCTCTTGGGAGATGTCAGGGGAAAGTGGTACAGGTGATTGGAGACAGAATTCAAAGAAAAAAGGGAGAGAGAGAAACGAACAGATAGTGCCTTTCTGCAGATGAGAGAGTGTATGGACATTGATAAGTATTCACAGTCATATTGTGAGATATTATTAGTCTCATTTATGGGAAAGCAACTTCCACTCAGAAGGATTAAATTATTAGTCCCCGAAGTAACACAACTAGTAAACAATGCAGGTGAGTTTTTGAACTCAGGTGTGTTAGACTCCCAACCTCTTGTTCATGAACTTACCACATAAGCAGGGAATCTGTATTTTTTTTTATTAAAGTATAGTTGATTTACAATACTGTGTTAGTTTCAGGTGTACAGCAAAGTGATTCATTTAAATATATATGTATATATCCATATTATTTTTTCAATTATTTTCCTTTAAAGTTTCTTACAAGATACTGACTATAGTTCCCTGTTCTATACAGTAAATCCTTGCTGTTTATATATGGTAGTCTGCATTTGTTAATCCCTTGCTTCCCAATTTATCCCTCCCCCACCTTCCCCTTTGGTAACTATAAGTTTATTTTCTATGTCTATGAATCTGTTTCTGGTTTTAAAATAAGTTCATTTGTGCTATTTTTTAGATTCCCCATATAAGTGATATCATATAATATGTCTTTCTCTTTCTGACTTACTTCACTAAGTATGATAATCTCTAGGTCCATCCATGTTGCTGCAAATGGCACCATTTCATTCCTTTTTATGGCTGAGTAATATTCCATTGTATACATGTACCACTTTTTCTTTATCCATTCATCTCTTGATGGATACTTAGGTTGCTTCCATGTCTTAGCCACTGTAAATAGTGCCACTATGAATATTGGGGTGCATGTATCTTTTAGAATTAGAGCTTTCATCTTTTCCGAATATATACCCAGAAGTGGGATTGTTGGATCATATGGTAACTCTATTTTTAGTTGTTTAAGGAACCTTCATACAGTTTTCCATACTGGCTGCACCAAGTTACATTCCCACCAACAGTGTAGAAGAGTTCCCTTTTCTCCGTACCCTCTCCAGGATTTATTATATATACACTTTTTGCTGATGGCCATTCTAATTGGTGTGAGGTGATACCTCATTTTAGTTTTGATTTGCATTTCTCTAATAATTAGCGATGTTGAGAATCTTTTAATGTGCCTGTTGGCCATCTGTATGTCTTCTTTGGAGAATTGGCTATTTAGGTCTCCTGCCCAGTTTTTGATCGGGTTGTTTGTTTTTTTTGTTATTGAGTTGTATGAGCTGTTTGTATATTTTGGAAATTAAACACTTGTCAGTTGCATCATTTGCAAATATTTTCTCTCAGTCTGCAGGTTGTCTTTTCATTTTGTTTATGGTTTGCTTTGCTGTGCAAAAGCTTTTAAGTTTAATTAGGTCACATTTGTTTATTTTTGTTTTTGTTTTCACTACTCTAGGAGATGGATCCAAAAAAATATTGCTGTGATTTATGTCAGAGTGTCCTGCTTATGTTCTGTTCTAGGAGTGTTATGGTGCTGTGTCTTATATTTAAGCCTTTAAGCTGTTTTGAGTTTATTTTTGTGTATGATGTGAGAGAGTGTTCTAACTTCATTGATTTACATGCTGCAGTCCAGCTTTCCTAGTACCACTTGCTGAAGCGACTGTCTTTTCTCCATTGTATATTCTTGCCTCCTTTGTCATGGATTAATTGACCATAGGTGTATGAGTTTATTTCCGGGCTCTCTATTCCGTTCCATTGATCCATAAGTTTGTTTTTGTGCCAATACCATGCTGTTTTGATTACTGTAGCTTCATAATATTGTTTGAAGTCTGGGAGAGTCATGCCTCCTGCTTGGGATTGCTCTGGCAATTCTGGGTCTGTTGTGGTGCCATATAAATTTTATAATTATTTGTCCTAGTTCTGTGAAAAATGCCATGGGTAATTTGGTAAGGATTGCATTGAATCTGTAGATTGCTTTGGGTAGTATGGCCATTTTAGCTACATTAATTCTCCCCATCCAAAAGCATGGGATAGCTTTCCATTTCCTTGCATCATCTTTGATTTCTTTTATCAATGTTTTATAGTTCTCAGAGTATAAGTCTTTCACCTCCTTGGATAGGTTTATTCCTAGGTATTTTTTTCTTTTGATGCAGTTTTTTTTTTTTAATGTCACCTCTTTATTTTTACTTATTTATTATTTTTGCTGTGTTGGGTCTTCGTTTCTGTGCGAGGGCTTTCTCTAGTTGTGCCAAACAGGGGCCACTCTTCATCACGGTGCGTGGGCCTCTCACTATCGCGGCCTCTCTTGTTGCAGAGCACAGGCTCCAGACGCGCAGGCTCAGTAGTTGTGTTTCACGGGCCTAGTTGCTCTGCGGCACGTGGGATCCTCCCAGACCAGGGCTCGAACCCGTGTCCCCTGCATTAGCAGGCAGATTCTCAACCCCTGTGCCACCAGGGAAGCCCTTGATGCAGTTTTAAATGGAGTTACTTTTTTAAATTTCTCTTTCTGATTATTTCACTGTTACTGTAAAGAAATACAACTGATTTCTGTATATTAATCTTGTATCCTGCTACCTTGCTGAATTCATTTATCAGTTCTAATAGTTTTTGTATGGAGTCTTTAGGGTTTTCTATATAGAATATCATGTCATCTGCGTATGAGAATTTTACCTCTTCCCTTCTGATTTGGATACCTTTTATTTCTTTTTCTTGTCTAATTGCTGTGGCTAGGACTTCCAATACCATGTTGAATAGAAGAGGGTGAGAGTAGTCATCCTTGTTCTAGAATTTAGCAGGAAGGCTTTCAGATTTTCACCATTTCATATTATGTTGGCTGTGAGTTTGTCATAAATGGCTTTTATTATGTTGAGATACGTTCTCTCGATACCCACTTTAGCGAGAGTTTTTATCATGAACGGATGTTGAGTTTCATTAGATGCTTTTCCTGCATCTATTGAGATGATCATGTGGTATTTGTCTTTTCTTTTGTTGATGTGATATATCACATTGATTGATTTGCATATGTTGAACCATCCTTGTGACCCTGGAATGAATCCAACCTGATCATGGTGTATGATCCTTTTTATGTGTTGTTGGATTTGGTTTGCTAATATTATTTACTGAGTATTATTAGTCTCCTTTACAGAGGATAAACTGACACTCAGAGGTAATAAATTATTAGTCCCCAAAATAATGAAACTAGTAAGTGGTACAGGTGAGTTTTTGAACTCAAGTCTGTTAGACTTCCAACCTCTTGTTCTTGAACTTACCACATAAGCAGGGAATCTGTATTTTTGAGGTTGGCTGATGACATGTAGACCTGATAATTTGATCAAGTCTGATTTTAATACTTCAATGCAGTTCTGTATGTGAAACTAGGATTTTAGTCTTTACTGTATAGTTCAACCAAATAAAATAAAAATATCATTGAGGAATCAAGTCAAGAGGGAAATCAAGTCATCCTTCTCAAAGATTCTAACCCAAAACAATGAAAAACAGCCTAGAAATGATCATCTCATCTTTTGGAAGAAGAAGTGCGATACAGGGGTTTAAAAGATTGGCCTGAGTTTAAATTATATATCTTCCCATCTTCAAGCGGGATGATCTTGATCATGTTGTAAGTTTTTTTTCTCTCTCTCTCTCGGCTTAATTATTTCATCTGTAGAATGGAGATGGCCTTTCCTACCTCACAAATTAGTCACTAGAATTAAATGGGACAGTTCTGTAGAAAAAGAAATAACTAATACAGGGCTTGGCAAACAGCAGGTACTCAGTAAATGCCTAGTGGCTTTAAATTGTTGTCAACAGCATGAAATGATGATGATATTGTTGCTATTACTGCTATCGCTGTTTCCACGGCTACTATTATTGTTGCTGCTTCTAAAGTCTTCTGCCTCTTATAAAGAAATTCCCTTGATTACTTCTGATGGAAATTGAATGTCTAGTTCTTTCTTTGATTCTCCCCCCCACACACACACACCCCTTTGGCTTTTTTCCACTGAAACAGAAGGAGACCGTCAGAGAAGAAATACACACACAGGCACACAAATGCTTAACAGCCAAAATGGTGGAATGCATCTGCCAAAAATCTACAACTTTATGCCAGGGGCAAACATGTGACTTTATTTTCCCCCACTAGGATGGACTTGTGCTGTCACAGCAAAAATTGATCTTCTGTTTGTGGGAAATTATACACAGTTCCCTCTTGTCTGTGCTGGGGAAATTTCAAGTCCAAATCTTTGCTCACACATTCTGGCAAGTGGCTTCTGCTTTATATCCGTTGTGTTTTTTTCCCCCACAAATATTTATTGAGCACTTATTATGTGCCAGGCACAGGGCTAGTCATGAGGAATATAACATTGAGCAAAAGCCTACTTGACCCCTGCCTTCGTGAAGCTTTTATTCTGGGGTGTGGGAAGGAGGGGAAGATAAATATGAATCAAATACTCATAAAAATGTGATTGCAGCTGAGATGAGAAAGGTAAGACTTGAATAGATGAAGAGAGAGAGAAAAATGTCTTGGTCATCGTTATAAGAAATGCTATAAACCTTAGAGAATAAAAGATTGACAAATTGAAGAGAAGTGATCTGAGTTAGAAAGGGTCTGGGCTTTGATGTCTGACCTGGGGTACAATCCCAGCATTGCTGCTTATGGTTTAACTGAGTCCATCTGAACTTCAGGTTTCTGATCTGTTAAATGGAAATAAGCCTTGTAAGGCTTAAAATAAATAATGCATAGGAGTCTGTTCTCTGTTTTCACAGCTCTCCATGCCTCTGCTCCCTCATTAACTTCTATACACATGTAAGGTTTAATTTTAAACATCTTTTCCTCAAGAACATCTTCTCTGACCCTCCTAGTCTAGGCTAGATCCCTCAATCGTATACCACAATAGCACCACGGCCTTGCTTGATGTCAGTGGTACAGAATAATTGTGCATAATGGAAATCACTGTCAATAATAATAGAGGTTAACCATGACGTAGATTTATGACTGTGCCTCCCCTGTTATCTTACAGTTCAAGAGTTTCTGCCTTCATCACCTTCTCGGAGACAAACCTTACCTGAACTTCTACCACTTTTACTGTGTTATCCTGTCTATCCTCACTTCCCGACCATACTCCACTTAGTAGATGCTGAGGTCCCTGAGGCAGAATCACCCTATTTGTTCTAATATCTGAAGTCCCTGGCTCAGTAAACTTGTGAGTTAGAGTCTGAGTGACCCAAAATCACCATTGATTGTAAATTCTTATAACCTTGCACTGGCCCAGCACTTAGCAGCTTCCAAAATACTCATACTCATGTTTTTACTTAATCCTCACATTATACCCATTTGTTTGATAAGAGAACTGAGATTCATTGATGAAAGTGGAGTCCCCATATCCAAGTCCCACTGCAAATGATTTAAATTGGGAATCTCAAACCAAATGCCCTCTAGGTAGCTGAATGGAATACAGTATGCTGGGCGGTGGTGCTGGATGGTGGAGGACCCACACTGCAAGAGGAGCAGTGCCCATCAATTGCTGGCAGGCAGTGTTGCCAGATACACCATTTTTAAAAAACAACGAGGGCTTCCCTGGTGGCGCAGTGGTTGAGAGTCCGCCTGCCGATGCAGGGGACACGGGGTTCCTGCCCCGGTCCGGGAGGATCCCACATGCCGCGGAGCGGCTGGGCCCGTGAGCCATGGCCGCCGAGCCTGCGCGTCCGGAGCCTGTGCTCCGCAACGGGAGAGGCCACAACAGTGAGAGGCCCGCGTACCGCAAAAAAAAAAAAAAAAAAAAAAAAAGGAAAAAAAAAACAAAACAATGAGAAATCTGGATTTTTATATGAACCTCACCACTTTTTAGTGTTGGCGTGTGATTCACATTCTTTTAAAACACATTGCAGTCCAAACAAAACACAGCCACGGGTCGAATTCAGCCCCTGCACCACCAGTTTACAAGCTATGATTTAAACTTTAGGATCTTCCCAAATAGTTTGCATTGCGCATCCCAGAGGGTAGAGTCTCGGAGCTGGGCAGTCCTTGGACTAAGTGGATACAACTGGGTGGCTCCCAAGTATGGTCCACTGAGTAGCAAAATGATAATAGAACATAGTGGGCATTTTAACGTCCTGACTTGGCAAAATTAAAAACATTTTTTATTCCACTCTTGATATTCTTAAAGTGTGCTCGTCTGTGAAATCCAGAAACAAGTGGTTTAGCACAACCCTCACTTTTTATGGAAGAGAAGACAAAGATCCATGGACGTTAATTATATGAGCCCAACCATCAGGTTTAGGAGGACTCCCCTCCTGTGTAAGGCATCTCACTTTGCACAGCTCTCAAAGTGTTCAGAACTCTCTACCTCCTGACTCTGCTGGCAAAACTGTCACCTCCTTAAGGGCAGGAGTCTTCTCCTCCTTGCCTTGTGTTATCAGAAGGGATATGCATACAGTAGGTGCTTTTTCAGTACTTGTAGCTCAGATATCTGCCCCATCCTCTCCTGTGAAGTTCTGCTCAAGTGTTCACAGTTTTACTGAAAACCCACATCTTCAACAAAAGCCTTCTCAAATCCCTTCAGTTCAAATATTTTTCCTTCCCTGTGCGCCTATGAAATATTACTGCCTCTCTATCATTACTCTCGCCCTGTGCTAAAGTTACCTTTGATTTATCTGTTCCTGCAGAAAAGATTGTAAGCCAGTGGTGGGCAGAGCCCATGTCTTATTCAGCTCTTCACCCTTCCCACAAAGATGAGCTCAGTATCTTGTTCAAGGAAAGTATTTAACAAGTATTTATGGAAGTGTTTTCCTTTCAATGGCCGAGCATAGTGCTGGCACATGGCAGGTTCTTAATAAATGTCTTTTGATTGCTGTTCCCTTTTAGAAGTTAACACAATGCCGAGAATGTAGTAGACACTCAAAAAAAATTTTTTTTTAAACGAATGAATGGAAAAATGCCCTGTCAGGCTAAACACAGAGACCTTTCTTGAAAAACTCCAGGGAATTTTCAGAAAATTACCACCTCAGTCCAAATACCCCTATTGTGAGATGTGAAGGGGAGGGGAGTTTGGTGCTAGGGAGTCTCTTGATAGTTGCTTGAAGCAGGGCAGGGACTAGAGTGAATGTTCTGGGGTAGAAAGTTAAGAATGCGTTTGCTTGTGGGGCCATGCAAGTCTCGATGAGGCCCTTGTAGTGATGAAGTGAGCGCCTTACTTGCCTTCAACTCCCCAGTTCCAGCCTATCTGAGGTGTATTATTGGCTCCGGTATTAGTCAGCTCAGTCTGCCGTGACACAGTACCACAGAGTGGATGATGAAAGCAATAGAAGACATATTTTCTAATAGTTCCAGAGGCTAGTAGTCCAAGGTCACAGTGTCAGCAGCTTTGGTTTCTCCTGAGGCCTTCCTCCCTGGCTTGCGGATGGTTGCCTTCTTGCTAGGTCTTCACATGGCTGCTGCTTGGTCTGTGTGTTGTCCGTGTCCTAATCCCCTTTTCTTATAACAACACGGGTCATACTGATTTAGGGCCTATGCTTATGACCTCATTTTACCTTAATTACCTATTTACAGTCCCTGTCTCTCAATACTGTCTCGTTCTACATACTAAAGGAGTAGGACTTAAACATATGAATTTGGAGGGGGACACAGTTCAGCCGTTAATAGCCTCCCCTAGTACCACAGCTAATAACTTGTTTGATCTCTCTGAGATGTTTTTTACCTTGGGAAATTGAAAATTGTAATGAAACCATTAAGAATGTCCAAAGAAGGTTATGTGGACTTTTATACAAAGTAACAATACTTGCTCCTGCAAGAGATTAAAAAAATCCCTTCTTCCTGCCATCCGTCCCTGTACCATGCCAGCACCTTCGACTACATCTGTCCTCTACCTGTAGCATGAGGCAAAGAAAATTTACGATTTTAAATTACCTGTTTAAGATATATCTGTTTATATATCATATATCTGTTTATGATATATGAGTTTTGTGATGCGAACAGGTGGGGAAAGAAGAGAAAGGCCCAGAATCATTTATGTTGCCCATAAAGCACAGTTACAGACAGTACCTAATTTTAAATGCCCGTAATTTCTTGTAAAAAATTATTTAAATTATAATAACTCCAGAAATAACTTTAACTGAGGGATGACAAAATGTTTAATTTACTGGAGGAGATTGTCAGTGGATCCTGGCAGGTTGAAAGGGACAGAACTATTTACCTGGATCATCTTTAAATAGGATAACTGCTAACTATGCTAAAAATGTAATAATAATGTATTTTAAGTATAAGAACAGGACTGGGAACCCTTTGAAGTTAGAGATTTATATAGCTCTGTGTAGTTCAGAATATTCCAAAAACATGCTGGTGTGCTTTCTTAGGGCATGCATTATTACTTGAGCCGTTCAAGTAGTTCTCAGAATCTCCCCTGTCTTTCTTTTGGAGGCATGGGAATCAGTGCCTCAGCTCCTGTGGGCCTGTCCCTTTGGGGCAGGCAGGATAGACTAGGAGGGCAGTAAAGGCAGTATGAGGTGACGAGAATGGCAAAAAGAGAAAGATACTAGTTGGGAAAGGAGGTTGCTGCATAATGAAGCTGGCCAGGTCCTATCAAGCAATCCACCTTCAGAGTTAAGCCTCACAATGAAAGCATCATGAAGACATGCTCTCTGAATGGCCAAACCAGGCAACCTGCTTGTCCCACAACTTTACTTTCCTGTTTTCTAAACCTTGGAATCTCTGTGTTAGATTCTGAGTTACATTCTGAACAATATTCCAAAGTTTATTTTCTGTTTTATCAGTTCTTTCTTCAGTTGTGTCTAAACTGCTGTTTAAAACTCTTTTCTGGCTTTATACACTTCAGATTATCAGTTTAGTTTTCAGTCTCTAAGTTCTCTTTTGAAACATTGTTTTGCTTTTATAGTGAGATATATGCGTGTATGTATGTATGTATAATTCAGATTGTTTTATTATCTCACATACTTGGAGTTGCTTCTTCTGCCATCTGCTGTCCTTTGTAGTGGGCTCTTTCTACACATGATTATTAATATTGTTTTTGGCCTCATACTCTGTGGAGGTTTTGTTTCTGTGTCCGGAGGGAGAGTTCTAATTGTGGGGCTCAGGGCACAGAGGTCAAGCCTAGTCCTGCTCAGAATTTCCAGCAACAATTTAAAGGAGGTTATCAGGTTTCTGAAGTGGAGATTGGATTGGAAGCATAGTTAATAAACTGGACTAGAGTCAGGGTCCCAAGAAGATCTGTTGGGTCAAGTTCAGCAAGATATGCGAGGACAACAAAAATGCCATGCTCTGCCTGTGAAAAGCTGCCTGCAGTTTACTGAACTTGTCAATTGCTTTTCACCCTTTGAAGTCTGGCACTTATTTTCGTGCCCGGCCCTTCACCTTTCTCTGCTTAATTGCCTGCTACTAACCCTTCAGGTCTACATCTCAAGGTTTTTGGCTCTGGAGAGTCTTCCCTCATTACTCTCTGGAATAAATGTCCTTCCATTCTACCACAGTACAATGGTGTCCTATACTTTCCTCCATCATGGTGTTCATTACACTCACTGATCCTTACTCTCTCCCCCATCATTCAGTAATTTCATTATTAAGTAAAATTCTTAAGGATAAGTATTGTATTCTAAGATAATGATTTAAAAATAGCCACTGTATTGAGCGCTCACTATATGCCAGCAAGCTAAAGTAAGAATTTCACATATACTTTATCTTTTACTATTCACAAACTTACAAAATTAGGCATTTTTATCTCCACATTAAAGATGATGAAAAAGGGGCTCAGAGAGGTCAAGAAACTTTCTTAACATGATTCAGCACATAAGTGACAAGTTCAGGATCCAAATTAAGATCTGTCTCCCAGGCTTGTGTTCTTAAAAATGTGCTATATTGTCTTTCCATATCTGTATCCCCATTTCCTATAGAGTAGATGTAAAATGCATATTTAGTGAATAAATCCTTGTGAATTCCTGGGTACTGGGATAACAAAACTTTCCAGAGGAAAAGGAAAACGGGAAGTGCAGTGTTCTGGTTATATATTGCTGCATATGAAACTACCCGCAAGCCTCAAAAAACAGCTCTTCTATTTATCTCATGATATTGTGGGTCATTTTGTACGGTTCGGCTGGGCAGTCCTTCCTCTCCATGGGGCATCACCTGGGGTCGTTGGTGGTGCTCAGCTGATGGCTGGTCTGGTCTGGAGGACAATTTGGTGGAAGAGTCTGGAAGGCTGGGCTTAGCTAGGTCCCTCTCTCTCTTCATGAAGTCTCAAGGCATCTCTACATGATCTCTCCAGTGGAGAAGCTACAGTTCTTACATGGCAGCTCAGGGCTCTAGGAGACCAAGGTAGAATCCGCCTGTCGTCTTCGAGGCAAGGCTTAGAACTGGCACGGCATTACTTCCACCACATCCCATTGGTCAGAGCAGTCACAGGCCAGCCCTGATTCCACAAAAAGGGGAAACAGACACCATATCTCAGGGAAAAGTGTCAAAGAATTGGTGGCCCATCTTTATTTCATTACATTCAGTGGCTTAAATGACGAAAGTGGTGCAGTAAAAAATATATATATACTTTGATGTAGGGGTACATAGTGCTCATATCTGGGCTAAAAATCAGGTCTCTTATTATCCTCTCCCATAGCACCGTGATCGTTTCTTTTCTTTTCTTTTCTTTTCTTTTTCTGTTTTGTCCTAACTACTGGACCGCCAGGGAATTCCCCACCCTGATCTTTTCTTGCCCTGTCCTCATCACAGAGTAAGGTAATATGTTTTACTTGAGATTACATGACTGAAGTCTGGTTCCTGCTCTAAACTGTTAGCTCCATGAGGGAGGGAGCATTTCTGTTCTGTATGCTACTGTACACCCGGCAGTCAGCACAGGGACGCAAACACAGTGGACACTCAAGAAATATTTGTTGGATGGATGGACAGACGGGAAGAAGAATGTGTAGATGGTCCTTCTGCCTGCTGGAGAAGGTGATTAGACCTCATTTCACCCTTTATCAAAAATTATCTTTGAGGTTCCTTCTAGCCCTTGACATCCTGTAATTCACCAGCTCGTCATTTAAGATGACTGCAAGGAGAGCAGAGGCCAATGAAAGGATAAGGCTGCCAAGAGAGCTAATGAGATCTCAGGCTCTTATGAATGAAAATGCTGAGTCCAAAACAGTACGCTGTGCAATGTTCTGGCCTCTAAGTGGAAACCACCTCTGCTTCTGGGCACAGCACTTTTAGAAAGATTTAACAAATTAAAAACTGCCCAGGGGTCACTGTACTGGTGAGTGAAGGGCCCAGATGTCGTAGAGAAGTTGAAGAAACAGGGAATAATTTTTTCGGGACAAGAAGAGACTTCAGGCTCATCATAAATATATGTCAACATTTGAGTTGTATTCTTAAGGCAGAAGAGGTAGACTTGTCCTGTGTACCCAGAAGGCAGAACTATAACCAACTGATAGAAATTTCTGTCCAACTGAAATAAATTTCTAACCAGCTGCCTGATAAATGCTATAAAGTTTGGAGAGACATTGAGTTCTCTGACACCAGAAGTATTGAAGAAAAGATACCTTTTGCCTAAATATAGATGTCAAAAAGAGAATCAAAGCACAACTTATGACTGGACCCAATGACCTAAACTGCCAAAGAATGATGCTGGGTGGTATTAGTGGATTTGGAACCAGAGGACCAGGGTTCCAATGTCAACTCTACCTCTTTGATGTGATGTCAGGCATGTAACTCTGTCTCTTCAAGAAGAGGCTGGTGAGAATTAAATAGGATAATCCATATAAGTACCTAGCGCGTCAAGTGGGCGTAGTAAACTTCTAACAAATGGCAGTATTTTTAAATTATTTCTATAGTATTATTGCATGAAGGGAAGAAGACAATAAATATTTTCTGAACATCTGCCTTAAACCAAACCATACATATATGAAACTCTTTATACAGATATATTTTCCTTTTCATGACCCTGTGATGTAATTAGTTGTTAAAATTCCCCTTCTACAAATGAGGAAACTGGGACTCAGAGAGTGGAAGCAACTCACCCAAAGTCACATATTTAGTAAGTGGAGTTTAAATCCAGATACTGTCACCTCAGAGCTTGATATTTTAAAATTTATCTAATATAACCTTCTGCAAGTATGTTCTCTTATCCTAATGATGTCATTTTTGTTAAGTATTATGCAAAAAAATGTATTATTTCCTCCACTAAGCCAAGACTTTCGGGGGCTAGGAATTACACTCATATGCTGTTTGTACTCTGTATTTCTAGCTCAATTGTTGGCACTTGAAAGACCTCAGTTTTTCTTAGGCACTGTAATTTTGCTGCAAATTTATTTCAGAGAAGATGATTTCTTATAGTGTATATTTGGGGCTCTTGGAGGCTAGACATTGAAAGCCTACAGTCCATAGCCATTAATATTTTAATATTTCTTTTGGGTGATCCTCACCCCATCTACCCAATCTGACAGGCAAAGGACCTCCCTCCAAGTTCATCTGCCTGTGTTTCCAATTCAAAGCATGTGTAATTCAAGGTAAGTTGAGGGACACAAGCTTGTCTGTTGCTAATTATGTGGCTTTTCATAAGTTATTTAACAGCTCAAAGCCTCAGCTATCCTATTTGCAAATTATGTACAATAAGCCCTCTCTTACAACAATTTTGTAGGGATTAAATGAGATAATGTAGCAGAGGCAAAACTATGTGTTCAGCAAAATGTTTCATTTTCTTTCTGGGAACATAGGTAGTCTTCCCAGCCCCTCTGTATCTAAGTGACAGTATTAGTGCTTAAATGTAGTCAAAAGAATGGAGCAGTTGTGATATGGGCCAGTTCCAGCTCTAGACCTTAGAACCTTCTACTCATTGATACGTCATGAGTTGCCAGCTAGATGTAAAAGAAATATCCAGTGGGAGACTCTGAGGTCCTGGAGGAGAGCTGAGATGAAAGGTACCACTCAGAGAGAGGAATGCTGCTCCAGCTACATTGGACTGTGATAAAAGCAGTACAGAAATGTTTATTTAGGGATTGTTTATTACAGCAACTAGTAGTACTTGTTGCTGTATAAGCAGTCCATAGTAAGCATCAATTGTTTGCATCTTGTTTTCCTTCCCATTCATCTAACAATATGCCAAAGTAAGGGCATTGTCAAGTATTAATTTCACTACAATTTATAGAGCTTCTCATCTATGTGCAAAAAATATGTGTTTATTTGAATTTTGCAACTCTCTAGAACTGGCAGGGAAACACTGCCTTCATTTTTTAGTTAAAGAAATTCAGAAAAATTAGGAGGAAAGGAAAACTCCTCTTGTATGTGTGTTATCTGTGAGCCTGATCGCCAAGTAAATGCTTCATTTAAAGTGCCTCATCCCTGGTAATGGAGATCGTTAATACTATTTAAACATTTCAGATGAGGACACTGATACTCAGAGCAGGACCCAAGTTTGCACAGCACAGTTAGCGATAAAGTTAGAAGTTTAACCTGAGCCAGCGTATCTTCAAAATCTATGCCCTTTGAACACGTAGACAGTCTAGCCTCTCCAAGGTCACACAACTAGCCTACCACCAGAGCTCAGAGAAGATTACAGAAGTGTTGAGTCCTAATCCATTTCCTCTTTCACAACTCCACACTGCCTTCCTCTGCAGATAAAGGAGCTACCCAGTCGTAAGTGGTTACCATAGCCACCCAGAAGATAGGAATCTTTTCCATCTGCATCTCTTCTCAATGAAAACATTTGTAGCAATGGCTGAGTGAATCATTCAATCAGATTTCAAATACTTAGAATTAACTGTGATGACCCCTTTATAAAATCAAATAAACCAAAAGAAATACGCTTTTTACATCCCAATAAATAAATGTATCTTCCACAAGGGAAAACATGGGTGCCATTTGCCGTTGAGTAATATGGCAACAGATGGAAGTCAGTGTGAGGCACGGAAATCCATGGGTGTTTCCTGGTGGAGATGCTGTTTGCCAGAAGAAAGCTGAATTGTGAGGCTGTTTTATAGCAATAAAAATAAACAACGTTATTCAAACATAATTAATCTTCCTCAAAATATTCTTCCTTCCTTGGTGTTTTTGTTCTCACCAGTGTTTGGGGAATCTCTCCGTAGGTTTGAGTCACCAAACACCTACTTTGATTTTTTTTAACGTTTTATGTTTAGAATCAGGTGTGTCATTACCCACTGAGAGCTTAGTCATCCTTTCTTGGGGTCACATCAGTGCCTCCACCCATCCCTAAGTCTAGCTTTTCAGCCTCAATTACCTCTACATCCTTCCATCCACCTTTGACTGCAGCCCCTCCAGCTGCCCAGTGATCCCTGTATATGGCTTGTATCATCCCATCTTTATATCTTTATATCAGTTTTCCCTCCCTTCTGGTTTTCTCACCTTCAGAGCATCCTAAGAAAATCTCTCCATCTTTCCACATTCTCCCTCCTTTCTAAAACAAACACAAAAACCTTTTATTTATTTGTGTGTTTTTTTAAATAACTTTGTACCTGCAACATCTCTGTAGATGTTCATTTATCTTAATACTCCAATTCCATTTGTTTTTAACATGAGGAAAAAAATAAGGGCATTTTTAAGATTTGCTGAGAGACAAATGGCAAGAATGCAGGAAACCAACATGTTTGGAGCACTTGAACTGTGCCTGGCATTATGCCATATACTTTACAGATCTTACCTTATTGAATGCTTACGATGACCCTGGGAAGGAGACTGGCATGTTCCTCTTTAACAGTTAAAGAACACAAGGCTCAAAGAGTTTCAGGAATTTCCCCAAAATTACCCAGCCATAAAATAAGTGGTCCTGTGTAGGATTTAGAGGCAAAGAGATCTTGACCCAAATCCAAGGACACGATTGTATTCAACTTCTGTCACTGAGTAAACCAAGAACATAAATACCAATAGGATTGTTAAAGAAAAGAGAAACATACATGTTTAACTCTAAATTTCAGAAGGACCCACATTATCTATCCTTAGTTTCATGGAGACTTGGATTCTAAACAGTGTCTACATGACCTATCAGTGCCTGCTTGACAAGCCGAACATTTTTTTATTTTTTTGTCTCTCTCAATCTGAACCAAAAAAAAAAATGTAGAGGTTGGTTAATTTGATGCCCCCTAGGAGATCTGACCAACTTCTCCTTCTATCTGTTACTTTGGAGTTTAAATAAGATTAAACCCAGTAAATTCCCAATAGTCAAGGAGGAAAAGGAGAAGGAAGAGAGGGAGAAAAAAGAAAGATGAGAAGAAGAAAAATTGTACACGATTACTCATGTTCTACAGAACACTTTCTAATTCCGTTTTTTATTACCTGAAATTCTTCACCTGTCAGGAGTGTGAAAGTATCCTCCTTGGGGAAGTAAGAATATTTCTGAAGAAAGGAGTATCTCATATACATATTAGGTATGTTCGCTAATGGAAGAACTCATCACCACTTACAGTGTTACCAAAGGGATTGAACTGAGGCTGATCAGTTGTTGGGATCTGCGGCTGCCATCTTGCAGGAAATACAGAGGACAAGGGAACAGGATGTTTTGTGCCATGAGTGTGCAACTAACAAAATCCAGACTATGTGACACTCTTCAAATGCCATAGGTTTTCCCACAGATGAAATGTAAGGAAAATCAAGAGGTAAAAGGTGAACTATAGATTAAAAGTCTCATTAAATTTTTAAAAAATAATGGGCAAGACTAAATCGTAATCTCTTGGGATGCACACTTGGGAGACGAAACTATAAAGAAACAGAAGGAAGTGACTAGAAGGAAGTCAGGTTAGTTGTTATTTTGTAGGGGAGAGAGAGAGGGTTGATTTGGGACAAAACACAATGTAGGGCTTCTGAAGCAGTGGGTAAAATTCATTTTCTTGAACTGGGTTCTAGTCACAAAGGTGTTGGCTTTATAATGATTAATTAAGCCGTACATTTGTTCTGTGTGGTTTTCTGTATTTGCATTATATTTTTCAATTAAAAGAATAAAATATCCAATTAAGTAATTCCCTGAGACTCTAACTAGAAAATTGAAAATTCATCTTAGCCTTGAATTCAATAATGGGGAGATTTCCTCAATCTGTAGAACATAAACAGAAAACAGTAAAGCAAGAACATATTTCCTCTTGTGAAATTTGGAGTCACATATGCCTGAACTCAAAGCATTCATTAGATCTGTGATTTTGGCTAAGTTTTCACCCCTTCACTCTCTCTGAGCCTTAATTTCCTCATATTAAGATGGTGATAACTAGATCTTCTGCAAGCATTTTTTATCAGGATTATATAAGATTACATGTAAAAATAAATTAATTAAAAAATGCCTGAAATAGAGCCCTCATACAGGAAAGCCTCAAATGGCACCTCTGCTTACTAGACACAAGTTTTAAAATATTGATCTTTTGACTGTGAAATGGGTTCAGACAGGACGTAAGTTATGAATTAAAGCTGGAGAGCAGATTTAAATATTTCAGCTCAGGAAGCAAGTGATGATCCAGTGGCCAGGTATAGATTCACAGGGCAGCCAACAGGAACCTAAAATAGTTATCATCAAACGGAAAACAGGCACTGTATGAGAGACCCTTGCCAGTAAAAATGGTACAGACACTAGAATAAAACTTAATTTTCTCTTCTGAAATAGATGTTTGCATTTCTATCTGGGGGCTGGAGGGGAGTGCTATCAGATACTACCTAGCAAAGTATTGAGTTTGGTGCTCCTTGAATTCAGGAAATAAATAGTCAACTTCTTATCAGGTCTGTTATCTACTGTCTTTCAAACTCTGAGAGAGATATATGGCATGGGGACGTCAACTCTTATTCAATATCCACTAAATGTCAGATTTTATGCTATATGGTAAACATGCATTAGCTATCTTTTTATAAAATATATATTTATTTATTCATTTATTGGTTTGGCTGCACCAGGAGGGATCTTTAGTTGCGGCATGAGAACTCTTAGTTGAGGCATGTGGGATCTAGTTCCCTGACCAGCGATTGAACCCGGGCCCCCTGCACTGGGAGCGCTGGACCACCAGGGAAGTCCCTCATTATCTGTCTTAAAACACACACATACACAACTTAAGAATTAGATATCATGGTTCCATTTTAGAAATGAAAAAAAGTGAGGCTCAAGAAGTTTAGACTACTTGTCCAAAGTCATAGAACTAGCAAACAGGGGAGTGAAACTAGATGTTTATTATGACAGTTTCTAGGCTATACTGTTTAACTTAACATCTCCAAAAATACATACATAAATAAATGCATATATATAATAAAATGTATTAAACACAGAAATACATATAACACAATATATATTTATATAGATTAGCCCAAGGCCACCCAACAACTAGATAACCAGATGATAGAGGCAAAGATTTGACCCAGGCAATCTGATTGAAGAGACCTAACCTATATTCACACTACTGTGATGCCTCTAAATAGAACATCCTGTCTTTCCTTGGGAAATCAGGAAAGCATAACTCCAAACCAGAATAGAGATGACTAAGTAGTGAAAAGAATATCTGGGAGTTCAGCAACCTCAGCTCTTATTCTGGTTCAGAAACTAGATTTTTGCGTAACTGGGGCAAGTCATTCATTCATTTTTTTTTTTTCTGTATAAAAGTATTTTATTCCAAGTCATTCTTTCTTGACTCTCAGTCTTGTCAGAGATTTTTCAAAATGTAAGGAGAATACTGGGGGACTCCTGAACTTCTATAGGGTCTGTGAAGGGGTAGGGGTGGAACCAGTTAGATAATGCCATGAGAGAAATGAAGAGGAACTAATATAGCACTTAGTAGGATCCCCCCCCAAAGCTTAGTATTGCATCTTTCACATATATTATCTCATCTAATCTTTTCAGCAACCCAATGAGGTAGGTATCATTTCCCAATTCTATAGATGAGATAAGCAAGATTTATGAAAACTGAATAAAATGATTTGAAATTCAAGTCTTGTTGACTCCAAAGTCAATTGTTGATCCAAACCCCACCCCCCCCCCTCCAATCTGGAAGAGGAGAATTTCTTTCTAAAGCCTCAGAGGTAGAACAGTTCTGAATGATGAGAAACTGAGCCCCTGACACTGCATCAGAGTCATCCGGGGCTTTGATTAACAGTAAAATTTCCAGGTGCCACCACAGGCCAACCTCTTTAGAGTAGCCTGGGTTGTGTCCCAGAAATATGTGTTTTAATGAGCTTTTTGCATGATGCTTATGAACACTGATCTTATAAAAGCACTTTGTGAAAGGAATAGTGAATGGAAAATCGGTAGCTTCATGCTGTGAACACAGAAGTAACCCAGTTTAATCACTGGGGCCATGGAGGAAGGTAGGATATGCACATATGCATAAATGTGTGTGAGCGTGTGTTTATGCGTATGTGTGTGTTTGTGTGTGTAAGTATGTGAGGGGTGGGAGTGCATGCATGCCTGAGTGTGTGTGTGTATGAATGCGTGTGCGTGTGTGGTGCTAAAAGACACTGGGGAGAGGAAAGAAAAGACAATTCTGTGTCTAAAGGACTGATTCATATATTCACTCAGATGTCAGGTCTTCCCAGATTATATCTTGAACCATTCTATTCAAAAGCTCATCTATCATTATTCTCCATCCCTTCATCCTGCTTTATGTTTCTTTCTAGCCCTTACCTTATCATGTTACTTATATTACTTCTTGGTGCATTTACTTTTTGTCTCTCCTCCATAGAATGTAAGCTGCATGAGGGCAGGGACTTTGTTGTGTTCAGCGTCCTACATCATCATCTAAACAGGGCCTGGTATGTTGTAGAATCTCAATAAATGCTTGTTGAGTGAGTGAATAATAGATGGCCTTCCAAAGAAGCTTAATTTAGTGAATTTGGAAAATCATCTGGGGCTGGCCATGAAGAGAAGGATTAGGCAAACTTCCTGCCAGATCAGTGGGAGGGAGAGGATTCCAGGGGAAGCAGCTCAGTGAAAGAACCTAGAGAAGTCTCTACCACCTGGGAACCTTAACAAGATAATTCTTCTCTCTGAAAATTAGTTTTCCAAGGAATAAGCATCTTTAACTCCTGCATGGTTTGGGTTAAGAGAGTTAAATGTGAAGATGCTATAAAGGATCTAGCACAATGCTGAACACGAAGGAGAAACTTATCACAAGTTCATTCCTTGGGGAGACACTATAATGAAGTAAGTAGTCTAGAATGCAGCTCTGAAGTCATTTTGCTCACATTCTTGTTCTGGCTCCACCATTTGTGTACTGTGGGACCTTTGGAAAGTCACTAAATCTCTTTGAGTCTTCGCTCTTTTATCTGTAAAATTGGACACAAATGATACTTATCTTTAGGGTCATTGGGAAGAGTACATGACTGGCCATAAAGTAAGGCCAGGAAAGGTTTTCTGGACAGGGTAGTACATGAACTAAACCTTGAAGGTTAAATTGGAGCTAGGCAGGTGAAGGGCTGAGATACAGTGTCCCAGACAGAGGCTCAGCATTGCCAGAGGCATGGTCAGGAGAGTGAGCAAGGCCTGTTTGCATAACCAAAACTAGTTCAGTGCAGTTGAAGCATGGGATCTGAAGTGAACACTGGTAGGAGATAAGGCTAAAATGGTAAAAATGGGCATAATCTGAAGGACCTTTCAGATAAGTCAAGCCAAGTAGGGAGCTTGGTCTTTATTCTAAGAGCGATGGAGTGGCATTCAAAGATTCTGAGGAGGGGAGTAATTCCTTTCATTTTAGAAGATCATTCAGGGAGAAATGTGGAGAATGAGTTAGTGAAAAGGCTAAAGGCCAGAGAATAGTTAAGGGATAGTCATAATCATGGAGGTGGGTGACGGATGATGGTGGCCAGAAACAAGGCAAACATACCAAGGAGAGAGCAAGAAAGACGTGAATAGAGCAAGAAGGCATTAAAAAGATAGAATCGCAATCAAGTGTTGATCATAGAGAGATTTTCTAAGATAGGTTGAAGGCAATCTTCATAAAACTTGTGTAATTTTCCCAAAATAACAACTCAGATTTTATCAGCAGGACTTAAATGTTGGCAATGATAGTTACTTGTTCAGGAGGAGAGGCAAGAGAGATCAAATTTTTGAGTACATTTTTCATGCTCCATGAGGCCATACAATGAACTTCATTTAATATTTACTATAACATTATGTGGTAGATGTTGTAAGCTCGAGTTTACAGATAAGTTTGAAAACATACCACTTTTGCAAAATATGAATGGGGGAACTGAAATTCATACCTAACTTTCTTCGACTGCAAAGCCTGTATATTTTTATGAGTGTAATGTTTCGAAGGACATAATAAACACCTTCAAGATTCTAAGGTGCTTCCCAGGTGACAGTCATTCAACAAACATTATTAGCATCTATTATGTGCCACTGTTTGTACTTGGTGTAAGCATAGGTAGTGATAGACTAGATAAATTCCATGACCTCAGAGAGCTTTTAAATGTGTATACATAAAGAAAATGGAAGGTAATTTAATGTCTTAGGAGAGTAATGGTAAACAGACAGGAGGAGCACATTGAGTTATAGGAAGATCATGAATTTGGGTACTGCCATACCGAATTTGAAATGCCAGAAGAAGATTCTATGTGGGGATATCTAGGATATAGGAGTAATATATTTAGAAATAAGCTACCTGGTTGTGGTGTTTGAGATCTTAAGAATAGATGGGTTTGCCATGGATAGGGTAGGGTCTAGAATAGTATATTCCAATATGCTCCACAATCTTTACCGGGGATTTCCTAAGATGAAAATAGGGTAGGTAGTGTATCCCAGAGTTTATTCATCAGAGAATCCTTTCAACAGAGAACCTTTCAGAATTAGTGTTCCATAGAACATACTTTAAGAAATTCTGACCTAGACCAACAAAGAGAAGGTACTCTATTGATGAAGACAAACTAGGCTTTGCTCCAGTAACAAGCAACATCCAATTCTCAGGGGTTTAAAATAACAAAGGTTTATTTATTGCTTATTCATCATCAGTTGGTGGAGGAACTTTACTAAGTGCTCTCACTCAGGGATCCAGATTGGTAGAGCAGCCACCATCTTTAATGTTGTTGGTCTTTGCATCAGAGGAAAAAAGACCTCTGGTTGGTCTCAAGTTCATCCATTAAATTCCCTGGCATGGAAGAGGCATATATTACTTATCTTTACAACTCATTGTCCAGGACTAGTCTTATGTTCCACTTGACCACAAGAAGATTGGGAATGTGATCCTACTATGTGCTCAGAAGGCTTATCCTACCATACGATTAGAATTATTTGGTGAGCACCAGTAACATCAATCCCGAGGAAAAAACCTTGAGGAATTTCTCTACGTATAGACCAAGAGTAAGAATCTTGAACAAAGGGATAATGAGAGAGGTGGAGTGGAGGATTTCCGAGCGTAATTCAAGAAACAGATTTTCTTGGGCTCTGATACTAAAACACTCTTTCCAAGCTTTCCTTTCAAATTTCTTTCTCCTTGGAAAGGGCAACAGGGATTACTGGAAATTCTGTGTGGTCTAAGTTTGGCTATGATATTCTAACTTTTCACCATTTCTTCTTCCCGTCTAAGGTCACATCTTTTTGGATGGAGGTGTTGATTCACCATGTCCTGAGTCCTCACCTGTGTCACTCTTTCTTCCTGAAATCCCTCCTCTTTCATGAACTGTTTCTAGTTCATCAGCTTTTCCTTTTTCTCTTGGTTTAGGGAGGTTAGACAAGAATCATCCCATTTGACCTTTGTGGGTTTCACTCCTGGTGTTCTCTTGCTCAGACTTTAGTGCACGCCTTCCAGGAGCACCCCCACCCCGACTAGTGGATGACCTGTCCTGCTGTCTTATCCCACGCCAACCACCCTGATCAACGCATAAACCAATTTTTTCACCTTACTTAAGGTAACATGACATAGTGTAACACACAGAATTTGGAGTCAGATATACTGAGCAAAATCCTAGCTCTGCCACTTCTATCCCTGTGACCTTGGGTGAGTTACTTCTCCCCTCGTGAATCATCCTTTCCTCATCTGTAAAACAGGGTCAATGACACAAAACATCACAGACCAGTTGTGACGATCTTAGGAGAAGATGGTAGTGCACAATGATCAGGTCCTGTATCAGCTGACTATCGCTGCGTACCAAACAGTACCAAAACTCAGTGGCTCAAAATAAAAACAGCTTACTGTTTTCCCCAATTCTTTAGATCCACTGGAAATTTCTGATCTGGCCAGGCCTAGGGAACCTCAGGAGGGCTCACACTTGTGTTTATAGTCTGCAGGTGGGTCCACTGGGTCTGGCTGGTCTAGGACAGCCTCACTCATCGTTTAGCAGTTGGCCAACTGTTGACTTGGACAACAGGGGAGACGTGATCATGTGTCTTTCATCATCAAGCAGGCTAGCCTGCACTTGTCTTCATAGCAGCTGGCAAGGATTCAAGACAGAAAGTAGAAGTGTGCAAGGCCTCTTGAACCTAAGTCCAGAACTGGCACAGGGTCATTTCTGCCACATTCTTTGGGCAAAGCAAGTCCCAAGACTGGCCCAAATTCAAGGGTTGGCAAGGTAGACTCCACCTCTTGATGGGGGAAGCTGTCAAGTAGCATTACAAAAGGTGTTGATACAGGAATGAGTGAGACATAGCTGTTTTTGCAAGCAGTCCCATCTTCTTTCTTCCCCTCTCAAGTCTTTCCTGTCCTGCTCTAGTTCTGGTCCAGCTGATTGTGAGCTTCCTGAAGGCAGGCACGACATATGATACACCTCTATGTTCCACATTTCCTGAGCATCAAATGAACACCAGCACTATCATCACTACCATTTATCGAATGTCGAACTCATTCCAGGTTCTGTTTTAATCGCTTTTCAGTGCATCACCTTGTCCTTGCAACTATTCTATTTATAATTGTTACTCTTCCCTGTCTTCCCATTCCCATGCACTTAGTAGGTGCCCAATAAAAATCTCTTAAATGAACCTTTTGTTCCTGCCCCAAGCTATTATGTGGGGTTAGCACCTACTTTGTGTTTCCAGGAGATGGGGCCAGAAGTGGGATGATGAGTCCTTCATTCCCATCTCTGACTTCTCCCGGCACCCACTTCCGTGGCTCACCTGTCTCACCTCCAGTTCACCCCACAGACGCATTATCCTGGGTTGAATTCATGAACTCTTGTAATATTTCCCATGCCCTGAAGTGCCCATATTACTCATTTTGCTCACCCACACACCTCCTACTCCCCTCCACTCATATGTCTTTGGCCACACTCCTCCCAGCCTTTTGCTTATGTGAGTTTATCATAGTTATTTTTCAGAGAGAGATACTATAAACCCTTATGCTTAGTCATAAATTGCAATAAAAATACCAATGTCTTTTTATTGCCAAGTACTTGTCCTGACAGCTCATTTGATTTCTGGAACCACCCTGATGGATATGTGAGGCAGGTACAATAGTCCCTATTTGCAGGCATCAAAACCGAGGCATGGAGAGGTTTTAGTGGATTGCTCAAGGTCACATGAATACAGTGATGTTCAAGATGAAAAGAAAACTAAGGATTTATGACTGATAGACCAGCAATAGTTCAATCCTCTTATCATTCAACCTCATCTGTTCTGCAGTTTCTCACATTTCTCCAGCTTTTCTTTCTGTTGTGCAGCAATGCTAACCGAATATAATCAAGGACTACCTAATGGATGTTGACTACCTGCCAAGCATAATTCAGAAATGGAAGGCATGAGGGGTCTGACAGCCTTAGGAGAAACACTGTGGTGTTGTATACGCGTGTTTGGATTTCGGCAGCACTGATTTCTAATCACGTTTCTATCCCATGCTCGTTTTGCGACCTTGAGCAAATCGCATAATATGTTTGATCCTCAGTTTCTTCATCCCTTAGAAGTGGGTATTAACCTTCACACTACAGGTTTATTAGAAAGATTAAATGAGATGATGCAAACAAAGCGCTAACACATAGGAGCCATTCTGCAGGCCATTATTGTTGTTGTTAATAAGTACGAATGAGGTCAGGATGAGTCATGTTAGTCGATTGCTCAGCTCTCTCCTGTTCAGTCTTTATCACATTTATGTCTCTGTTATTCATTCCGTGTTTGTCTTCCAAAAGTATAAGCCTTTTCTGTTTTACATGCCTAATTCCAGGATGACCTTTCTAGCTCAGAGGGGTAATTTGGAGCATAAGTGATATATTTGGGTCCCTTAAGTGTCCTTCTTCCTCTTATGCAAAAGTGGATATGAGCTAAAAGGAATGGTAACTTAGGATAATATCCACAAAACCTAGGGAGACAAAACAGTGAGTCCTTGATCTCTGGACTCAGTTTCCGAATAGTAAACACAGCAGCCTGGACCATGGTGCTAAGGAGGTCAGTTAGTTCAAACCCTCATGGTCTAAAATTCTTTGAAGTCAGTTTTACATGTATGATAGTTTTCTTTTTGAGATGTATCAAAACCCACAAAAGTTAAAGACAGAATGTAGACAAATCATAAGACTCTGCCTCAGGTGTTTCATGTTCCACAACACTGTAATAATAGGTAAATCAACATCTTTCTTATATTTGTTTTGTGCCTTTTTATTTACAAGCAGGTTTGTGTTTACTTCTTTCTTACTTAGCCCTCTCGACACTGTGTAACAGTTAAAGTGATACTGTAGCTCATCTGTAGAACTCGAGGTGAAGAAGTTGGACTCAGAGGGCTGAAGCAGCATGCCCAATTTATTGAGTTAAACATCGGAGAGCCGTCAATCATACTTCAGTAAAGTGGTTTAAAAAACATAACCGGACGTTGAATGCACTGACACCAGTGTTTTTCCATCCCAGTCCAGCCACCTCTCTACCCCAGTGGCTGTGCTGCAGTAAGATAAAATGGGATCAAAGCTGATCTAATCAAGGCATTTGCTTCTACACTCAGCTATGCAGGAACACTTTAAAGCATGGCTTTTTTTCCTGAGGATTGGAGAGTTGGAAAGAACTGAATGGAACCCTAGAAGACAGATCACTCTGATGAAGGAGCAAGGAAGGGACTTAATAATTCAGTGAAATTTAATGGGCTTTCAGAACATGCCAGCAATCTGTTCCCATTCTCAAACCAGATGCCACCAAGCCAGCACTCTTCCTGTCTGCCTGATCCATTTGGGCAGTCTTACTGGGGGGCAAAGGAGGGTTTTTCCTAGAAGGTGGAGAAAGGTTTCTTCTGAGAAGCTCAGTGTGAATGCTGGGACCTGATTTGCACAGATGTTGGCGGGACTCAGTGAGGCAGTAAGAATCTTAGGGACTTCCCTCCTTTTGGACCCATTGTTGTACACTAGAGCAGCAGAGATGTCCTAGATACAGTTTCCTGGCCTCATGACAGCTAGCTCACATCTGTGATGTCACGATGTCCATTACTATTCTGGAGGTCAGATTCCCATCTGTAAAACAAGGAGGTTGATCTCTTGTCCCTGAACATCCTTTGAATGGATTTCAGTCACTTAGTAGAGTGAACAGCTCTTGTCAGGGCTCCTGTGGGTGAGACAGGCTAGTTGTACCACTGACCTTGAGCAGATGAGTCTAACTGAGGCTATTTCTTCATCTGTAAGATAAGCATAAAATGATGCCACTTAGCTCCTAGACTGTTGAAAGAATAGAGTCAGTTCTTACACGTAACATTCTTTATTGCAGAACTTAGCACCAAGTACTCAGATTTTAGCTGCCATTGTTATCATGATTTGCACTCTTCATTCTTTTTTTAATTAATTTTTATTGGAGTATAGTTGATTTACAGTGTTGTGCTAGTTTCTGCTGTACAGCGAAGTGCATCACTTATACATATACGTATATCCACTCTTTTTTAGATTCTTTTCCATATAGGTCATCATAGAGTATTGAGTAGAGTCCCCTGTGCTATACAACAGGTTTTTATTCATTATCTGTTTTACATATAATAGTGTGTACATGTCAATTTACAATATCCAGGACATGGAAGCCACCTAAATGTCCAACGACTGATGAATAGATAAAGAAGATGTGGTACATATATACAGTGGAGCATGATCTTTATTCCGGTCATTGTACCTTTTCTGCTGCCCCATGAGCCTCTGAGGACAGAGAAAGATGTGAAGCAAAATAGCATCCCTGTGGACTTCTTGGGCCTCCAAGAAAAATGGATATTTTCCATCCTCGGGGCTATCGATTAATAATATTTTCTTTGGAAAGCAACTCCCCCAAAGAGAGAAGTATTTAATTTCAAGCATAAGAAAAAAGAAGGAAACAAAGATTAGTCACAGCCTTAAAATGTTCAGATGCCATCAGTGTTATTATCTCAGCAGCCAGGTACCCAGCGCTTCCACAGCTATTTAACATGATGGGGAGTTGCTGACAAGCCTCTCAGCAGAGCTCTCACTTGCAGATGTACAACCACGGTATTAGCTAGGATTTTATTTGAACAACATGCTCTTCTCATGCCTAAATGGAAGGGCTTTTACTTTCAGGGTACAATGGCTGCTTAATATGGAAATGCTGGTCTTCAGCTGCCCATATGTCTCTGCTAGTAGATCACCCAAGAAGATCTAAGCTCCCCTTCCCTAACACGCTGGGGTGCTTAAGTTCTATCAGATGGAACAGAGTCAGGTCTCTTTTGGTTGGTCTCTCCTTTTTCATTTTGCAGCATTTCATCACCAGACAGGCTCAGTTTCTTACCTGTCTCATATCCTTCTATTCAGATGGTAGAAGCAGTGAACCGGGACTGTGTGTCTCCTTTTTTTATTTGGCTATCAACATAAAACATACTATAGAAGAAAATTCAAGCAGCATAGAAGTTTGCCCATGAAAGTGTAAAATTCCTTAGCCAAGCATATACCCCAACCTCTACAAGCCCATAACCCCAAAGATTGTGACTATTAATGGTATAAGATGTAACCTTCCACACTTTTGTCTATAAATTTATAATTATAATTAGATGAGGGGGAAGAAGCTGCTGTATTTGGTAGGATTCATTGTATAAAGGACATTTGTTTGCGAATATATAAGAAAGAAAATAGGAGCCCCTAGTATGGCTAGAAGAGTTTGGGAGGAAACGTATAAACTCAGGAGTGAGGCTGCTACCCTGAAGGTGGAGGACGGGCTGGGAGAGGGCTGGAGGAAGGGAAGCAAGTGACACTGAAGTGACATTGAAGCCAGAAAGATGGCAGAAAGCCATACTTGTTTCAGTGCCACCCTCTAGGCTCAATAGTAACTCTACAAATCTTTAGCAACATCAACCCGAAACAAGAGGAGACTTGGATATGAGTTGATCCTTGGAGATGTAGGTAAAAGGATTGAATTTTGTATCCCAAGTTCAAATGGTGTACAACGGAAGCAGCATGAGTATATGTAGAAACATGCCTATGGAACAAAACATGGGGAGAGAAGTCCTGAAACTTGCAGAAACCATGGGGAAGATTTTTAAATAGTAAGACATGGAATTTAGATTAGGACCAACGTTAACTGTGCTTCAGGAATCAAGGGTTCTGGGGGGAGGCGGGGTGGGATGGGTTGGGAGATTGGGATTGACATGTATTCACTGTTGGTACTATGTGTAGAATAGGTAGCTGGTGGGGGCCTCCTGTATAGCACAGAGAACTCTACTCGGTGCTCTGTGGTGACCTGAATGGGAGGGAAATCCAGGAAAGGGGGGATGTACGGGTGCGTGTTTTGCTGATTTGCTTTGCTGTACGGTGGACACTGACACGGCAATTGAGGAGCAGCTGTACTCCAACGAAAACTAATTAAAGTAAAATAAAACTGTAAAGAAACAAGAATCAAGGGTTCTCAGCTGCCGATATGCTGTATTATACGTGTATATATATGCATACGCATGTTTACACATGTATGTGTGCATATAATGTATACACACACACACACAAATGTATATATATGTACTATTGTTTTGCAACTTGCTTTTTCGCTCAGAAATCAACAGTGATATTGATTCATTGTATTTCAGAAATATTTAGTGATTGCCTGCAATGAGTCAGGCACTGTGCTACAGGCACTGGAAAACAGCCATGAAGAATCTTTCCGTGTCAACACCAACAGATCTATATCATTCTTTTTAATGACCACATCAAATTCCGCAGTGGAAAGTTCTGTTTTGTTCTGTTCTGTTTTGTTTTGGCAACAAGTCCTCTAGTGATAGATACTGAGGTGATTTTTAGTCTTAGATATTATACACAGTGCTCTAGTGTACTGATACATTTGTGCAAATATGTATGTGCAAATACTTTTGGAGGTAACTTCCTTAAGGAATACTGGAGGAGTCGGGGCACGTGCATATTTTAAAATTAAATCCGTGCTGCCAAACTTACCTCCAAAAAGCTAATGTCATAAAAAGTTTACTGTATTAAATCTCAAAGAACTGAAGACTATTGTAGAAGCAAAATCCCTGTTAGATCCTGTCAAGGATACTGATGATAATAATGCTGGTGATGGTTAACAATTATCATATTCTTACAGTGTACCAGGTTTTACTCTGTGCCTTTTAAACCTTGGGGGTGTTACACGTGAGATAAAGGAGGCGCAGAGAAGTAAAAGTAACTTGCGCAAAGATACGTGGCTAGTGAATGGCAGAGCCAGGGTTTGAGCCCTTTTCTTTCATACTCCAAAGCCCACTCTTCCACTTCAACTGTACGCAAGGGTTTGCCGTACACTAGTGTTATGTGTTCCCCTAGGGAAAACTGCATAATAAATGAAAGGGTTCAATGACCAAACAGTTTTGGGAAACATGTTATATAGTCTGTACATTTTTGAAAATTCGCAATATTCATTAACTAAATAAATCCTCTGGAAGGAGGTTTTACCAAGCCAAGTAAACATTTCTCAAACTTATTTAATTATAGAATGCTTAAATTAAAACCTGTCTGTTCTGAGGAGCACACTTTGAAAAACGCTGTGTTCATTGTACAGTGTCTTTATGACTTATCCCTGGAATCTCAGGAGTTTCTGAATGGTGTTTAACATCACCTGCACTGAAAGATTGACATGGCCTCCAACCTTTGCCGGCCAGCCATTTTCATCTTAAGACACTCCTGTTGTTAGAGAATTGTGTCTTGTGTATTTAACCCACATATCCCTGTGACATGTAATCACTGACTCTAATATTACCCATCTGTAGTTTCACATAGTGTATTGAATGCTGCTTACCCCTTCAGATTTCTGAAGCCAGTGGTCACATCTTGGTCCATCCCTCATCATCTTATCCCTACACTTCAAGGTCCAAGTTTTTCACCTGCTCTTATCTGGGTGTTTTGTTTTTCTCATTGCCTCATTCTCAAAAGGAGTCTCTCTTTAGTGTGTTACTCATGGTCTGTCTTGTCATTCAAGTGTGATACCTAGAACTGTACACTCCTTTCCAGATGTGGACTGATCGGCATAGATGAGGACAGAACCAGACTTTCTCTCACTCTAAACATTCCATTTCTGTCGACAAACCCTAGTTTGGGACAGTTTTGGTTTTGCAGCTGCAGCACACTAGGAATTAACAATTCAGCCTCCTAAATAGCTATTACTTTGTGGGAGCAGGGGAGAGGGAGGCTGTTGTCAGTGACAGCTTCTGAAGAAAGCAGATATATAAGCGATTATGAAGTTTTTTTCAGTATGTTTCTGACCCCAGAGGAATATTTTGCTAGCCTAAAGAGATCTCTTTATCCTTAGAGAAGTCGATAAGTTAAGGGGCGGGGGGGGGAGGGGAGGGTGGTCTGGGGGAAGGCATAATGAAGAGTAAAGGATAATTATAGGAATTATTTTGGCAAATTTCGCAGGAAAGAAAAAAAAAATTTAAGGTATACACCAAAAGAAAATAATTAAAAATAAGAGGAAGAGGAGGGTATAACTAATGTTTTACACGTCCCCTCTTTTAAACATAGCATAAAAGAGAATATGATCCCTAGTTTAAATGTGCAGAAACTGAGGATTTGAGAAGTTAAAAGACTTGTCCAGTTCTAATCAGCTGGTAGGTGATAGAGTCAAGATTTCTGCCTAAGTATATCTGATCCTAAAGCCCTAGAATTCTATTAATTCTAAGACATTTTCCTCAAAACCCCTAGGTGAATCCCAGTGGTGCTGGGACAGAGCAGCAAGAGTCAGTGAGCCAAGGGCGGAGGGCGGGGCGTGTGGTCCTGGGCAAGGAGCAACTTACAGAGACCTGAAGTAGCCGTGAGCAATTGTCCAGTAAATCAGCCTCCTTCACGGCCTGCCAAAAAGAAACTCTCCCTCGGTTCCCCCAGCATGAATTGATTCTGAGAATCAAAAGCCTTACAGAGAACATGCTGGAGGCCTCCTGTTAGGCTACCTTGAACTATACTTTTGAAATTCTCTTGTACCTTCTCTTAAGTTCCTCCGATCCTGGGGTTACCCCTGCAGTGATGGAGGAGCTACATAGGGCTTGCTGGTGTAATTTTCCTGTGTACAGGTTGGGGTTGGCCAAGCTATTCTTGATACTATCAATCTTAGAAAGATATACCATTTATTGAATGCTTATGTGCCATGCACATCACCCAATGATCAAATCATATTTTCAAGTTTTATTATTGTCATTTTAAACATCTTTAAAACAATAGCAACAACGACAAATCACAAAGGAGTGGGCGGAAGCTTTTGGAGGTGATGGTTAAGATTAGTATCTTGATTGAAATAAGAAGTATCATTCCCATTTTTATCTATAGGGAAACTACAAAGCCAACTGGCCCAGATTCCCAGAGTAAATAAGGAGAGGAACCGAAATTCAAACCGAATCTGTCTGAAATCAAAGCCTAGTTAACCCAGTATTTAACCTGAGGCTTCTCAGACTTTGAAATGTATTGTAATCTAGACTTTAAACACACAGCCCAGTTCCGATTCCGATTTAGTGGGTCTGTGTCAGCCACGGTACCTATATTTTGACAAGCACCACCAGGTAATTCTGAGCACTATATTTGCAAAGAAAACTTTTTGAGACTATAAAGAGATTCCTTTCTTGGTATGAATTTTCTCCTTTCCCCAAAATGTGAATGTGGTCTCCTTCTAATTAAAAAACAAACAAACAAACTGAAAAACTGAAACAAAACAAACAAACAAAATATCCATTTCCAGAGAGAGGAAAAGTGAGTGAGGTTAGGATACTGAAGGAGGATGAAATTATCTTTCCTGAAATCATGACACTCAGTGATTTCTAGTTTAACTTAGACAGTGGGTTCTTATCAGAGAGATCTTACTTTTCTTTGTCCTCCTGGCTTTCTGAATTGCTAATTGGAGCATTCCTTGGACCAGAGACAACACAGTGGCAAGAAAGAGGGAAAGCAGTGACTGGGCAGGGGCTTGGTTGACAGATCAATTGCCTCTTCCCTCCTGCTCCCTTCCAGACTCCTGCAACCAAGAGGAGTGAAGAGAACTGAACAAAAAGGTCCAGAAGATGAGCATTTTCCTGTGGGATATGAAATACATAACTTAGGCATTGCCTGGAAATGCCATAAGAAATTAATATTTGTTACAGAAACAGTGGGGCTGCATTAATATTTTAATGGTGAATAAATATTTAATCCAAAACTCTGGTTGGAAAGCGGACAAGATAACCATGGCAGGAACAGTTACACCACCCAGTTAGAGATGTTAATGATTCATCGGCTCTGCCAGTGGTGATAATGCCACACAGTGTATCCATTATACAATTCCTTTGAAATATTAGTAGGTCACACCTCAGAATCAAAATCAGGAGAAATGTTGTTTATCCTTTGAGAGTCAATATGAAGCATTGGACAGAGCAAATCTTTGGAATCACGGGAGCCTGGAATTGGGTACCAGGTCTATGGTTTACTGACTGAGCAACTGGAAAGAAGTCCACTCACCTCTTTGAGCTTTATCTTCAAGGTGAGATCAGCACCTACTTGATAGGATTGTTGGCTGCATACATTATTCACTCAATTGTTTTCTTTTTTGGTTCTCCTTAAAATATGGTTAAAAATATGGTTAAAAAATTGAAGGTGGTTGCAGTGTCTCTTAATTTAGCACCATGTCTACTTCTCAAAGAAACACAGGAAATTTTCATTTTCCTGCTTCTCCTGTATCCTTATGTCTATCATCATTATTTTTCAGTGGAAATTTTTCTAAGTAGTTTGGGGAAAACTATCTCTCTAATGAAAAATCCAATTCTATGTCTATCATCAAAATATCTACAAACAGTAAATTCTGGAGAGGGCGTGGAGAAAAGGGAACCCTCCTGCACTGTTAGTAGGAATGTAAATTGATACAGCCACTATGGAGAACAGTATGGAGGTTCCTCAAAAAACTACAAATAGAACTACCATACGACCAAGCAATCCCACTACTGGGCATATACCCTGAGAAAACCATAATTCAAAAAGAGTCATGTACCACAATGTTCACTGCAGCTCTGTTTACAATAGCCAGGACATGGAAGCAACTTAAGTGTCCATCGAGAGATGAATGGATAAAGACAAAAAAAAAAAAAAAAAAAAAAGCTTCTGAAGAACCTAGGGCCAGGACAGGAATAAAGGCGCAGATGTAGAGAATGGACTTGAGGACATGGGGAAGAGGGAGGGTAAGCTGTGACTAAGAGAGTGGCATGGACATATATACACTGCCAAACGTAGGGTGGATAGCTAGTGGGAAGCAGCCACATAGCACAGGGAGATCAGCTAGGTGCTTTGTGACCACCTAGAGGGGTGGGATGGGGAGGGTGGGAAGGAGACGCCAGAGGGAGGGGATATGGGGATATATGTATACATATAGCTGATTCACTTTGTTATACAGCAGCAACTAACACAACATTGTACAGCAATTATACTCCAATAAAGATGTTAAAAAAAAATAAATCCAGTTCTACCTGTGACCCCTAAAATTAAATTAAAATACATCGATAATACTTGTTTTTTAAATACACTAAGGTGCCTTTGTATCGTCCCACTGTTAATGGTCACATTTACAAGGTAATTGCAGTGAATCAATAAGCTTCTCCTGTCAGGTAATTGTCCCTCCTTGAAGGCTAGACTGTGGCCTTGTAGTGCATGGTTGCTCTCATCTCTCCTCTGTGGCCCCACTAAACTCTATTATCTTCTTTAGTTTGTCACTTGGGACCTTCTATAGTTTAATAGTTAAACACATGGACTTTAGAGCTCGATAGCTCTCAGATACAAGTCTCCACTTGGCCTGTTATTTGTAGCGTGATCTTGAGCAAGGTCATCCGTCAACCCTCTAGTCAGGGGGTCTTCATTGGTGAAATTGGGACTGACATTTACCTCATTGCTTCCTGAGGATCTATGAAATATACATATAAAATGAAAGACACATTTTTTTTAAATATAAGGTTTCAGTCAAGAGTTAACAGTACAGTACCAAATACTGTATTTTCTCTGAGAACAATAAATGTCAATGGCTTTAGGTTGTAGTATTTAAATGCAGTGTGGTAGCTGCTTGCCTCATGACCCAGCTTAGAAACCACCACATTGAATATAATAAATTGTAAAGGCTGAAAATTTTCTTTTATTGCTTTTTAAAAATTTTTTTAATGAATTGAGGTGTTACTGATCTTATTTCTTTTTCTCATACACACTCTAAATACAAAGTATTCTAGTAGTTAGGTATTTCTCCCAGTCTTGATAGCTGTCTTTTTCTGCCATATGAACCCCAAGACCCTGAATCTTATTTCTCTGCTCCTTCAAGGGGTTATGTATAGTGATGGCATCAGGCCCTAGTCAATCCTCACTTCCCTAAGAAATTTAATGAATGAGGACATTAAGAAAAGAACAAAATAATTCTATGTAGAAAATCCCAGTGACTCTACAAAAGAACTTCTAGAACTTAGGTGAGTTTAGCAAGGTTGCAGGATACAAAGTCAACAGAAAAAAAATCAATCATATTTCTATATTCTAACAATGAGTAATAACCCCAAATTAAAAACATAATATTCTTTTTAATAGTTCTAAAAAACCTGACGTTTTAGGTATAAGTCTAACAAAACATGTACAGAATCTCTATTAGTACATAGCTGGAATCTACAAAACACTTGTAAAATAAATTTTTAGAAAATACCTTCAGTGGAGAAACATACTATGTTCATGGATTGGAAAACTCCACAAAGTAAAAATGTCAGTACATCCCAAATTGATCTATAGGTTTAATGCCTTTTCTGTCAAATCCTCTGAGGATTTTTGTAGGTACAGACAAGCTGATTCCAAAACTTATATGAAAAGCCAGAGTAACTAGAATAGATCAAATGATTTTGAAAAAGAAAGATAAAGTTGGAGAAATTACACTACTTGATTTTAAAACTTACGTTTTGGTTACAATAACCTATGCAGTGTAGTGCTGATGGAGGGATAGCCACATAGATCAATAGAACAGAATAGAGAAACTAGAAATAGATCAACGCAAATATGCTCAACTTATTTTGGAAAAAAGTGCAAAAGCTATTTCATAGAGAAAAGATATCCTTTTCAACAAATGGTTCTGGAACAACTGGATACAAGAAGCGGGGGAGAGAGGGAGGGAGGGAGAAAAAACAGTAGGAAGAAAGGAAGGAGTCTTGAACTAAGCCTCAGATCTTACACAAAAATTAACTCAAATGGATCATAGGTCTAAATGTAAAGCATGCAACTATAAATCTTTTAAAAGAATGCATAGGAGAAAACCCCTGTTACCTAAGTCAACTGAAAAATTCTTGTGTGATTTCAAAAGCATGATCCACAATAGAAAAAAGAAGTTAAATTAGACTTGATAAAAATTAAAAATGTTAAACACTATTAAGAGGATGAAAAGACCAGCCATAGACTAGGAGAAAATATTTGTAAGTCACTTATCTAGCAAGGAATTTGTGCCCAGAATATATAAAAAATGCTTTAAACAGATAAGAAAACAAGCCATCCTACTAGAAGATGACAAAAGACTTACACAGTTGCTCCACCAAATGGAATATATAGAAGTCAAATAAGCACATAAAAAGATGTTCAGCATCATTTGCCATTGGAAAAATGCACATTGAAATCACAATGAGGGACTTCCCTGGTGGTCCAGTGGTTAAGACTCTACGCTCCCAATGCAGGGGGCCTGGATTCAATCCTTGGTCAGGGAACTAGATCCCGCATGTTGCAACTAAGAGCCCACATGCCGCAACTAAAGATCCTGCATGCCACAACTAAAGATCCACCACTCTGCAACGAAGATCCTGCACGCAGAAACGGATCCCGCGTGCCACAACTCAGACCTGGCACAATCAAATAAATATTTACAAAATAAATAAACAAAATCACAATGAGATACCACTGCACACTAAATAAAATGACTAAAGTAAAAAGTCCGGTAATAATAAATGCTGGTGAAGGTAGCTCATACATTGCTGGAGAAAGTGTAAATTGTTATAGTCACTCTGGAAAACTGCCGAGCAGTTTCTTACAAAGTTAAACATACACTTACCATGTGACCCAGCAATGGCCCTTCTGGGTATGTACCCTAGAGAAATGTCCCAGTGTTACACAAAAGCCTGTATGTGAATGTTCATAGCATGTTTATCTGCAATTTCAAAGCACTGGAAACAATTCAGTGGACAAACAACAGAATAAGCAAAGTGTAGTACATTTATGCAATGGAATACTCCACAGCAATAAGAAGCACAAATGACTGATACAGCCAACAACTTGGATTAATCTTAAAGTCGTTAGGCTGAATGTAAAAAACCGATCTTAAATTATTACATACTGTATGATTCCATTTATATAACATTTTTGGAGTGACAAAATTATAGTAATAGACAACAGGTCAGTAGTTGCCATGGTCAGGGTTGGGGAGGTTAGTGTGACAACTGAGGGGAAGGAATGAGGGAGTTTTGGGGGGGATGATGAAATAGTTCTGTGTCTTGATTGTGGTAGTGATTATACAAATGTAAACATATTATAAAATTTCATGGGCTTCCCTGGTGGCGCAGTGGTTGAGAGTCCGCCTGCCGATGCAGGGGACGCGGGTTCGTGCCCCGGTCCAGGAAGATCCCACATGCCGCGGAGCGGCTGTGCCCGTGAGCCATGGCCGCTGAGCCTGCGCGTCCGGAGCCTGTGCTCCGCAACGGGAGAGGCCACAGCAGTGAGAGGCCCGCGAACCGCAAAAAAAAAAAATTTCATGAAACTATACAACCCAAAAGAGTGCATTTAAAAAACTGATGGAGTGTGAAGAAGGTCAGTGGTTTAGAAGTGTTATGCCAGTGTCAATTTCCTAGTTAGTTTAATGTACTGTCGCTATGTAAGATGTTACCATTGAGGGAAGAGGATGAATGGCATGTTGGAACTCTCTTTACTGTTTTTGAAACTCCTAAAATACAAGAAAACAAGAAACTTGAATATCTTACTCATTGTCATTTAACTCTAATTGATTTTTTTTTCCTTTTTTCCCTGCTCCAGTGAGACCATAAGCTACTGTCTTCCAGTAATCTCAGCAGTTCCCCTCTCCCTTTGCCCAGCTGTCACAGAGAAAGTTTTTAACAGCAACAAAAAAGTGCTACTTTGGATAAAAATGTACTAGTAACTAAGCTAACAGTAAGAGCACTGCTCCCTGTCAATAGTAGATCCTCTCCTTTGATAAATCTTCACGGAATGTCTATTATGTGCATAATGTCACAGGACGTGTAAAGACGGGAATAAAGGTATAGAAGCATTTATCCAGATGAAGAACCAAGGAAGTGGAATAAGACAGAACACAAATTATTATTATACAAAACAGAAAGTCATTCTTGGCAAGGAGAAAAATATATTGTAAAGCAGGTTCAAAGCAGCAATAAATTTTAATTCATATATTGGAGTGCTGTGTAGAATTTCACTGGAAGAAAAAAGATGTATCCGCTGGTAAGAAACTGGGGGAAAAAAAGACCAAAACCCACTGTGATAGATGACGTCAGTGAACTACAACAAAACTTTAAACATTCATCGTTCTATGCCTCCTTCTGGATAGAATTAAGTCATGGAAAAAAGTTCTGTGAGCATTCACCTTTTTGTTTCTCCTGGAAGAGTATTTGAAGGATACCTGGGAGAGAAGTCATGATGGATGGATGCAAGATGGAGAAAAAGCCAGCGGCCTGAACTCAGCAGTAAGAGTCTGTAGTTCTGTTGAAGTTTCCGCTTGGTCACGGAGGGAAAGCAGCCATACAATTCCCTGCCAGAGGCTGTACAGAATGCCTTACATGTCTGATTTCATTTAATCCCCACAAGAACCCTAGGAAGCAGGACTTGTGTCAGCAACAACGGAAGTCACCTCTGCTGCCTTAAGCAACAGACCTTTGCCGGGCAGCAGACACAGAGTGCTCTGTGGGCCTCCACCACCTATGGACGCAGACTCTACTCCTGGACGTCTCTGCTTCACCTGAGCATCCGCTCTCCCTCATTTCTTCATGTGTGAACCACTCACTCAGCCTCCAAACTCCAAGGCAGGAGCTTCCAGTCAGCCAGATCCAGGTTATACCCTCCAGACCAGGACACCTAAAGGGATGCATATCCCCACATTGGCTTCCCTACTTCTCTCCAAGACTCACAGTGAGGTCCCTAAAATTGGGAACAATTTTATATCAATGGTAGACCAAATGATAATTACTGTAGGTACTATCATACCAGTTTTATAGATGAAAGCACCGAGTCTCAGAGAAATATAAAAATTGTCCAAAGACTACATAGCTAGTTTTGTAAAAAACACTTTATAGATGTATGATTGACATGTACGAAGTTGTACATATTTAATGTATACAACTCAGTGAGTTTGGGGATAAGTTTACAGCCACGAAACCATCACTGCCATCAAAGCCAGAAACATAACCATCCCCTCCCAGAGTTTACTCCCACAGTATCATGACTATTATATTATTATTGTTATTATGGTAAGAACACTTAACATAAAAGCTGCCTTCTTAGAAACTTTAAGTGTACACTACTGTCTTGTTAACTGTAGGCTCTATGCTATATTGTAGACCTCCAGAATTTATTGCTTATATAACTGAAATTTTGTACACTTTGACCTCCATTTCCTCCCGGACCCCCTGGCAACCACCATTCTACTCTTTGCTTCTCGGAGTTTGACTATTCAAATTCCACATATAAATGAGATCATTACAGATGCGTCTTTCTGTGTCTGGCTTATTTCACTTAGCATAATGTCCTCCAGGTTCATCCATGTCCCAAATGGTAGGGTTCCCTTCTTTTTTAAGGCTGAATAATAGTCCGTTTTATATATATGTCATATTTTCTTTATCCATTTTTCAGTAGACTGGCATTTGAGTTGCTTCCACTTTTTGGCTATTGTGAATAATGCGATTGTGAACATGAGTGTGCAGATGTCTATTTGGGTCCCTGTTTTCAACTATTTTTGGTATATATATACAAAAGTAGAATTTCTGAATCATATGATAATTCTATTTTTAACTTTTTAAGGAATTGCCTTACTACTTTCCACCTTTTACATTCCCATCAACAGTGAGCAAGGTGTCCAGTTTCTCTACTTTCTCAACAATTATTTTCTGTTTTGTTTTGTTTTTGACGGTAGCCATCCAATGAATGAGGTAGGTACCATTGGATAATTTTTAGTGCATGTTCAAGACCGACTCCCAGAGTCCCCTAGCGGGATAATAATCTCAGTTGCCCGCACGCGGTGGTAACTTGCTTATTCATTTCCTTCCCTTCCTTGTCATACTTCCCTGCTCGTCTATTGGTGTTTCCTCATATTACCTCCCAAATAAACAGTTTCCACTCAAATTCTTACCTCAGGGTCTATTTCTGGGGATCTTGAACATATGTGAGATTATGTTTTATCCCTTATAGTACTGCTTGACACCACCTACCTTGATCAGTTATGTTAGACTAAGTTGCTTCTCAACCTTAGTTTTACAAAAGATTACCTGTCCCCACAAGCAGTCTGGGGTCAGTAACTTCCTAAATACTATGAACATAATCTAGACTCTTAAAGAAATACAGGATTCTTTCACTCTATCCCATAGATAAGAAACCTTCCTTTCTTTGGTATACTCAAAACTCATAAAACTGCACAACTTCAGAGGTAAGTGGGAGCTCACAGAACTACAGAGCAGTTGTTTTAAAACTATGTTCCATAGATTCCCCAGTGTTTGGGGGACTCTACACATGTATATTGCTTTTGGTACAGCACTCTGGTCACAGTTTCTCCAGTTATCTCTATTAGAAAATATCCAGAATCTCCAAGCCAAGTTTGGTGGGTTTTTTTTTTAACGTTGTTATAAATATCCACATATCTTTGTCAGTCAGGACTTTATCAATACTGTGTCATCATGTGATAGCTCCAAATTTCTTGATTTTTATATTAATCAAGACAATGAAAATATGAAATCATTTCCAGGAAAAAAACACAAATTGCTGTTTTTTCCTTAGTTATATGCTGGGGGTTCGAATATAGTTTGATTAAACATTAACCAACAACCAGTAAGGTTTCCATAGCCATAAAAGTTTATAAACCATAGATCTAGGTCAAGTCCTCATACAATTTATAATTTCCCTCCACAACTCCTTGACATGTGTGCTGAAACATGACAAGTTCAAGAAAGCATCTACCTCCTGGGAGAGTCTGCTTTATTTTAAGATATTTCTGATTTCCATGAAGGTTCCTGTTTTTCCCTGCTATTGAAATCTGCCTCCCTGCAACTTCCGCTCTTCCGTCTAGGAAAGATCTTGTCTGCTTACTGTTTCAAGGCAGCCTCCAGACCTTGTTGGGGTGGCCCATTGTTCTCATACAAGCAGGCAAGAACCCTTGCAAGGATTTGAACTCTTGTACCTTTGACACCCAGTGAGGAGAGGGTCCCCCTTCTCCTCCATTGGCTGGCAGCAAGCCTTTCCTCTCCAGTCCCTCTGTAACGCATAGGAAAGTGATGGCAAAGATATGGATTTCACCAAACTTAATCAGAGCCTTAAGCGAATCAACAGGGGTGGGGGTAAGAAGGGAGTTAGGGGTGCAGAGAAGGGGTTGCAACTTTCCAGTCCCACAACATATGGCAGTAGTTTTGCTGAAAGCTCAAGACAGTATTTATTTCATGCAGCGACATTGCCCCAAGAGGCACACAGGCCAAATTTCTAATACGTGAACCCTAAATCCAATTTTTTCAGAGCTCCTCCTCTTCCTCTGATTTTCCTCCCCCCACCCCCCAACTCCCCTCCACGCTAGTTTCTCCTCCTTATTTTTGTGAAGACTCCCTGTTCTCCTTGAAAGCTGGGGCAGAATGAATGGAATGTTTTGATTTACTGCAGGCCCCCTGAATTCTATTTTCCCAAATCAATGAATTTCCACACATTCTGACAACCGAGGGGTAGGAAGCAAGAGCTGAGGCGGCAGCGGTTTGGTGGTGAGAGGTTAGGGTATAGCAGGGGGTGAGGGGGTGGGAGATTGGAGCTCCCTGGAGGGGCGTAGCCAGGGGAAGATAAATTACCCCTGTGCTTGGTGTTGAGAGAGAAGGACTGGGGGAGAGCTTGGTATCTGAGATGAGCACACATGGGTACTGGGGGCGGGGGGTGGTCGGCCGTCAATCCGAAGGTTAAAGAAAATAGAAGAAAAAAAAAGGCAACTGTATTCCAAGAAGATAGGGAACCGGAGAATTAGGCAGTCTCCTAGCTCGCCTGCTTGCTGGGGGCCGTAATTATGTTTTGTTGCTTGCCCTGTTGCTCCTGCAGCTGCATCTCCATCAGAGGTGGTCAGTGGTATTTCTCTAGAGCAAATACTCAAGAATTCTGGCAGGAAAGATGCAAAGAGGAAACTTTTCTTTTCCATCTTCCTTTGTTTCTTTCTCTTTCAATCTCTTTTATTTCTCCTCCTTCCTTCTTTCCTCCCTTCCCTCCCATTTCCCATTCTCCCTCCTCACTTCCTTCCTCCCTCCCTTCTTTCTTTTCTTTCTTCCTCCCTTTTTTCATTCTCTCCCTTGATCACTCTTCCAGAAAGTACTAAGCAGCTATTTTGTGTGAGGTTCGATATTAATTATGGTAAGACCAGAATTCTAAGATACCATACAATTCAGTTGAAAAGGCATTGCCTCATCAAGCTCTGTGCTGGATGCTGGAGATACTGGGTCTAAAAAGAAGAACACAGCACTGACTGTGACCTCAAGAAATACATTGTTATGTAGGGGGAGATAGACATGTCATCACTCACTTGTTTATTCTTGGAATCCCTATGTGAAGTGCTGGGACTTTTGACTAGTTTTGAATCTATAACATGTAGGACATGCCTAGTCTCTAGCTGACATGCAATAAATATCCAATGATGAAAACAACTACATTTATTAGGACACCTGTGATGTGTCAGATAGTTTGCACGCTTCATTGTTAACCCTTCCTCCAACCTCATAACAAAGATATGGATATTCCATTTTACAGATGAGAAACAGAGGCAGAGAGAGATTAGGCAGTTTGCTAATGTTGAACACCACTTAGAGGTAAAATTAAGATGCTGATTCAGGTCTGCCTGATGCCAGTACAGAATATTTTCCTACTCTTCCATGCCTCTTTCTGCAAAAATTTATGAATAAAAAAACCCCAAAACACTAGGTATTCATTTCCAGCTGATGAGATTACAACCTTCCTAATTCAAAAAAAAATCATAATTGGTAGGAAATCTAGGTTGTAATGTATTTTGCACTGCATGAACACCCAAATTTTACTATTACAGGCTTCTTCCTGCATGATTGAAGGACCCCACGTCATCCAGCTGCAGGGTCTTTCTAGGTTTTTTTTTTTGGTATCAACACGTGCTCAGTAGTTAGTTAACTCCTGTTCCTCTATTCTGGTCCCTTTGTTGGTGTCTTCTGCACAAAGTCACTTGGGATAGCTGCTCACCATTAACATGGCATTCATGACCCTGAAAGGGAGTAATGTGCTCCCGCTGAGGATAGTATATCCCAGGGTCCCACAGACTACATCGCCAAAGACTAACACGCTAATTCCACAGCGTGCCCAAGGTGGATCACCAGGGAGACTCCGCTTCTGCAGTAACTGACTCATCACATGTCTTCACCACCATCTCAGCAATCAGTAGGAGCTCCTCGAGTTGCCAAACCCGGCTGTTTTGTCTACAGTACACCTTACTTACATCGCAGCCAAGCAGTGCTCCAGTTAGAAATAAGGAGGATACTCCACTCCTCAACTCTGCACGGCTCCATCACCGGAGCCTGAAGGAAGTTTGCTTGTATGCCACAGATTGACTGCAAAAGTTTTCACTCCCCCCTGTATCAGTATCCTTTTATGGTAAACCCACTAACTCTGGGTTGGGCCATGTGACTGACCAACGTTGATAATGACAAACTGATGTAAGCAGAGGCTTGAAAAAGTGCTTGCAAGAACATGCCTGGAACAGACTGCTAGAGAAGGAGACGTGTGAAGCAGAGGTAGTTGGCCCAGCTAAGACTATTGTAGATTTGCCAACACTCAGCTGATCACCTGAATCCCATGAAGATCAGAAGAACTGCCCAGTCAACTCAGACTTGTGAAAAATAACATGTTTATTTAAAACCACCACTTTTTGGCAGTGGTTTGTTATATAGTTATAGCTAACTTATTTATTTATTGTGAGTTATGTCTCACACATTTTTCTTGAAAACAGATTGCTTAGCTCTTGCCAACATTTCTCTCTAACGGGTCAGAACCCATCTGAGAAAGAAGCATCATCCTCTACTTTCCACCTCCTGTGCTGCCCTCTCCTCTCCACCTTTTTCCCCAGAGATCTGCGTATGAAACTAACCTCTGGTGCTATCAGGCAGCAGATGACCTGTTGCCCATTCTACCCTTCTATTCTTTACTTTTCTCCCTTCTCCCTTTCTCCTCTTTCCCTGTCTCTCTTTCCCGCATTCACCAGGGTACCAACCTACTTGCTCCTCCTTCACTAAGAGGGAAAAAAAAAAAAAAGAAATACAAAGCACTCAGATAAATTAATTCATGCAAATAGTTGCCTATGGGTCTACCAAATCTATCACTTCATTAGGCATACATAGACAAGGCTAAATTCCCTTTAGGCTAAGCCAGGATCTCACAACAGAATAAAGAAATATATGTAAATATAATTGATATATACTAGTACAGTAAGATTAAATCAATAAGAATAAGCAAAGAAGATTGTGAAGATTAAAGTCAGAGAAGATTGCATTACGCAAAAACACATTGTTACTACTGAGAGCAGGTGTCACTACTATTTTGGCCACTATCATACATTAACATCACACATACCTTCATCATTTTTCTTAATGATTCTAAATTAGCAGGATAATACTTAACAATGGTTTTGTGCCTGCATCTTGCCTTATAATTTTGCCCAGTATACCTGAGAAGTTTTGACCTTCCAGGAACCCATTCTTGGTACCTCGCAGGGGAACAGCCCCAGATTTGCCAGGCCATCCTAGTGGCATCAAAGTAAATCAGTCCTGCTTCTGCTTGCACGTGTCCAGGGAGTTTTTTAAATTTCCCTGATACCTGCAAACAGGCCCTCTTTTCCTTTGATCCATAATTTTATTTTACGTATTACAATCAACATCAAGAACAGCATACCTTAATTCTGTAAGCCAGGAAAAAAAAAATAGCCTCTGCCCTTCATGAGCAATTTCAAATCACAAGCAATGAGCTTGTGAAATACAAGGACCAATTCTGAGCATGTAAGGGCAGGAAAAGGAGCCCTGGGCTAGGAGTCAAGAGGCACCAGTTCTAATCACAGCTCCGCCCCAACTGACGTGGTGAACTTGGACAAGTTACTCCAGGCTGGAGTTTAGTTTTCTTGTCTATTTGTCTCTGAAATGCAAAGCTGTACTAAATGTTCTTTAGGACTCTAACTTCAAAAACAAAATGAGTCAATCCTGAGGTTCTCAAACTGTAACGCAAAACTTGAAGCGGCACTGCTTGAGAGGTTAGCTGTTGGAATCCATCACTGGACTCCAAGACACCATGATCTTTTGCCTGGACCACTGCAATAGATCCGGAATTGATATTCCTGCTTCTGCTCTGTGTTCCTACAGTTTATTCCCCAGATAGAGGCCAGAGTGATGTCTGTAAACACAAATGACATTGTGTTTGCATTATCCATTGAACAGAATAGAATTCAAACACCTACCAGGCGAAATCTGGCCCTTGCTTTCACCGTCAGCTTCACCTCCCACCATCCTCCAGACTGGAAGCCAACAAGGAAACAGCAACTTCCATCTTACAACTACATGGAACTGAATTTGTCCAGTAACTGAAATGAGCCTGGAAGTGGATTGTCACCCAAGAGACCCAAGAAGGAGCACAGCCCTGCTGACATCTGAATTTCGACATTGTGAGACCTTAAGCAGAGCCCACTGGACTTTTTGTGAGCCTCAGCCAAGTCAAACTGGACTTCTGATGTACAGAATTGGGAGATAATACATTGTAGTTTTTTAAGCCATTAATGGCATCATAGTTTTTCTTTAACAGCAGCAATAGGAGACTAACATAAGAGACAGAGCTCATCTAAGAGGAGTCCATGAAGAAGGAGATCCTCAATCTTCCTCCGTCTCTTATGCCTGATTTTCCATTCTTAGAACTTTTTATTCTTCTCTCAAGCAATACCAATCTTAAAATTCAAATTAGTCCCAGCTTCTGGATGAAATCTCAGGTGATGTTACTGACCTGTCATTATGCACAGAGACAGCAAAATCAAGCTCTTAGATGTACCAGGTTGAGTTCCCCTGGAGTCTTGGGACCAATGCCTGGTACCACATTTGAAGATGGAAAGGACAGGTGGGGCATGTTCAACATGGGAAAGGGCCTGAAGATTATGAAAAAGAAGGAAATGATCATTTTGCCTAGAGAGAAGGGAGCTCAGGGGAGGGAAATGTTTATAGGTTCAGGCAGACAAGGAAACAGACTTATTTTGGCATCAGGGAAGAAAAATTAAACTGATGGGTACATATGCTGGACAGCTTAGGGCCCAGAAAAAAACAATGCTAGCCATAAAAGTTGTTCAGTGCTGCCTTAGGAAGTACTTAGACTGAGGATGTTGTGCTGGGAGAGCCCTGCCCAACTGGCAGAAGTTGGAGCACTTCAGAACCTCGGGCCAACCTTCTCATTTTATCAATGAGTGATCCAAAGCCCAGAGAGCACGACTTGTCACGTGACTTTCAGTCTTTTGCCACGACGAAATTCTGTTTAAACGACCTGTTTTATGGGCTTATGAAAGGCCCACGGGAAAGACCATGTCAGAGAACACGCCGCGGCTCTTCAGGAATTGTCACGCCTTCCCCTTCTCTCTAATTTGGACTCTAGCTCGTGGTACATTTGCAGTGACTGAATCCTACTGTTCATATGCTTTAAAAAGCAAAAGAAACAAACAGAAAACTTACAGGATTCCCAGTTCTTGTCTGACCCCCTCAAATAAAAACCCCCAGGCTTCACATACGTCTGGGACTTCTATTTCCTTTGGTACTGTGTCTTGAAAAGGTATTTCTACAGCAAATCAAGATGCTTAATCAAGTCCAATCAAGATGTTCAAATCCTGTTTTACCTACTGAAAGGGATTCAGACCTTCGTTTATTCACTCAGTTGAAAACATCAGTTCCTTCCATGTTAAATATAAGCATGACAGAAATGAACAAGATAAAATCCCCACCCTCTAGTAGCTTCATCGAGTAATGACATGGGAAGGGACCCCTGTACCATGCTGTGTCATAAGTGCTATAGTGTGGGACTCTCCAAGGTGAAGGGAAGAGGAAGTGCAGAGTCCTGAGGCATCAGGAAAGGTCATGCCCCACATACAGTTTGATTGTTGCACAGGGAGCTTAAGGATGGATGGGAAGTTTGGCTGAGACTATGCATGCCATGTTGAGGAACTTGTATTTTATTCTGAACCTAATGTGCCTTAGGGGGTATTTTTAAAGGAAGGAAAGGACATGGTGATATTTTGCTTTCAGAAAAAGACTTCTGTTACGAACGGGGAAGACCCATTTCCCATAATCCCCATAGTCACATCCAATTTTATATTATTCTAAAAATTATTCCACTCACTACAATATGTTCAGTGGGCTCCTCTTTTGGTTACATAATGTAAGCTACTGGCTTTCAAACTATATATAATCAGTGGTGATTAAGCAATTTTTATAATATTTGCACATTCATATTCAAAGTAGCATTATTCACAGTCGCCAAAGAGCAACCCGAGACTCCATCGACGGATGAATGAATAAACAATATGTGATATATACATACAAAGGAATAATACGCAACCTTAAAAAGGAAGGAAATTCTGATACATGTTACAGCATGGTTGAACCTTGAGGACATTATGCTGAGTGAAATAAGCCATTCACAGAAGGACAAATATGGTATGATTCCATTTAGATGAGGTACCTCGAGTCATCAAATTCGAAGAGACAGAAAGGAGAATGGTGGTCGCCAGGGGCTGAAGGAGGAGAAAATGGGAAGCTATTGTTTAAGAGACACTTGAGTTTCAGTTGTAGAAAATAAAAAGTTCTGGAGATGGATCATGGTGATGGTTGCACAACAATGTGAATGTATTAATGCCACAGAACCGTACATTTGAAAATGGTTAAAATGGTAAATTTTGTGTTATACATATTTTATCACATTTAAAGATTCTATAATATGTAAACGAGGCAAAATTCAAATCCAGTTCGGACAGAATTCTGGGGTAAATTTCCACACTGTCCAACCTGTCCGTCACTGTCTTCATTCCATCTTCCTCTGGATTACTTCTCAGCTGCATTTCTCCTCTTAACAAATGATATACCTGTCCTCTTCTGGTTCATATAAAACAGAGACCCGTTCTCCTGTTTGTCAAGCCCAAATGACCAGAAGGTCTGTGAGATCATTTCGTACAACCCACATATTTATTTGTACCAGGAGACAAAATTGGGCCAACTCTTGTCCATTTCATTCTGTTGAATCAGGGAAATTCCGTCTCTCTCATTGCTTGTGATCGCACTCCCAGGGCCTCAGGTAAACGGACAGTCTGCCAGAAGTCTCCCTCGTACTTGGCAAGAGACCAGGAGCTCAGACATCTTCGAAGAGAGGGAGAGGGAATGTCTGCGAATGGAACCAGCCCCGAGACCTGTCTGGACCACTCTTGGTTGGAAACCAGGGAGGATGTTTGCTGCAGAGTAGGACTCCAGGAGCCTAATGCCTGCTGAGACGACACCAGAAGACAAACCAAGTGAATAAATGGAAGGTGTTGTCAGAAATGAATGTCACGAAGAATTAGAGGAAGGTAGAGCCGCGCAAGTGCCACAGGAGGAATGCTAAACTGGAGCCAGGTGTCCTGGGTACAATCTGCCCTGTGATTTGGGGCAGTTATCTTCACCTCTCTGAGCCATAGGAGCCTTACTTGTAGAATGAACACATTACAGAGTTACACACAGAGGAAATGAGATGCTCCTTCGGGTATGCTAGCAAGAGGTGGTCCAGCTCTACATTATGTGCAGGTCTCTCCTTAACACACATCTGTGCATCTCTCCTGCAAAAGCTAATATCACACATTTTCCCCATGTATGTCACTGTCTTGCTGAATGCCTACTGTGTGCTAGATGTCGTGCTGACTGCACATCTTAGATCTCATTCTTGCCTTCACTTTCAATTCATGAATTGCTTTTGGGATTTCCCTCTGACTTCTTCTTTCAAGTCCATCTTGTCTTGCAGGTTTTGAACCATACCTTGGAAGAAAAATTGTCATTGAAGTCCTGACTATGGCTAGCACCAAATAATGCTCACAGGTCAGGTCTCCTAGAGGTCTTCCTTTCCTTACTCGTTCCTAAGTGGGCTTGCATATTAAATTTTCATGCTACTCACTACACTTACTTATCTGCCGAGGGCATCATATCGGGTGGGGGACTAGCCAGGGCCTTAACAGTCAGACAGAGTGATCATCATTTCATTTCTCCAAATGATTCTGGCTCCCTCTTGAAGATTTCGTTAAGTGATGCCTTCAAAGATAATTTTTAAATGTACATTTAGAAAATGTTCCTTCTCTGGGGGAAGCAACAATCAGTAGGTGATATTTGCGCCGGATTATGTCCAATTACCAGGGACTGGCTTTCAAGGATTTTAAATGTGGAGAAGACCTTTGAGGTCATTTGGGCCAGAGGTGGTGAACTTAAATGTCCGCCAAGGCCAGGAAGGGAAAGTCAAATATTCAGGCAGTTGTACAATGATGTGATAAGAGCTGGGTTGGAAAGCGAAAGGATTCATGAGAACACAGAGGTGGGGGGTATAACCCAGCCTAGTGGTCACAAAAAGCCTCCCAAGCCTGAGGAAGAGTTACAAAGGAGAGTGATGGATCGGTGGATGACAACGAGGACAGCATTCCCTGGAGTCTGTAACCAAACCACACGTTCCCAAGGGGAAGAGGGAAGTTGTCATTTGACCATCCCAATAGGTGGCACTTTAATAAATTCCAGCTTTGTGTTTTGGGAAGAGGCAAAACACAGTTTATTTCCAGCCTTGCTGTCGTTAAATACATTGAAGAAACTGAAAGCCCATTTGTTGGGGCTGGCATTGAATGAACTCAGTCTCCAAGGGGGATTGAAAATGCTGTCCTGGTTGACAGCTTTTTGGGAGAACAGACTTCGGAACCAAACCGTTGGTGTGTGATGCCTAGCTCTACCGCTGACTGGTTTGTGTGTTCTTGGGTGAGTTCTTCTTACCCTTTTCTGTGCTTCAGTTTTCTCCTTATAAAATGGGAATCATAATAGTACCCGATTGTAGGGTTGTTGTAAAGATTAAACTGTAAAATTGCAAAAAGCACTTGGAACGGTGCCTGGTACCTGTTAGTCATTTAATTTAGTCACAATTATAACTATTATAGAGGTTAGATTCAGTGATCTTAAAGTCCCTTCCAATTCTGGGATGACGTGATTCCACAGGGAGATCATTAAATCAGAAGGTCTGTATATGCATTTGCAGTGGGGATGAGGGGATGGTGAAAACAAATGAAAAAGTTAAAAACAACTCTAGTGATCAGGAATCCGCCTGGTGGATTCAATGATGCTTTCAATGAGAGCTCCCCATCCTTTATAGAAGTTGAGAATTGTTCATAAGAACAGGAGAGAGAGATAGGGAGGGAGAGAGAGAGAGAGAAAGGAAGAGATAAAGAGGAGACAAGTGATGAAAATTTCCAGTCTGGAGGACCAGAACTAGTTTGTTCATTCAACAACCATTTTGTGATCATCTTCTACGTGCCTGGAGTTGCCCTAGATGCTGGAGTACATGAAGGATTAAGATGCAGTGAAAGCACTAGCGCTAAAGGAAAGTGGGAGAGACTGCAGTAGAATGGAAATGTGCCGTTAATGCCACCTGGGATGCATCCGGTGTCTGTCATCTCTCATTTGAATTCCTGTAACAGCCTCCTGACTGACCTCCTTGCCTCGCATCTTGTCCTTCCTCACCCAGTCTCCTTGTTGCATAACAGAGGGCTCTAGACGATGCAGATCCGTGCCACTCCACTCTTTATTTAGTGTCGCCATGGCCTACAGGATCTTACAGCATCTGGTCCTGGTACACTTCTCCTGGTCCCCTTCTTGCCTCTCCACCCCCACCCTCTCTTCCCATTCTTGAACCTCTCATAGCTTACCTCCAGGCTTTCACAGTACCGTTCACTTGATGGCAGCAGGCTTCCCCTGACACAGCCTGGCTAAATCCTACTCATCCTTCAAGCCTTGGCTTAGATTTCACTTCCTCCAGGAAGACTTCTGGGATGCCCTCTGATATATGTACACACACACACACACACACACACACACTCACAGATCTAGATTAGGGGACCCTCCTCTGAGACCCCTCAGTGCCCTGTACCTCCCTATTGGAACACTTATCATAAGGCTCTCTAATGTCCCTTGTCTCCCCTAAACACTAAGCTACACACGTGCACCTACCATGGCTGTCTCGTCCACCACTTGCTCCCAGCATATCCCAGAGTCTCTAGCCCAGAGTCAGCGCTCAGAAAATGTTTGGTGCTGTGCCTTTCCATCTAGGAATGGCAACCCAAGACCATGACCAGTGAGCTCCCCCAGAGCAATCTCTCTGTCCCCCACCGCTGATCTGAGAGCCTAATTCCCCTCCACTGTGACCCTCTCCTTCTGCACAAATCTTTCTTCCTCTCCTTCTGTTTTACCTCCCATCAGTTTTGGAGCCAGTCTTTGCTGTGCTAGACTTGTGTTCACTTAGAAGCCATGGCTAAACATGGCCACACCAATCCTGGCATCCAGGCCTCCAATCACCCAGATCCTTGGTGACCTGAAAACAAAACATCTGGGCAACTGACTCATCTTGGTTTTCTTTTCATCCACATGGTTTGGCACTCGTTAGGACTGCTGAAGGTTGGGCACTGAATCCCTGATGCCGTGACAGTTTTCCTCTTGTCTCTTGAAATCATCAAAGACTTGTGTACATGGCAAGGCTTTTTTAATCAGGGAACAGCTGGTTGTGGTGGGGATCTATTTGTTGCACCCACTATTAATTAGTAACATCTTAAAAAGTGGAACCAGTAAAGGGAAAAAGGAAAGCTTCTGACTGGGAGGAAGAATTGGAAGCCATATGTAAAAGCTGTGGGCAGTGAAGGCTGGATTCACATGGCATGATTGAGGATTCTCAGGTGAAAGGCTAATATTTCTCCTCCATGACTTTAGAGAATGAAGTTACGATCACAAGTTTCAGGGAAGATGAGTTTAAACTATCCTTTCCACAAAAAGGACTGAACCAGAAGATATTTTTGTGGTTGTTTTGCAACAGACATTTACTATACACCTCTGTATTCTGGGCCTGTCCCTCAACGAGGCATGTGGGGAGCAGATCTAAGACAGAGTTCTTGCTCTCAAGGAGGTTACAGTGAGATGGAGAAAAATTGACAGAAACCCAGAAGATGCAGTGTTTAAGTGCAGTGACACATGTGTGCATCGTGGGAGCAGAGGATCGAGGCACCTTTCTTGGGTTTCTGACGTGGTACTACCACTTACTGCTGATGTGATCTTGAGTAAATCTCATAACCTACCTGGCATGATGAGAGTGGACCTAAAAGGATTTAATATAGGCAACGGCATTTTGTAAACTTGCAGTCGATTTATCAGGGTTAATGTCCACCATTAAACTTTACCAGATTCACACAGGGCAATCTTGTAAGTTGTTGAGCTTCTGGTCATTAGAAGTATTTAAGGAAGCCAGATGGCTTCCTGGATGAGGAATGTTTAAAGGGAAATTCCTGCACTGGGGAGAAGCCTATAAATGCCCGAGGATCTCTTATTTACAGCACCTTGTTGAAAATAAGATTAGTGAATTTGATTCTGGTTCTAGAACATAGAAAGTGTGTCAAAGTCAGGAAGCCAGCAGCCATCTGACACTGAAGAATCATCTACCCTGACCAATAGGATCAAGAGGGCCACCCCTTGGGGCTTCCCTGGTGGCGCAGTGGTTGAGAGTCCGCCTGCCGATGCAGGGGACACGGGTTCGTGCCCCGGTCCGGGAGGATCCCACATGCCGCGGAGCGGCTGGGCCCGTGAGCCATGGCCGCTGAGCCTGCGCGTCCGGAGCCTGTGCTCCGCAAC
>NC_041222.1:9676766-9678792 GCF_002837175.3 Physeter macrocephalus | reverse complement strand
GTACCAAAAAAAAAAAAAAAAAAAAAAAAGAGGGCCACCCCTGACCCCGCGCTGGCCTTGGCTTCCTGATTAAGAATATTTCATCCTAGGCCACCAGCAAGGAGGAAGGGCAATTTCCCTCTTCGTTCTCCAGTGCCCCTTGATCTACTTCCAAAGTTCCTTTTTCTAAAATTTCTGCAACTCCTCCTTCTGTCTTATCCTTCTCTCATCACCAAGTCCTGATGATTTTACTTCCAAAACATATTTTGACATCCTCCAGGCATTACCTTTGTTCAGACCTCATCATCTCTCACATTAGTCCTTTGGTGTCTAGTCTTGTCTCTTCACTTCCAGCATCCACCATATTCTTTGAACAATAGCCAGAGTGATCCTTTAGAAATGCAAATCTCATAATACCAGTCCCTTATATGAAACCATTCATTATCTCCCATTGGCCCCAGGATCAAGTTCAAGCTTGCTGGACATCTCACAAGGGCTTTTGGTCAACATGCACACTGTGCCCTGGTCAGCCAAACCAACAGTACCTTTCAAATTGTCTGTCTGAGACCTTCCGCAAGATCTTTGCACATGCTATTTCCTCCATCGGGAAATGTCAGCCAGCCCTCTCCCTGTATGTTTAAACTTGTGTTTTCTTCCTCTTTCAAACTCTCCCTAACCTTTGCCCTCTTCACCCCTCATCTAAGTTAGAATTGACCATTTATCCCTTGAGGATGTCCAGTACTCCACGTGCACCTCTACTGGAGCAGTTTAAATGCTTCATTGCATTCATTTCTTTACAAAAGTTTCTTTCCCTCTACACTGTGATGTCTCTGAAGCCAAAGACTGCATTCCCAGTTGCCTGACATAGTGTTTTTCAGTTAAGAAGTGAAACTGCCCAACTACCACTTGATGTTAAAAAATAATCGGCCAACTTACATATTCATTCTTAGGCTTTTTTTCATTCTATAAGAAGTTGCAGGCACTGAGCATTGAGCCAAGGATAAAATCAAGCAAATTTTAAGATTTACCCTCTTTCTTCAAGTAGCTCATAATCTCCGGACAGGAACCTGCTAATTAGACTATATAATTAGTGTCATCATGGAGATCTGAAAAATAATCAAGTGAGGTGAGATTTTTCATTTTCCTGTGCCACCTGAGGGCGTGGAAGGCATGACTGTATCAGAAGCCACATCATGAACAAAACATTTCTTCAACAAGAGATAGTCCCATTTATGTTTCTGTGGGATGAGGACACAGATTAAGGATGAGCTGCTGATCTTTAACGAAATCTCGACTCTCCCCATCGGGTTTCAGATGGCAGGCGTATGGGCAGTAGCCGGTGCTTCTATCCTCCTCTGTGGAAGTTGCAAGCCGGTAGCACTTTACCCCACCAGGGACCCTATCATCATGAAGGAGAAGGATTCAGGGAGCATATCCAGCCTTCGATGGGTCACCATCTGGAGCTGTCAGATTTCTTTCCCCCAGGAAATAAAGGTGTTGTTTGGAGCTTATTAATTCAGAAAAACAACAACAACAAAATACATAATTACCTCAAAATTTTATCTGGGTGGGGTGAAAGTTGCAATACCCATGCATAACTTCTGTGAGCAGGTGGCTGTTCATTGAGAACAATGTGAAGGGCAAAATAGCCATTCTGCAAGGACAAGGAATACTAATTAGTATTTTTTAAATGGCATGTTAATCTGGGTGGCAGACTTTCTTCTGCATTGTAGAGATGTGTAGCTCCTTGGATCAGAACCACACCATTTGCAGAAGTCATAGAATTCCTAATATCATTCCTAGTGTCATTATTATGACTGACAACCAGTTGGGCTTATTCATTATCCCCCCAAAATTTCTAGGCTTTAAAAGTGTTTCATGAGCATATCCCACAAAAAAAGATTGAGGGGCTTCCCTGGTGGCGCAGTGGTTGAGAGTCCGCCTGCCGATGCAGGGGACGCGGGTTCGTGCCCCGGTCCGGGAAGATCCCACATGCCGCGGAGCGGCTGGGCCCGTGAGCCATGGCCGCTGAGCCTGCGCGTCCGGA
>NC_041222.1:9609926-9676656 GCF_002837175.3 Physeter macrocephalus | reverse complement strand
CCGCGGAGCCTGCGCGTCCGGAGCCTGTGCTCCGCAACGGGAGAGGCCACAGCAGAGGGAGGCCCACGTACCACAAAAAAAAAAAAAAAAAAAAAAAGATTGAGCTGGCCTAGTGCTATCTACAGGAATTAAGGTAGAGTAGACCGGACACTTTTGTAGGACTCAGGAATCCTGGGATCTTGTCTCAGTTAAGCCCACGGTTAGTTGACATCCCCACCCCCCCGCTTCCTCTATTTTCCAGTCTCTAAAATGGGGATGGGAGCTATTGGACAAGATAAGCTTCTTTCTAGTTCTGCCTCCCTTGGCATCTGTTTCCACGGGATTTATTAACTCAGTTGCATCTCACTCAACAGTGATAGTATAATAAAATATTGTAAGGAAACGTTCAGAGGAATTTCATTAGAACATCAGAATTTTCATACTGATGAGATCAGGAACATATAGCTCTGAGTGCTATGGCGCTTAGACCCTACAGTCCACTTTAGTGAAGTCTGATGTTCATTAAAGTGTTTGAATTGTTCCCGAAAGTAATGACAACCATGTCAAGCAGGTGATAGAAAATATCTAATATACAACTACTGTGACTGTAAGGGGTCAAATCAAGTACACAGACTGTACTTAAGCAGACTGACTAGTTGCCATTGTGGCCTGGATCGGTACTCAGGTTGTTAATATTGGCAGTGATAATTCCTGTCTGTCTCTGTATTATGTTCAGAAGACTTTTAAATTCACACGTGGTATTTCTTAGTGGATAAAGAGAGCAAGCTATGCAGGGCTGAGTCCTCTTCTGACAGATACTGGCTGTGTGATTTCAAGGGATAATAGTTGTGAAGCTTACAGCACAGCGTCTGGCATCGAGTGAGTGCTTGGTGAATGTGGCATTAACTGCTGTCATTTACATGTGACCTGTGAGGCAGGCAGGAGGTGGAACAGTTACATTTATGTCCCAAGTGGCCCACTGACCAAGTTTGCTTTAGGCCACTTCTCCTTACTCCTGAATCTGTGTTTTGGTCCTGTAATGGCATGTTACTTAAGAAGAAAGAGGGAAGGTGTGTGTGAGAGAGAGAGAGAAAGAGAGAAAGGAAGAAAAGAAAGAAAAATGAGTCCAGTAGCATTCCTTGCTGGTGGTCCCAAGTAAGCAGTGTTTCATTTTACAGATCTGAATGTCAGCACCTCCTACAAAGGTTCTATTGCCATTATCAAACTAATATTTAGCCTCCCTGGTAACAGACAAAAGGACAAACCTGTATTTATAGCAGAGTATGATACCTGGGCAGAGAGTTTGGGAGCCATGTTAGTGGACAAATCAAGTTCACAACTCCAGTTTGCTTGCTAAGGGGGTGTCTCAGTTTCTTTTCTGCTTTCATGGCAGGGCAGACACACAAGATGTGGCACAGAGAAAATGACAGGTGGAAATGCAGAAATTATATATTTATTTGCATCAAATTCTAGGTTCCCAGGTTACCTTCCCTAGTCCCTCAGGAGTCTGAAATTTTTTTAAAAAGAAAAAAGAGAGAGAAAAAAAAAAGTTGCAACGAAAATAAAGAATATCATTTCTCTTAATTCCCTCATGAACTGTAGACTGAGAATGAATGAGTCCATTTGGATAGAATGGGATCCCTTGGAACACATATCTGTGGTTGAAATTGCTCCTTTATAAGTTGCGTAACTCTCCGTCTATCATTCCACGGGTTCCAGGCGTTGGCAACAGGCTGGCTGCGGCGTGAGATACAGACACCAAAGGCAGACAGCCACATCACTGAGCACATACTCTGGTCCAGGCGCTGTGCCAGGGCCTTTAGTGCACTATCTCATTCGTGCCCTGCCTCACAACACTGCGAAGTAGGCAATTTTAAGCCCATTTACAGATGAGGAAACAGAGACCCAGGGAGAGGTGAGGTCATTTACCCGGGGAGAGGTGAGGTCATTTGCCCAGGAGCATGCATCTTGTAATGGACAGAGCCAGGAATTAAACCCATGCATGTCATGCTCCAAAGCCTGTTTCCAAGACGCGAACCCTCCCCAGATCCTTGCATCCTGCTTAGCTGGAGAGGGCATTCACATAAGACTGCAAAGCTAGGAAGCTGCTTCTGCAGGAGATACTCCCATGAGCAGGCTCCGTGGATGTATGGAATCGTCTCATTTTTATAACCACACTCTGAAGTGAAGGAGGCATTGTTATTTCCATTTCTCCGATGGTGAAACTGAGATGCAGATGGTTAGGGTGATTGTCAGAAGAATAATGGTGGGATGGCTGCTCAGGTGTTCAGAGAACTTTTCCTCGGGAGTTGGCCTTGAAGGTGAGGCGATGAGGGTCTCTCTTCTCCTTCTGATGACTAAAAATGGAAGCATTAGTGGAGGGTAATTAAGAGCAAAGTCTTCAAGTCAGTGCCTTTGGCTGAAATCCCACACAGCCCCCAAAAAGTCAGTTAGCCTCTCCTGGTAAGCCTCAGGCTCCCCATCAGACAAGAACGACTAAGGATCGTGCTTATTTCAAATGAGCATTGAGAAGATTTGATGAGTTCAAGCTTAGCAGAATGCATTGTCTTAGCAAACACGAGCTTGGCGAAAAGAACATAGGTTAGAGTTTTGGTTTGGCCATATATCTTCTAGCCAGGTGATTTGGGGTAAACTGCTCCCTTTTTCTGAACTTGGATTTCCTCATCTTTGAAAACAAGCAGAGCAAAACCAACCTAATTGAGTTGTTGTGAGGATATGTGCCCACAGGTCTATGCATGGCATACAGAAGGCACTCAACAAGTAATGCTATTCTTCTTTTTTTTTTTTTTTTAATAAATTTATTTATTTATTTATTTTTGGCTGTGTTGGGTCTTCGTTTCTGTGCATGGGCTTTCTCCAGTTGCGGCGAGCGGGGGAAGCTCTTCATCGCGGTGCGCGGGCCTCTCACTGTCGTGGTCTCTCTTGTTGCGGAGCACAGGCTCCAGACGCGCAGGCTCAGTAGTTGTGGCTCACGGGCCCAGTTGCTCCGTGGCATGTGGGATCTTCCCAGACCAGGGCTCAAACCCACGTCCCCTGCACTGGCAGGAAGATTCTTAACCACTGCGCCACCAGGGAAGCCCAAGTAATGCTATTCTTAATGGGTATAGATTGATCTCATCAGAAAGCATTGCTGGATTGGTTTCCCATGTCTTCACTGAACAATTAATTGCATGCCTTCAATCTCAGATGATATAAAAAGTGGCCAATTGGACAGTGATTCCGCAATTTCTAGAAAAAAAACAGAGCCCATTGGACTTCAAGACCTAGCCCACCATTCTGAACTGTGCCAACAGTAACATGGAGTGACTCCACAGTGCCGATGAGAATGAGGGAAGAATCAAGTGGAAAGGACTCTTAGGGGGCACATCATCCAGGGGTCTTAACAGGATTCCCATTGCAGTCAGGATGATGATGGTCAGCCCTCTAAGATCAGACATAAATTATCAACATGGAGTAACGACTGGTTGGTCACAGACATCAACCAGTCAGAAAGAACATTGGCCCTAGAGAACAGAATGGACAGTGGTCCTAGAGCACAGCTGTACTGGTGCATGTGTGTTGGCTATCAGACTGGGGGCTGGGTAATTTTCTACCTCCAAAATCTATCAAGTTTTCCTTTTGATAGATTCTCAAAAGGAAAGGGAAAGGACTTGTCTAAGGCAACACAGAAATTTAGTGGCAAAACTGAGAACACAGCCCAGATTCTTGGCTCTTACAAGAACTCTTCAATCAGTCTAGTCTACCTCATGGTCGTCATTGAACACCACAGAAACAGGTCCAAGCACAAACTGATCACTTCTCAACATGACCCTGCACATTAACTTTATATGCCCCTTTCTTCTGAAGAACACAAAGCTCTCCACATATACTAGGGCCATTGCCTAAGGCTGTTGTTATTGGTGGTGGTGGTGGTGGTATCTATTAATTGTTTGAAGTTAGTGCTTTCATATGTGGTCCAAGTCAGTCGATGGTCTGTCTTCTCCCAGGATTGAGTGGTGTTCTCTCTCAGTGTTCATTTCAGTAGTGTTGCCCATTGATTTCACTGTGGAGGGCTGGCCACTGCTTGTTCTCTGTATCTGTGGATTTAAGGACAGGCTTGGGGCACTGCACAGTAAATCTCCAACTGTTTGAAAGGAACTCTTAAATTTCTCATTGATGTCATTTATCCTAAAGGTTAAAAACTTGGGCTTTGGAGGCAAGCATACCTGGTTTTTTGTTGTTACAAATTCATGGGTGTTCTAAAGCTCGTTTTCTTCTCTGTAAAATGGAGGTAGTCATATTACCTGCCTCTTAGTGTTGTTCTAAAGATTAAATGATGTTATATATAAGCACTCACCACCTATAAGCAAACAATACATTTCAACTATTAGAGACAGAGATGATAATTTGAAAGTGAAAAATCGTGTTAGACAACTAGCCAGACCTTGGCACAGTGCCAGGCATATAGTTGACAATTGATAAATAATTGTTGAATGAATAAGTAAATTATCATCATCTGCATTAAGAAAGGCAGTATTATAGTGGAAAAAAATATTGGCTTGGGAACAAGAAAACCAGACAGTTATCTCTTTGGAGTGGTTTAGATGTGTGACTTTGGGAGAATCTCTTCCTCTCTGTGAGTCTTCATCTGCAAAGTGAGAGTGCTAGACTTAACAGGAGGCAAGGCATTTTTAATTAAAAAAAAATATATATATATAATATATATATATATGTCAATGGGCTGATGCAGCACATACTATCATCATCCTCATATTCGATCTAGGTAGAGTTATGTCCACATGACAAGGTAAGTAGCAGTACAAGGTAATGCATGATAGTGCTGGCTGAATGGTTTGAAGATTAACTGATTGGTGGAGGGTGTGAGTGAGCTTTCCTGAAAGAGCTACAGCTTTCTTCAACTGGGTTTTAAGAATTTGAAGGACTCCACATATAAGTGATATCATATGGTATTTGTCTTTGTCTGTCTTACTTGCTTCACTCAGTATGACAGTCTCTAGGTCCATCCATGTTGATGCAAAGTGGTACAAATGAACTTATTTACAAAAGAGAAATAGAGTCACAGATGTAGAAAACAAACTTATGGTTACCAAGGGGGAAAAGGGGGAAGGGATAAATTGGGAGATTGGGATTGACATATACATACTACTGTATATAAAATAGATAACTAATAAGGACCTACTGTATAGCACAGGGAGCTCTACTCAATACTCTGTAATGGCCTTTATGGGAAAAGAATCTAAAAAAAGAGTGGACATATGTACATGTATAACTGATTCACTTTGCTGTACACCGGAAAGTAACACAACATCGTAAGTCAGCTATACTCCAATAAAATTTTAAAAATAAAGGTACATGCAAAAGAACAGAAAACAACAACAACAACAACAAAAAACAACAACAGAAAAGAATTTGAAGGACTCAAGCTGAGGTAAGATGAAAGAAGCAGGGCATTATTCTGGAAGTCACACGTAGGCAGGAGTTACAGAGGTTCCCAAAGAGGTCACCCAGTGTTCACTGATCTCCTATTCAGCATAAACCATAGAGAGTTAACCCCGTGGGGGATCTCAAAAGGCAGAAAACCCAGGCTCATCTTTAAGAAGCTTAAGACCTGTCACAGAAAGAAAGACAAGGACATAAATCCAACAGTATAGGAGAGGAATCAAAGCTAAATAATCCTCTGGGAATGATTTATTTTAATATTTAATAAAGAATAATGTTATGGAGAAGGTGACATTTGCACTAGATTGGAGAAAAGCACGTAGGTTAGAGTTTTGGTTTGGACATATATCTTCCAGCCAGGTGATTTGGGGTAAACTGCTCCCTTTTTCTGAACTTGGACTTCCTCATCTTTTAAAACAAGCAGAGCAAAACCAACCTAATTGAGTTGTGAGAATTTGTGCCCACAGGTCCATGAATGGCATACAGAAGGCACTCAACAAGTAATGCTATTCTTAATTGGTATAGATTGATCTCATCAGAAAGCATTGCTGGATTAGTTTCCCATGGAAAGCTCTTCACTGAACAACAATTAATTGCATGCCTTCAATCTCAGATGATATAAAAAGTGGGCAATTGGACAGTGATTCTGCAACTTCTGGAAAAAACAGAGTTGAAAGCATTGTCCATTATGGGACTTAAGGCCTCTTCTCAAATAAGCCACAGGATACATTTGTCCTGGAATTAAGCGGAAGGGTTTATCACACATTTTATTTTCCATTCAACAAAACAAGGTGAAACATACCAAATGAAGAAAACTCCCACCATTGCCCATTTCTGATTTCTCACAAAGCTTCCTTTTCCGCAAGATTATGGAGATATTCTGATTCCGATTTAAAATATACGAAGATTAAAGGTCGATTGGGGCAGGCACCCGCCAAGCAGTTAAGAATGTGGACTTTGAAGTGAGATAGACTTGGGTTCAAATGTCATAAAATCCAACCAACTTTACTGAGCCTCTTTTTTTTTTGTTTGTTTGTTTTTGTTTTTTTGTTTTTTTTGTGGTACGCGGGCCTCTCACTGTTGTGGCCTCTCCCGTCGCGGAGCACAGGCTCCGGACGCGCAGGCTCAGCGGCCATGGCTCACGGGCCCAGCCGGTCCGCGGCACGTGGGATCCTCCCGGACCGGGGCACGAACCCGGTTCCCCTGCATCGGCAGGCGGACGCGCAACCACTGCGCCACCAGGGAAGCCCTAAGACGCTTTTAATGTCCAGAATCTCCCAGGGGACATCTTCCCATTTTTCTCCCACTAGGTTCCGACTGAATTGGCAAGCAGCCTCAGGGATGGTAAAAACTCTGGATAGAAGAGAGACTGCACCGGCAGGCGGACGCGCAACCACTGCGCCACCAGGGAAGCCGTCATTTTTTTTTTTTTTAATCAGCAAAATGGGAATAAGAAAAGCTACAGATTGTAGTTTTCAGGATTAAATGAAATCATCTATGTAACCACTCAAGATAGTATCTCTCATAATAAATTCTAGGTAATTATTATTAGTGAAGAGAATAAAGGATAGAATTCATAAAATTACATTTTTTTTCTACCAATAGAAAAAAAAATGCAGTGTCAAGCAGTGATCATCTTCAACTAAAATTCTCAGCTTAAGAAACGTCTTGGTCATCTGAGTTGAACAAAATGAAGCTCTTTGGTGTGCTGAGCCAAAGGACCAGGGTTGGAGTCTAGAAGTTGCTGTTTCAGCTTCCTGGTCATAAATCTGCAGGAAGACTAGAAGAGAATTCCAGTTCATTCCAGGGCCACCACTTGGGGACACAAAAGTTTTCAAAAACTACAGAGGAAAGCATCCGGAGCTCTCCAGCTGCACCTCCAGCCAGCGTGATCCCTAAGCCCCATCTAGCCATCCCCACCTCAGGCATGACAGTGTGATCATCGGTTCTCTTTTCTTTGTGGCTTTGTGGAACAGGCAATTATTAAATCCTGAGATTAATTTTTCTTTTCAGAAGGAGCTTGGAGATGCTAAGAAAAATACTCAGGGCTGAAAATAAAATTTATTTTTTTAACATGATTGAAGAAGATAGAAGGATAGGCAGAAAACTGCTGAGCAATTCAGATAAATTAGGTTCAAACCTACCTCCTAGTTTTGTGGAAAGTTAAAACTCAGTACAGTGCCTGACACATAGCTGCTGCTCTCAGTGCAGACGAGTTGTTATTACTGCTGGCATGATTCTTACAATTGTCAACTCTAGTTCATGTGTTAAATTAGCATAATTAAACTACTGTATGGGAGGAAGTAAAGAAACTAATGTTTCTCCAGCACCCACTGACATACGTACTCGTCACTATGCAATAGGATACCCATCCCTATCGTCTCATTTAATCTCCCAGATAACCCCATGAAATCTGTGAAAATGAAAAATGAAATTTCAAAAGGTTAAGTGATTCTTCTTCGCCCCCAGAGCTAGAGCACAGAGTGCTAGATCCAGATTGGCTGAGCTCTCTACTGTTTGTTTAGTCTCTGTGATTCAGGATTGTTTTTCTTTTTCTCCTGTAAAATGGGATGATTGTCGGACTTCCTCTGTCAGCTTGCTCTGAGGATTAGATGGACTCATTCCTATAAAAAGCATTTAAATATTGCTTGGAGCATAGTGCATACTCAATAAATGTAAGCTGTTATTAGAATTGTTCTTTGGCAAAGGTAAGATGTGAATCCAATTTCTTCTCCAGAGCCCACATTCTTTTTAGTGACCATCACATGGGCAGCCAGTGAACTTCAGTATATCTGTCTGGGTGTCCACAGATGCATCATCTGGGGAAGGGGAGGCTGGCAAAATAAAGAAATTATGCATTTACTAAGAGCCTCATATGTTCATAGCACTGACCATATTGGCATCATAGGAAGAACTAAAGAAGCATAGAGAAACAAAAATATATACATACATACATCTACACATGTATATGGATTTACACGTCTGTGTGTGTGTGTGTATGTGTGTGTGTGTGTATTTTTTTTTTTCCTGAACCAGCAGCTATAGTTATGTGCAAAGTGCTGGACTAGGCATTTGGGGAAACACAAATATGAATGCAACAGACTCTGTCCCACACGAAAAGGGAGACAAGCAGATAAATAATTAAGTGTGATAGTTGGCTTTGGGGATGTGCCCAGAGAAATTCAGAGGAAGTTTTATGAGTGACCAGAGGAGGGAACCCTTCAGGATGGTGGGGGAGGGGTGTGGTGATATAACTGGCCCTTGAAGATCCTTACCCTAGATGGGTTCTAATCTTGTAGAAAAAAAACTTACACAGGACACCAGGAACAAAGGAGGATCCTATCTAATCAAGTTCCAGATTCTACCAGACAGACAATGCTTGCCTCAGAATTCTGAGGTAAGAATAATCCTTCTGGCTTGGAGTAAGAAATAGGTGGGGCTCAGGCTGTAGTTGAAAGCTGACAAAAGCCTCAGGGGCCATGAAATTTAGATCCTTGGAAAGGAAGAAAGGTTGCTCATTTAATGAGCTCCAACAGTGTATCACACAGCACAGCATCCTCAGGACAGCTCCGTGATAAGGTCACTGAGATCAGAGAAATTGAGTGACTTGCCGAAGGCCATAGGAACCCAGGACGGGGTGACTCTGAAATGCATACTTTGAACCAGCCTCACTCATTCAAGCCCTTCTCAAACCTTATGACTCCACTTAGATGTTGCCCTCCAGATTTCCAGGGAACCCTTATACCTCTTTGGCAAAATGCCTTGCTTTTAGTTATTACCAAATAAAATGAATATTGAAGGAGTATATCCTAAGAGTGGAGGAACAGTTCTTTTTGTTCTAAAAAGTAGTTTTTAGAATGAAATTCCCCAGAAACAAGGGGCCTTTTGGGGGGTGGGAGGGAATTGACCAAATATGAGATGATTAGATGGGAATTATTGCCATATTCCAATAATTAGGGGCTCCATTACATTTCAGATTTGGAATTGATCGTAGGAATCTTCGACTCCTGATCTTTCATTTTACATAGGAGTAAACTGAGGTCAAAATTCACAGAATTAGAACTCAAGTCTCCTAACTCTCAGATGATTGCTCTTTGAGCACAAATGATGAAAGGAGACGGGGCCAAATCCACGAGACATTAAGGGATGGAGTAAAAGAGGGATGGCAGCATTTGATACATTATTTGTTATATATAAATAAATAAGAATGTCATGCATAAGCCAATGATAAAGGTGGGTCACGAACTGAGGGTTACATTTCGTCCAGTTCTGTTCGCTCAGTTAAAAACAAACACATACATGCGTACATAGATACATACAGGCATAAAAGTAAGTGTGGCTTCCAAGACAGGTGGGATAGAATAATGATGTATGTTCCATGAAAAGACCAGTGAAAGGCTTTGCCAATTGCTTCCAACACGTTTAGGGGCTGAGGTCCAGAAGCTCAAGGAGCTGAGACTTGGATCTGTCCATTCCTTCCCATCATGCCTGCCACAGGACAGAAATGGTGACTTGGCCTCCCAGATTTTTGTTTGTCTTAAAGAACCTAAGGAGCACTAGGTCCTTGACAACAACAGTGGAATAAAATGGATTTATATAGCGTTTTTATAGCTTACAAAATATTATACCCCAAAGTATATTTTAACCTCAAAACACATTTGTGAAACACATATCCCATTTTAAAGGTTCGGAAGTGCAGGGCTAGCTAAGCGACTCGCTCCACTGATACATGGTGGAGTGAGTGGGACTTAGAACTATAAGTCCCGTGTTTTCACTCTTGGTGGCAGAGTTGACAAAGTCCCAAATGTCTAGGAATATTCAAAACTATTGTATAAAATGACTTAGAAGCCCTCGGAAGGAATACAGTTTCCAAATACCTAGTAGCCACAATTGAAGAGAATTAGTAGTCAGGTTCCAATCTCTATTGAGAAAACAGGGGGATTTTTCAGGATATACTATATGTAGTTCAATATAGGTCTTATTATTATTATTGAATGTCAATCTTACGACCTTTATAAGTGACTTGGAGTTGCAGAAAGTGAAAGATTTGCCTAGGCAAATTCCTTATCCATGGCATTATGCACCAAAAATCATCTTCTTTCAGCCAGTCTCTGGAAGCATATTTAGGATATAATGCCATTTTCATTTTATAACTGGAGAAGCTGATTTCATACATTCTTATTCTAAGACTATATGGCAAGTTCTTCCCAAACCAAGATCTGAATCTGGGATCTCCCGTCTTCAGAATGGTGCCGTTATCCCTGCACACCACATTCCAGCTTTTATAGGGGATGTCTGAGTCATTTGCTCATTCTACAAATCCGCATACTTTCACCAACACCTCTTCTCCACCGGTGTTCACTCTCCCTGAAGCATGCAAGAATGACCCCAGCTCTCAGGCAGGGTCTGTAGCAGCCCCGGGGACAGGAACACATACATGGGAGGAAAGTCAGTCGAGTTAATTCTTCCAGCTCACTATCCCCATGCAAACCTCACACAGCATATTTTTATCACTACATTATTTGAACAGACCGGTAACTAATAATTTGTAATCCACCACTGCTAACTCATTTTAACTTATTAAACACTTGGAAGGGAAAAACAAAAACAAAAAAAAAAAAAGCAAAAAAAAAAAAAAGAACTGTTTTGCCATAAGGGGGAGCCTTTGAGTTCTACAAAGAGGGGGAAAAAAAAAGAACAAAAATATATTACATATATGTCCCAGTTCAAAACAGATCTACAGAGCAGCCAATGGTTAGATCCTTACCTGTGACTTGAACAATGTCAGAGCACCTGAATTTCTTAGGTCGAAAAAAGAAGGCAAAATAATAGGTTTTTTTTCATTTTTTATATAAAAATAAAATAATTTCTAACAACCAACAGAATATTTTTAAGAGTATTCAGGAGTATTCAGAGACCTAGTTGTGCTGAGTGTACAGCTTCGGGAAGGCAAATGCCTCAGAAAATGCCTTTCCTGGTTGCTTCTGATGATTCAGTGAGGACTTTGGGACAACATTTGGACTAGCTGAAGCCAGAAGCACCCGGGGCTCAGAGAAGAGGGGGACGTTCATCATTGTATAACTTTAAGGGAATTCTGAGAGGGAAAAGGAGAAAGGGAGAAAAGGAGAGGGAAGGCAAGAGAAGGGAAAGAAGAAGGGAAAGAGGAAGAGAGAGAAAGAGACAGCATTACAACAAAATCTGAGAATCAAGTTTCAAGACTCTTTATGTGCTATAGAGAAGGATGAGGTTTACCAGCAAAGTGCAAAGGGGATCCTGAGAGAAGAGATAGATTTTTCTCCTGCCAGGAGGAAAGAAAAAAGGGGGGGGGGGGAGTGAAGGAGGGAAAAAAGCAAGCAAACCAAAACAAAAACAGGAATGTGTGTTTTGAGCAGGAATGGGGAGAGCTGGGAGGACCATAAGGGGGTGTGTACAGAATTTCATTAAATTGTTACTTTAAGATTGTCTTCTTAAAAAAAAAAAAAAAAAAGGAGGGGGTGGAGAAGCGGAGCGAAGGAGGCAAACGGGAAAGTGGAGGAAGGCTGGGTAGCTCGGCCTCTCCAAACTGATTGATTAGTCATGATCCCCGCAGTTTTAACTGGGACTCATTCAATTGGGAAGGTGGAGCGCTCGGGAGCAGATTAGCATACGCTTGTTTACTCATCTTCTGAGGGATTTTTCCCCCCTCTTTCCTTTCATTTTGTGAAGAAGGAGGGAGGGGAGGGGGGACGGGGGGGGAGAAGGGGGCTGTGGCTTGTGTTATAAAGGACGCAAAAAATAAATAAATTAGAGCATCTTTTGGGGGGAGGGAATTCAGCGGATCAGTGTCTTAGAGGAGCTTTTTTTTTTTTAAGAGCGAGAAATCATATAAAATAAAATGAAATAAAACAAGGAGGAAGGCAACCAGCTGTTAGAGGGGGGAAATAAGGCAGATAAAGGAGCGGGGAGAGAAATTAATTGCCAACCAGGAGGAGTTGGGCTGTATTTTTCAAAGGTGGGGGGAGTGGAGCACACACCTTGAGGAGGAAAGCGAGAAAGAAAAGAAAAAAGCAAGTGGACGGGGGGGCTCGCCCAAGAAGGGTGAAGAAGCGAAGAAAGTCGAGGCGCCGAGGCTCCTAAAGCTGGCAGCTCCGGGCGGCGGTGCAGGGGCGAAGGGGGGGCGGGGGGGACCGTCGGACATGCGGCTCTGGAGTTGGGTGCTGCGCCTGGGGCTGCTGAGCGCCGCGCTGGGCTGCGGGCTGGCCGAGCGCCCCCGCCGGGCCCGGAGAGACCCGCGGGCCGGCCGCCCCCCGCGCCCCGCCGCCGGCCCGGCCACCTGCGCCACCCGGGCGGCCCGCGGCCGCCGCGCCTCGCCGCCGCCGCCGCCGCCGCCGCCGCCGGGCGGTGCCTGGGAAGCCGTGCGCGTCCCCCGGCGGCGGCAGCAGCGGGAGACGAGGGGCGCCGCGGAGGAGCCGAGCCCGCCGAGCCGGGCGCTCTATTTCAGCGGGCGAGGCGAGCAGCTGCGCCTGCGGGCCGACCTCGAGCTGCCCCGGGACGCGTTCACGCTGCAAGTGTGGCTGCGAGCGGAGGGGGGCCAGAGCTCTCCGGCGGTGATCACAGGTAGGCGAGGGCGCCCAGGCGGGCGCTGCACCGGCCCTGCGGCCCCAGGGGCGCGCGGGTGCTTGGGCGCTGGTGGCGGGATCGTTGGGGGCTGGCGGGTGTGTCTGTGCGGGAGCCGCTGTGCCGGCGGCGCGGCGGCTCCGGGGCGAGCTGCGAGCCTCACTTTGCCCCATCTGCGGAATGGGCGCACTCGGAAGGCGTCTCCGCCTAGCCCCGCTGGAAGAGCGCAGGGAGCGCTCCCGGCCTCCCGGAGACCCGCAGTTGGTGAGGGCTGGTCTCCAGGGAGCCTCGTGCACGTGAACCGTGTTTTGGATGGTCAGAGATACTGTCTCCGTTTGGGATGGAGGAATGACCCAGTTGGGATGCATGTGAAAAGTGGCTAGGGGACCGTTGATTTCTTTGGCTTTTTAGTGGAGGTGACCCTCCCCCTTTACTTGGCCCCGTTACCCTGAAAGCCTACAAGGACAAGGTTGTTGTGATCGCCAGGACTTAGAAGTCCTCGAAGTGCCCCCAAAGTTGCTCTGTGGTTGCTGCCTGCCTCTGGGATTCACCCCCTTACCCCAGGCACACACAGACACGCGCGCACACTGCCATCCCATGTCCTCGCTTTCAAAGCCTGTCACTCGGGGCTGGGGTGAGACTCCCCAGACACACCCCGCCAGTCCTCCCCCGACTAGGCTGCGAAACGGGGCGCTTTTCTCATTTGGGACTTTTATGAGCCCGTAATGAATTTGAGTTCTCCCCGCTACCCCCGCCCCCCCCCCCCGCCCAACACACACACACACCGTTCTACAGCACAGCCCTTAGTGAAACCAGACACTTTGGGAGGGTTGCAAACCTTAGAAATGCACCAACATCCATTTTTCCCCCCTCCTAATGAATCTGTGGCAATGCCTTTAATAAAACTGGGGGGCGGAGGGGGGCGGCGCTGGAGGAGAGAAGGAAAGTTTTGCCTCTTCTGGCTGGGAGATTCCCTTCCTGCACAAACAATCTTGCCATGTCCTAGGACGTCTCAAAGTGAGAGTAGGGGTTCCCCTTTCGCTGCAGCCAGGAAACGTGTGGAGGCGTTTTGCGATCCCACCCCCTTACACACACTTTCTTAGAAGGGAAAGCTCTGAGTTCTTCCGGCAGTCCGCTTCTTTCTATTTTGGCGTGGACTTTCTCAACCGTTGCGCTAACTCTGTCCTATTTACATCAAGTCCATTTAGGGGACCCAAACTCTGCTGCTATACCAAGAATATGCCCCCAAAGCTCCCACTCTCCCGCTACCAAGCCGAGAGCTAGAAAGTGACTTTCCCCCATACCTGACGTCATTACACGCTTCTTTTTTTTCTTTTCTTTTTTTTTTTTTTTTTTTTTTTACCCCCCACCCCCAGGAAGGAGAGGGAAACTGAGCTTATTCACTTTTAGCCCTCAAGCCCTAGTCAGCCAGAGGGGGTTATAATGTAGAGTAGAGGGGAGATGTTATTCATAATAATAATGATTATGATTATAATTCAGGGCTGTGGTATGTTTACTTCTCTTTCGGAACATGGGAAGAACACAGAGCCTGCAGATTGGAGGTTTTTGTGTGTTTTTTTTTACATGAGCAGATCTGATTTTTCCTAGTCTTTACCTGCCATACCAGTGATTTGGAAGGCTTCTCCTCCAGAGGGGAGAGTGCAGGGTTATATAGGTATCATCAATGAAAAGGTGGTAAACGCATTTTTTCAAAAAAAAAAAAAAAATAGCACCTGGGATTCCACAGGAGCCTGCTTTATAAAAATGTCTGTAATTCAGACAAGGAGCCTCTCTTCACACACGCTCTTTTGAGGACTCATTCGCTCTCTCACACAAAGATAGTGCAGTAAAATCCTTTAATTGGATGGGGGACGTTAGGTTATTATTGCTTGTATAAAATGCCTGGTCCATTTTATGTGTGGAAATAACATTCCTCTCAAAACGAGGAAAAAAAAAAAAGTCACTGCTGCCGTGTAGCACCAGAAAGCTCAGAGCTTTTCTCCTGAGGATTCTGGTGGATTTTTTTTTTTCCCTCCCCTAGTTGAGTCTGAGCCAGATTTGCGGTGTGTAAACACCTGGCCTTGAGCCAGAAAAGACTCATTCTGCGTATCCTCCACACGGTACAGACTGTTGGACTAAAAAGAACCTGCTTCTCCTTGAATTAAAAAGCAAACAAACAGAGGTTCTTTGCAGAAGCACTTTTTCAGCTCCTTCCTTCGTGTAAGTTCAGGCTGGGAGAGGCCGGGCCGAGGTGGGCAGTTTGGATGCCGGTGCCAAACCATGTCCTCCCGCTGCGACCTCGGGTGCCCAGTTTGCTGCCTGACCTCTGCTGGCTCGCTCTGGCTGGGCGTCACCACTTTCCTAGGAATCCCTGGTCACCTATCTTGAGAGAGCAGGCATCTCTCAGCAGGGACCGCGCTGCTATTTCAGGCAGAGGGTTGCTGCCTTGCTGTCAGGCCAGGCTGCCTTACATCACTCTTTGCTGCAGGATTCAATTGGGTTTCGTAAAGGTCTAATTTTATGGTGCTGTTAACCGGGTTTGTCGTCTGGCAGAGGCAGGCCTTGCCGCTCCTGGTAGGCGGGCTATGCTCCCAGATCCGCCTGGGATGCTATTTCTGCCCCGGTTCAAACTTCACTGACACCAGTTCAGACAGGCGCTCGGAGAGGCAGAGGAAAGGAGTGAAGGAGCAGTTTGCTTCTGAAGCTCAGAAAACACGCCTTTTATTTTTTCCAAAAGGGAAGGAGAGAAATATATATAAATACATATATATTTTTATATATATATTAACAAATAAAAATGGGAAGGCTTATGCAGGCAAAAACAAAGCTAAAGTGAGAAAGTGCCTGTGTGCAGGAGTCTGAGTGTTGAAGAGCCCACCAGCGATGGGTGGTCTGAGGGCTGAAGAGTCCTTTAAGGCTGTTGTGAAGAGGGTCCTTGGAGGTTGTTACCCAGGCCAGTTCTTCTCTCTTTGGCCAAATCGGGAGACAGAGACGCAGAGAGGGGAGGGATGTGTGCTGGATGACACAGCTCCCCAATGCCAGGAGCTACGATTTGATCCTGGGCATCCCCACTTCCAGACCTTCCCCGCTACACTGCTGAGAGAATGTGTCTGAGAGACACTGTCACCTCCGACCCCTCACAGACCCACCACCCAGGCACAGCCTTCAGCCTCGGTGCTCGGCAATTTGGGCTCCCTTTCAAGTCTGGGGGCGGGGGGCTTCCTGACACATCCCTTCGCCTTTGTACCATACCAGGCAGGATCCAGACCCTTGCCCCTCATCCCCAGCTGCCCTCCCCCACCGTACCCCTCCGGTTTGACAGAAAGAGAAAAGAGGAAGAAAAAGAAAACAATAGACTCAATTTGCTGCTCCGTGGAGCAGAGGCCCTGAGCAGCAGTTAATCTTGTTAAAGTTTCTCCTGACCTGTTAGATAAGTGAAATGTGGACCCCACAAGTGCTGCCCCCCTCCCACCCCCATCCCTCAGTGATCCAGAATCCCGGCTCAGAAGGAGAAAGGGATTTACCTGACTCCCCTCCAGCACCTCCGCTTTCCATGCTTTTTTCTTTTGTTCTAAATGTTAGACTGTTGAGTTTAGCGACTACTCAGAAGAGACTTTTTATTTCCTCCCTTCTGCAGCCCCTACTTCCCGCAACCCGACCAACCCCCCCAAAAAGAGTGCCTGCATCTCCCCAACTTCAGAATTGTAACAGGGAAGGCGAGATTTCAAGAAGTTCATGTATTAACATGGTTCTCCCCACAACATTCATGGTGACACCTGGAGCCTCGGATATTGCAACGGTTTAGAAGCCAGTTTTAGTAGCTGGGTTACCTCTGCGTGAATCTACCCCTGCCCCTAACTGGTTGTGTGACCTTGGGAAAGTTAACTGATTCCTCTGGGCGTCAGCTTCTTCATCTGAAAAGTGAGCGTAGCACGAGTACCTGACGCATTACATGAGCTCACACGTGGAAAGTGCTGAGAACTGGACTTGGTGGATAGTTAGCACTCAGTAAACTTTGATCTTATTATCGGACATGATTTTCCGATGACCTCAGTCTTGGCTTTATGGACTGAGGACACTTAAAGGCAGGAAGGAAAGCAACTCTTCCTGGGCGCCTCCGAGGTGCCGGGTACTGCGCTTGCCTTGTGTCTGCGAGTTTCATCCTCACAACCGCCCTGGAAGGTGGACGTTGTTACCTCTGTTTTCCAAATGAGGAAACAAAGTCTCGGAAAGTTGAAGCGACTTAGTCCAAAGTCCCACGGGCTCTTCCAGTGGACAGAGCCCAGATATGAACTCGAGTCTTAAGTGCCTGTTTCTTCTTCAGCAGTCTTTTTGGAGAGAGAAGGAATGACCCCCATTCCCTTCTTTAGACCTGCTGCAGAATGTCGCCACTCTTTGCGGCATCTCTTTGTGCCTACAGATTAGAGGGGATAAGACCTGAATCTACGTCTCACCTGGAGCTCTGGGTTTGACCTAGCAGATCTGTGTTTCTTTTCACGTCAAATTATCAGGCAGACTGGGCTTGGAATTTCCGTTGCCAGTGACTTGCTGTGTGATTTGAGTCAAGTCACTTTATCTCTCTATCCCTTGGTTTCCTCCTCTGTGAAATGGGCATAATGATATCAGGACATTGAAGTGGAATAAACAGGCAGAAAGTACCTGGCACAGAGCCAGCTCATATTAGGGATTCAGTCAGTGGTAGTTGGATCCAGTAAGTAACCACCTTCCCTTTCCCAGTTTGCCAGCTTGGCCTTCAGAAGGTAGGACCTGTTTGTGCATGGTTAGGGCTTCCCCTCTTAAGTCGCTGGGGAGTCTATCTAGAGTAGGCAGTGTATAGTGTATCTTGGGGAACAGTTGGACCCCTTCAAATCCCTTCCTTGAACTGTGATTTCCTCTTCTTTGACCTACTTGGATGACCCCTTGGTGATAAGAGCCAGAGGAGGTCCAAAACCACTGGACCAATGAATAGGAAAACCAGTTAGCATCCAGCGGGAGAATGCACCCTCAGGAACAGAAGCCAGACAGTGGTCACAGTGGGGTCCAGGTCACAGCTGTGTTGTCACATGCCTCTTGTTCCTTCCCCAGACGCCCTCCGACTTTCACGTTCCCCCAGTCAGCCATTCACGTGGACAGATGGGGTAATGGAGGGCGCATTGCCCTTGCCCCTCTACACAGAGGAAGGCAAACTTGAGGCTCAGAGGGGCGGGGCTCAGGAACACGGGATTTGCGTGGTCAGCTGGGAATGGACTGAGTCAGGCAGCCCATGGTACAACAGGGAAACTGAGGACCAGTGTCATGAAGGGGCTGAGAACTACACTGTGTTCACACACTGCCCCTCTCAGGGTAGCCTGGGGGATTGTTTAGTCCAGTACCTCCCATCCCTCTTCGCCTGAGAATCATCAGCTTTTCAAACATCCTGATGCCCAGGCTGCATCCCAGGGCTTCTGATATCGTGGGTCTGGGGTTGACCTGGGCACTGGTGTTTTTCAGAGCCTTCTCAGGTAATGTGGAAGGGCCACCAGTGGGGAGAATCACTGATCCAGTCTCATATGTCTCCCTGCTCCGCAGGTGGAGAAACTGAGGCCCAAGGCGGGGAGTGGCATTTCCTGCTTATCCAGCTGGTTGGTGGCAGAGCTTTGAGAGAACTTTAGCTGTCCCAATTCTGAGTGGCCAAACACCAGAAAGGACCTTTCTTCCATTCCCAATTCCCCTGCTGGCCCTAAATGCCTAGGAGCAGGTGGGCAGGGGGTGGGGGATGGCACTGACATTCCATTTTTCCAAAGCTGGTCCTATATGTGAAGCTACACCCTCTCCTTCTGGTGCCTCCTTTAAAGTGCAGACAGTCCTAGAAGGCGGTAACACATGGAGTTCCATGCATCTGATTTCAAATGGATGTCTCACCGTGCTTGAGAGGGGAGTTTTTTTTCTGAGCAGGAATAAGGCGTTTTGTAAAGGAAGGAGGGAAGCCCAGCTGTGAGGCATTCCCCACTTTGCCCCGGGCTAGTCCTTCGGAAGGCAGGCAACTGTTCCTATTATTTCAAACCCCCTCACCTTGAGATCACTGTGAAACCAGCACTGGCTGCAAGGTGTCTTAGATGAGGAAGCGAGATGATCCCCAAGGACCCCAGGTAGGAGGACCCCCCCATACAAGCGGCTTGTTCCTCGTCTACCTATCTATCGCCCAGGACTTAGGAATCTAGCGGGTGCCTGCTTCTCCCCTCACCTGCCGCCCTTTCTCTGGAATTTAATTTCCTTTCCCTCAGTGTCTCTTATCTTTTTTCTTGCTGCACTGAGGACTCTCCTTCATGCCTTGATGCATTTACTGGAAATGCTCAACTCAGAGCTGACTTGTGGGTCTTGGCCCCTTGGCTCCTTTGAAAACCTGGAACTGGGACCTAGGAGCTCTGGGCTCATGTCCTGGCTTGGTCTCCTGTGAGCTGTGTGACCTGGGGCCTCTGGGGAGAGAGTTTCAGGTGTGGTTACATTCAACATCCGTATCTTGTGGGTTGTCACGGGAACCAGGTGAGACGATGACAGGAAAAGCTCTAAGCCAAGATCAGAGCCCAGTCCGTAGGTCGACAGTGGTTGGAGGATCCAGAAAGTGAGAGATGTGAGGGGTTTGTACAATCAAGGTCATTCCTGGAAAGGCACCTTTATTATCATTATTTAGGCTGCAAATGATAAACAGTGATTGAATTAGCAAACCTTTTCCTACGCGTGACCGTGACCTCGCTGGAGTCCTTTGATGTTGGAGCTTAACAGATCTGCCTTACTTGCTGTGTGACCTTGACAACTTAACTGCCCCTCTCTGTGCCTCGGTGTTCTCAGGGTGCACACTGAGGGGTAGCAGTGGAATAGGGGCTTTCAAACTGTGCCCCACAATCTTAGGAATGCCCTGGGGAGAGGCTGAAGGGGAGCACTCTGTCTCCCCGCATCTTCCGTTCACCTATTCTGCCTAAACTGTGTGAGTCTTCCAGATCTCTTTTGAAGGAATGTGCACGTTTCCCAGTGATAGAGTTTGAATGGACGTGGACTGACATTGTTAACTTTGTTAGGCATCATAACAGTACTGTGATGATATATTTTTAAGGATCCTAATCTGTTAGAAATGTGTACTGATGTATTTATGGGTAAAATGACGTTCTGTCTGTTTTGTTTGTTTAAAGTGTTCCAGGAAAAAAAAATAGGATGTTGGGAGGAAGAGTGGTAGATGAAAGAAGATTGGCAGACTGATGATTGTTGAAACCAGGTGACAGAAACGACAGGCTTCAATACTTTTTTGTCTGTCCCTCTGTGTGTGCTTGACGAATTCCGTCATAAAAAGTTTAAAAGAGCTTGAGAGCCACGGGAGGAGCTGAAGTCTTAGATCGCTGCGTGTTCTGTGAGCTGATAGGTTGCATTTCTGCAACTTGGAGCGGGTTAGGGACTCTCCCAAGGTCACACAGAGAATAACTGAAAGTCAGCGTGCAGTCCAGGCTTCTGACACTAGGAGCCCCCTCTCCTCTTTTCTCTGCACAACTGCAAACTCAGGTGACTGACCATCCTGGGAGAGCTTGAGGGGAAGGAAAGGAAGGACGGGAGTCTTAGGAGGGGCACGTAGGAGGGGCAAGTGGAGGCCTTGCAGCGCAATAAGAAGTTTTTGAGGGAGGGCATTTCCTGCTGTGTGGAACCCTTCCACACACTGTGAAGCATTTCACGTCCTTGGTTTTGTGCATATTGTGCATAAGAGTCGCCTAGGATCTCCTAATCATTGTGACAATCCAGAACACATTGTGATGATTGACGCGCACAGGCGCACACATACACACACTCACTCACATTTCCACATACCCCTATTTCTCATTTTTCTGGCTCCTTATTTCTCTGCATCTCCCATTGCCCTGGAAGCCTTCTAGAACCTTGTAAAGCCTGGTGGGGGCATGGGGGGTGGTGAGCTGCCGTTGACCGATCTCAGAAAGAATTGACACGCTCAGGCAACAGGGGAAAGGAGCATATGTTTACTGAGGAAGTATTTTGTAGTGATTGATGGTAGAACTCAAGAGTCAGAGTGCCTGAGTGTGATTTCCTGATTCTCCCACCTGCCAGTTGTATGACCCTGGGCAAGTTACTTAATATCACCAAGCTTCACTTTCCCCTCTGTAAAATGCGGAGGATACTGGCACCTACTTCATAGGGTTATTTTGAAGATTAACTGGGCCTCCATGTGGAAAATGCTTAGTAATGGAATCTAGACGATGGGTAAGCACCCAGTAAACGTTAACTCATATTGGTTTTATGTGTCCGGCCTCGCTACCCATTATTTCTAATTCTCTCAATAACTCTATAAATTAGACATGTTTATCTCCTTTAGCAGAGCCAGGAATTGCCTCTCCCTCCCTCACCACTCAGGAAAGGCTTATTCCTATTATCTTAATGTAAAACAAAAACTGAAATGAAAGGCAAACAGAATAAACATTTCATTGTTTCCCATCACAAAAGCAATGTGTGTTCATTGTAGAGAATCTAAGAAATACAGATTAGAAACAAAGGACAAAGTAAAATTTGTCCATCCCTGCGCAGGCATTCAACAAGTATTTGGTGAGTTTCTGCTACCTGCCAGGTACAGTTTTAGGTCCTCAGTACAGAGCAAGGAACAGAAGAAAATCTCTCTGACCTCAGGGAGTTTATATTCTGGAGTGGGGGGGTTGAGAAGGAGGAGGAGACAGAAGATAAATGAGTAAGCGAATATATCACATAACGTCAGGTGAATGTTTATGAAGAAAAATAAAGTAGAAAAGGGAGTTGTGTGGGGCTGGGTGGTAGGATGAGAAGGATTTAAACAGGGTGGTCGGGAGGCAGCGATGAGAAGTGACATTGCAGCAGAGGCCTCGGAGCAGACCCGGGGCTGCCTGGAGGAGGCCTTGGGGCGTTGGGCAGGAGGGGCAGTGGGGCGGGGGTGGGGGGGTGGGATGTCAGGCCAGGCCAGTTTAGTCCGCAGCTTGCTATGTGACTTTGTGCAACTCACTTTCCTTCTTGGGGCCAACTTTCCTCATCTGAACAGTGGGCGTAAGGAGGAGTTTATCTGTCTTTGTCCTTGAGACCCATCTAGCAGAGATTCCCTAAGATTCTATAATCCCCATCAGGACGGTCCTAAGACAAAACTGCAGCGTTAGCAGTAGCTCCAGTGCTCTTCCTTTCCGAGCGCAGCTTCTTCCGCTCAGTGGTGCCTGTGCTCCTCAGGGACCAAGTGCCCCCACGCTTCCTGCTTCCTCTCCCCCAGCTACACTCATTCTTGAAAAAGGACATGGTATCCCATCTTACTAAGGTATCATTGACTGATACCAACCGAGAATGTTGCTCTTGCATGGACATATATACCTTAATGTCTCCTCAAAAAGCTTCCTATCCAAAAGCAAAGTACCAATGGGTAGAATTTCAGTCAAAGACTGACTGAAGACATTCTGTAGGGAATAGTGGGACTTCCCAAGAGCTGGAAGCCATCTCGTTAATAATATTGCTAATAATAGCTGCCATCAATGTTTTTTAAAAACTCACTAAGTGACCTTCCCAGTGATCACATCTTGGCTAATAGAGTACTCAACTTTCGTAATTTCTTACTCTATTGAAGCCATTCCAGGCAAGTTCCTGGACACTGCTGTAAGCCCCTGGCCTTTTAGTCATGCTTATCATTTTAATCACATCACTTCATGATTAAAATACTAAAACTCTTGAGTCTGTAGCCATCTGTTTGCCTATTTTACTTCTGGGAATCCCTATAACACTGTCATCCCCAGATTTTTCTTCCAACAAGAGAAAGAAAATGTTTTCCAGTATCATTTGTCACAAACCGAGGGTCCACAGAACCTGGAAGAGTAGGAGAGGCGACCCTGTTTCAGTTTTGCAGAACCTGAGAATGTCCCAGGTTCTAGTCCGTTTGAAGGGAACAGAGACAGAGACTCTAGGAGGTGGGGGGTGGGGGTCACAGCTTGGGATATGAGTATGTGGGTAGGGGGAGCATATGACTAATTGCAGATCCCTGATCTCATCTTTTGCCTTCAAGAAACCAGTGTACCTATCACCTTTGTAATCAGGAAATTCTTCCTATATCTGTCCCACATCCATCTCTTCTTAATTCTTTTTGCTGTATAAACATGAAATGTGGCTGAGCAGACTATAACCAGATGTCTTTGTAAAGAGGGGGTTATTTCCCCCCCACCCCCATGAGATTGGAGATCTTTCAGCTACAAAGGCTGATGAGAGTACAGAGAAAGGTATGATAACAGGCCAATCAGGAACAAGGTGGCCTTGCCCTAAGAGATGCAGAGTACACAGAAAATGTAAAAAGGGAACATATACTCTACTCTGTTTGGTGAAGAAACATTCATGTAAGTCCAAAGAACCAAGGTGTGTGAGAGTCAGAATCTAAACCATTTATTTCAAAGATGAGAAACCAAGGGGTGGTGAAGAAGTGACTCGTCCAAACCGGTGACCTTGCTGGGTAAGATCCTCTGTCTTCTGAGTCTTAGACCAGGGCTAGGTCTGCTTCTCTCCTGACTTGGCATGCTTTCCCATAGAATAAGTACCATCTCTCTGCTGATGAATATCATTTATCTGCAGACTCTGCTGGACTCCGGACTCATGGATCCAGCTGTCTACTGGAAATGTCAACGTGCACTTCAGACTCAACGTATCCAGAATGGAATTGTCTTTCCTCTGAAATTTCTTGCATCCTCATCTAGTGTCATCTGCTCTAGATATATCTCCCACCATGTTTGTTCAGTCATCAATTCCTGTCTATCGTGTCGTCTTAACATTTTTATAGCCAACCTTCCCCCTTCTTAGCTTAGGCCCTCTTCATCTCTTGCTTTGACTATTTCCTTAGTATTGTAAATGCCCACTTCTCGGAGCCTCAACTCCTACACATCCTTCAGCTTCCCACAGTCAAATCTTTCTAAAATGCAAATCTGACTCTACTGCCTCTAGCTATAGGCCTTTCAGTAGCACTGGAGTTATCTACAGTTCCACCAGATAGATGCCTTGGGCTTTTTCCCCATCGTTTTCATTATATAACATACCTCCTAAATCCCCAGGCAACATTTTGCAGGACTCTTAAGCCTCTGTAGGATTCTGCTCAATGTTCCCCTCTTCTGGGAAGCCCTTTCTGACTCTTCCCCAAGTATAACTGGTTCCCCTGCTCTCCCTTATCCATCTGTCTCTACTCTACCTTCTGCACACGTTTATCGAAACACCTGGAATTCTTTATCACATTTCATTCTCTGCATATTTGGGGTCCTCTCAACTTCTCCACTGCCTAGCCAAGTGCCTGGCTTATAAAGGAACTATACGTATTTTTGTTTAATGAATGCATGACTGGATAAGAGAACCAGCTAAATTTCTAATGATTCCGGGAGAAAGAGCTTGGGCATGTTGCATTACGTAACCCAAAGCACATGACCTGGCTCGTGCGTCACACTCAAAAACGTTACACAGTGGTTAATTCCATTTCCCCTTGAGCAGAGCAGTCAGAAGGGAAAAGATATCCGGCCTTCCAAACGGGCAGCGGGGGGAGGCGGGGGGCGGTGTATTTAAATGCCTCCTCAACTCACATTTTGGCCTTTCTAATCCAAGCCACGTTTTAGCCTTGGTCTTGCCCTCTCAGCCCTTCGCCTGTTTGCAAAGCATTTGTTTTGTGTGTGAACTGCAGCACATAATCCCAGGCTTTGCTCTCCTCTCAGATTTCACCCCTCTCCCCTTATCAGGTTCTTTTCAGGTCTCGAGTGTCCTGGCAGTCATATCTGTTGCCTGCGTTTTCATCCATTTCCCTCCTTTCTGATCAGCGGGCCTTCTTCCCCTTGCTTCCCTTGATCTTGTGAGACCTTGTGGTGACCTCGGGATCTGGCATCCTCTATCTGCTGTTTATGTACCCCTGGGGGAGAGCACGCATTCTCAGCAGTAATAAGAGTAATAAAAGCAGCTAGCTTATAATGAGCACTTACTATGTTCTGGCACTGTGCTGAGTGCTACACTTTGGACCCGTTGCATTAGGTTTAGAAAGTGACATGACTTGCTGAAGGCCTCACAGCTTAAGGATGGTGGAGCTGGGGTTCAAGTCAAGGCCAGTTTAATTTTATGTCTATCCACAGGGCCTAGTGCATTGCTTAGAATACAGTAGCTGTTCAGTAAATGTTCCATGAGAGGATGAATATAGGAGTGAATGATGAATGGATAGACAGATGGATGGTTGGATGGACGGGTGATGGTACCCCCAGTGGCTAATGCAAACATGTAGAGATTGTAGAACAAAAAGGGAAGGAGTGGAGGGAGAGAGAGATGGAAGAAACATTGGAATGAACATTATAAGACACTAAAGAGATTGGCTAAGAAATCTCTTTGTTGTGCAGAATATATTTTATTTGCCAGTGACTTTTGAGCAAACAGACCATTTATGTCCACCAGAGCATTTCCCAGTGTACCAGGAGATAGTACACTTTCAAAGATTCTCTCTGCCAAAAACATTTCTGGATTCCTCTTTCGGGAATCAAAGCCTGGGGCATATTCCCCCAAATATTCTCAAAGGAAATACACTGTCACCCTTTGAGGATGGACCGGATACATTCTGAACCGGTGTGGGACCTATGCAGGTAGTCATGCTGCGTGAACTGTGGGGCTCGGAGCAGGAGAATGCCTCTGGAGTTAACAAGGCTGGTTTGTGATGTGCTCTCATTGCAGCCGATTAGGCCTCTGTAGAGCCCGTGGTAAGCTCTCAGGATGACCCCTTTACAGAACAGCCCCACCGGGCTGATTAGAGCTGATCTGCTAGAAACAGATATGGTATCTTGTTCATCCCTTTCCCAAGACATTAGTTTGCTTTTTAAAATCTGCTCAGTTTATAGAGGGAGGAACTGAGATCCAGGCAAGTTAACTTGTTAAATTAAGCCAAATGGAGTTGAGTAAGCTTAAGCAGCAAACTGGTAGCAAAATTGAAAGTAGAATTCAGATCTCTTGACTCCCAAATGAGTGCTTTTTCCACTGGACCAATTTGTTTTCCTCTACAGTGTTGGATTATGGTTACATCTGTGGGTTCACAGCAGCGAGCTGATTAGAAAACGTCGTACAGCTGTCTATTAACTTTTCTTAAGTATTTCTTATGTGACAAACCTCTGTCCTAGGCATTCTGTGAAGTTCAGTAGTAAATGGCAGTTTATTTAGAGAGGTAAACCTCCCTTCTTTCCTTCCTTCCTTCCTTCCTTCCTTCCTTCCACCCACCCATTTATCCATCCATCCATCTATCCATCTATTTGATAGATAATTATTGAGCAGTCTTTATGTCTTTGTGTATTACACATCAAGCAAGGAAATGGGGATTAAAAAGAAGAACAGGGCACAGTTCCATCCCTTGAGGAACTCCCAGTCCTAGTGGCAGAAGCAGACTGGTAAACAGATACATGACATGGTAACTGCTATAACTAAGCAATTAATAGAGTCCTGGAAGAGCACAGAGGCAGAAAAACTGTATTGTTGCACGCCGTGTTTATTATGGGGGCTATCATGTGCTCTGAGATTTCAGAGGCATAAGAGATCCCTTCCACCTGGAACGGTTGGAGAATTGTTCACAAACAATGAACATGTTCATGTACGTGTAGTGTGTGCCTTGCCCTGCATGTGGATATACCATGCACGCCATTTTAAATGTAGAGGCACAAAGTAGAACAGTAAACACTTTTTTTTTTTTTTTTTTTTTTTTTTTTTTTTTTTTTTTTTCGTGGTATGCGGGCCTCCCTCTGCCGTGGCCTCTCCCGTTGCGGAGCACAGGCTCCGGACGCGCAGACTCAGCAGCCATGGCTCACGGGCCCAGCCTCTCCGCGGCATATGGGATCCTCCCAGACCGGGGCGCGAACCCGGTTCCCCTGCATCGGCAGGCGGACGCGCAACCACTGCGCCACCAGGGAAGCCTGCAGTAAACACTTTTTGATTCGCGTCTCAGCTGAGGACCTTGACTTAGAGTAGCTTTTAGGAGTATGACACTAGGAAATGATTGGACAAGTCAATCTGTCACCACCTGAATCAAATCCAACAGCCCCTTATTGCATTTATCACTCTGTTGTGGTGCCTTCATACCTGTCTGTCTTTCTCCACTTGTCTCCAAGCTCCTTAGGAGCAGAGACCATTTCTGTCTTCATCCCTGTTTTATTCCTACCTGTGGCACAGTACCAGCCATGCCAGTGGTGCTTGGTAAACTTTGTTAAATGAATCGGAGATGGCTCCAAATAAGGGAGAAAAGAGGGTGATTGAAAGTGGGTGCTGTGAAGGAAAGGTGCTTTGAGGAATGATATGAGCCTTAGGAAGGACCAAGCAATGTGGGCAGATACGTTATGAATGATATTAGCCATTCGATATGGCTCTGGTTTCTCTGAGCTGACCCGTTGCCTGTCTATATTCTTCCCACCTTCCCCTATTCCTGAGCCTCCCTTCTTCCTGCTGAGCCAGCCAGTGTACCGTTCTGTTGGTTTTAAGTCCTTTTCCCCATGGTTTTCTCTCAGCTTCTCCAATCCCATCCCTGGAGAGAGCTGCTAAAGAACCAGGTGCAATTGTGTGGGATGTGCCCCTGCTGTTCCTGCAGCCCTCACCTGTGCCTTGGAGACCTCCCAGAGGATATGAAAGCAGAGTGATGGCGAGAATCATGTCTGCCATGCTCAGTGCACCTTCCCAGGGCCTGGCACGTTGCTGGGGTTCAGCAGATATTTGAGTGAACTTCTGGATGAATAGATGCTATAAATTTGCCATGCATCTGGTTCAATCTGCTCAGTTCACAGATGGAGAGAATCTGATTTCCAGAGGAGGCGAGGAAATGATCCCAAGTTCCATTCCAAATTCCGGACTGGAGTCCAGTCCTCCTGACCATTCCTTCTGTCCTGCCATATTGTCCTGGAATTTGGGCCCAGCTCTCTTGAATTTGGTCACAAAGATTTCAGATCATTGAATCCTATAGTTGGGTAGGGCCCCAAATATCCTTTTTACAGCTGTGAAGTCTAAAGTCCAAAGAGTGGAAGAGATTAGACCACCCCAAGGCTTCCAAAGAAAATTTAAAAAAACTCTGTGTGTCTCCATAGAGTCAACAAATATGTAGTATGTGCCCAATACTCTTAGAGTTGCAGCACTGAGCAAGACAGAGCAGGTCCCTGTCCTCGTGGACTTTCTATTCTTGTGAGGAGAGAAAGACAATAAACAGGAAAACAATTGTAAGGGCTTGTGTATTAATAGTGACGAGTGATAGAAGTGGGTCCTATGCAGAATGACTGGAGTTGAAGAACATCGCTGTAGGTGACCAAGCTGAAGCTTGAACAACAGACAGATGGGGAGGAACAAGCCATATGAAAAGACAAGTGAAGAGAGTTCCAGAGAGAGAGCGAGAGAGAGAGCGCCGGAAGAGCTAACGCATAGACCATGAGGCAGGACGAGCTCAGGATGTTGAATGAGCAGATATTCAAGCCATTGGGAGTCATGTGTGTCTGGAGCTAAAGGCAGCCCAGGTCATGGAACGTGGATTTTAATCTAGATGAACTAGGCAGTTATCGGAGTTTCAACCAAAGAAGTTACAGGATCTGGTGTATGGTTTCCAAAGGTCACTCTGACCTCTCTGTGGAAAATGAATGGCATGAGACCAAGAGTAGAATCTCAATTATACCACTATTGTGGTGTGAATTGATTGTTGATATTATTACTTTAGTTATGACTTAGTGTTTTGATTGATATCATTACCATTTCCTTACTAGTATCATTACCAACTATAATACCTGAATAGCACCAGTATTTGAGATCAGGAGAGGAGGTGGGGGGTTCCTTGCACTTTGTTCCAGGAGGACTTGAAGAGATTTGTGAAGCCAAGACATGTTCTGTAAAAATTTGAGGCTCTGCACCTTTTTCTGGGGAGAGGATCGAAAGTTTTCATCACTTTCTAAAAGGGTTCTATGGCCCCCAAACGATGACTTAAATGCCTGAAAGAAGGGGGCATCTGAGGTCATTTCCTGATGCCTGGTCCCAGCTCTGAAACCTGAACATTCTAGGAGATCTGTGAAAATGAGAATGTTGAGGTGGGGGTGTCATATCAGACTGAGGAATTGTACTTTCCTTCATCTGTACCCTTGCTGGTGTAAATAGAATTGGGGACATTTTTTTCCCTCTGAGGAGTAGTTTATTCCTTAGAAATATAATCTACAACTTTGTTTATTCAAACTCTGGTCTCTTGAGTTTCTCTGAGTTTTAAGCTAGGCAAGTTCACTTCAAATGTGGCCTTAGGCGGTCCTGATCATAATTATTCACTGTGGATTTTACCCATGAATCTGTGAATCCAAATATCCATCTCCTCGTCCATCCATCCAATCATCATCCAACCATCCACCCACCTACCCTTCTTCCCTCCCTCGCTTCCTTCCTTTTCCCTTCGTCCTTCTCTCCCTTCTTTTCTCCCTTCCTCCCTCCCTCCCTCTCTCCCTCTTTACCTCCTCCATACTTTGATCTCTCCATCAACCCATGCCCTCACCAACCTATCCTTCCATCCATGTAACCTTCTATTACCAGGCTGTATGCTAGGGCTAGGGCAAGAGTTAGGAGACTCCAATTCTTTTTTTTTTTTTTTTTTAATTTTATTTATTTATTTTTGGCTGTGTTGGGTCTTCTTTGCTGCGTGTGGGCTTTCTCTAGCTGTGCTGACGGGCTTCTCGTTGCGGTGGCTTCTCTTGTTGTGGAGCACGGGCTCTAGGCGTACAGGCTTCGGTACTTGTGGTGCATGGGCTCAGTGGCTGTGGCTTGCGGGCCCTAGAGCGCAGGCTCAGTAGTTGTAGCCCCCGGGCCTAGCTGCTCTGCAGCGTGCGGGATCTTCCCGGACCAGGGCTCCAACCCGTGTCCCCTGCATTGGCAGGTGGATTCTTAACCGCTGCGCCACCAGGGAAGCCCTCCAATTCTTATTCTTCTGCCACTGTGAGTCCTTGAAAAAAATCTCCTGAGAAACCTTCATTGCACCCTTCACTTCTACTGGAGTACATTTTGAAAACCTCACTTCAGAAGCTGAAAACTGCTTTGAGAAAATTAGCTCTGCCTGCTCAGTTACAAATTTTATTTATTTATTTTTGGCTGTGTTGGGTCTTCTTTGCTGCGTGTGGGCTTTCTCTAGCTGTGCTGACGGGCTTCTCGTTGCGGTGGCTTCTCTTGTTGTGGAGCACGGGCTCTAGGCGTACAGGCTTCGGTACTTGTGGTGCATGGGCTCAGTGGCTGTGGCTTGCGGGCCCTAGAGCGCAGGCTCAGTAGTTGTAGCCCCCGGGCCTAGCTGCTCTGCAGCGTGCGGGATCTTCCCGGACCAGGGCTCCAACCCGTGTCCCCTGCATTGGCAGGTGGATTCTTAACCGCTGCGCCACCAGGGAAGCCCTCCAATTCTTATTCTTCTGCCACTGTGAGTCCTTGAAAAAAATCTCCTGAGAAACCTTCATTGCACCCTTCACTTCTACTGGAGTACATTTTGAAAACCTCACTTCAGAAGCTGAAAACTGCTTTGAGAAAATTAGCTCTGCCTGCTCAGTTACATAATTATAAGTATTTCAGTAGTGCTCCGAGTCTGGGTCTAGACTCCTGGAGGCTTCTTTATCGACACTAATATTTTAGATCAGTAACAGATTCTACCCTTGGGTCAGCAGGTAGTGGGAAACCAATAGGGAATGTGAAATAGAGGCAGGGCTCCTCGGGAAAGGACAGGCTTTATGAAGGGAGCAGAAAAGTGAGCTAACCGTCACCTAGCTCCTGGGACTCTGCTTGCCCGCAAACCCCAAAGCCCTGGTAGAGTGATTCTGAGCCTTCGTGATCCGTGTGTGCCCCTGGATGCATGATGTAGCAGGAAGCCCTCGTGGCATGGGGTTGTTTCAGTTTCCGAAGCATTCGACATGTACCTATCAGATTCCCGCTCGCCTTGTAAAACAAGCATTTTCATTTAATACAGTGAGGTCTTTGTATTCTCAACAACAAACACATGGTCTAAGGCTCGCGGACACAACCTGCCTTTTTCTCTAACACTCTCCCCCTCGCCCGACTCTGTCCGCCCTTACAAAGCCCAGCATCAGCAGAAATATCTGTTTACAAACAAGGGCTCCCAGAGAACAGTATCAGTAGCTCAAACAAACCTCTAAAACACGCCCCCAACTCTGTCCTTGGCCCTGTGAACAGGGTATATCCCTGGCAGCAGCTTTTGTGGAAGGCTTCCTGCCTTTCCATCTTTCCATCTGTCTTCATGTCTGGCTTCCTCTGTCTCCTTCCACTTATTCATTAAAACCATGAGGATCCTGGACTGCAGAGGCAGTTGGATGCTGGTTTGGGCCTCATGGATATTTGGAAAACGGAGCCCCGACAGGGAGTGGCTTGAGAACAGCAAGGCAGACCCACACACATCCAGCCTGCCGTGTCATCTGAAGCAGAAGCTGATTGAAGAAGGATTATTAATTGGGTGGATATAATAGTCACGTGATGATCCTACAGCTCTAGATCATTTTTCTAGGATTATCAGCAACTGAAGCAATTCTTCTGTTACTCTCTCTAACTTGAGTCCACTATAGCTCCCTATTACCTACACATGGTAATGATAATAGCTAACATATTTAGCACGTAATATGTGCCAGACACTGTTCTGAGGAGTTTGCATGTATTAACTCTTTAATCCTCACACGGACCCTTTGATATAGATACTATTATAATCCCAGTTTTCCATATAAGAGAACTGAGATATGGGAAAGTTAAGTGACTTGCCGAAGGTCACACAGCAAGTACTGGGTAGAATTTGTCCCCAGAATCCAGGTTCTAACCATTCCTCCACAAACCTCTCTAGATCAGGGTCAGAATTCCTTAGCCTCACATTGAACTTCCTCCTCAGACATTGTTTCCTACCATAACATTTCCTAGTTCCTTATGTCGGGGGTCCTCAACCTCAGCACAGGTGACATTTTGGAATGGATTATTCTTTGGTGTGGGAGTTTGTCCTGTACGTCGTAAGATGTTTAGCGGCATCCCTGGCCTCTACCCACTAGATGCAGAAGCAACTCCCCCCCCCGCCCCCGCAGCTGTGGTGATCAAAAATGTCTGCAGAAACATCACCACATATTCACTGGTTGAGAACAGTTGTCTTACATAGACTCTTCTGATTACACAGAATTATCTGGTGTTCTTAGAACACTCTTCCCACCTCCATGCTTTTTCACATTTAGTGTCCCCCTTGACCTTGCAGGGTCCTTGGCCTCCTCACCATCAGTCTTTTCTCTATTCCAGAGTCTTTCAGTTCCTCAACATCTTTTACAGCCAGAGAGGAAATACTAACCTGTCTGGGTTGTTGATCTGCTTGTTTTTATGGTTTTTCTGTTTAAAAAAATTGTCACCGATTCCCAACTTTCTATTTAAAATCCCCTAAACGTTCCACAGGAGTCTTGAATTAAAAGCTCAGTTCATTCCATGCATTCAACCATTGTTGATTGGCTCTACCTTGTGTCGGGTCCCAGGCTAAGCACTCAGAGTGTGAATTCACAGGAGATGCAATACCTGCATCTCAAGAGTTTATGTGATAGGCTATCAGAGGTGGAGAAGAACTTAGAGATGCACTCTCCACTCTCTCCTAGTTGAGCAGGTGAGGGAAGCGAGCCCCGGGAGGTAGATGATATTTCATCAAGGTCAGTTAGAGACCGAGCTGGAGGCTGGAGCATTCTCCACCTATTAGCAGAATAAAGTTTAAATCCTGAAGTCCCAGACAGCATCTAAATACCATTTATCCATCTGGAGTTTTAAAGAGCTCCTTTGAGTCATAATTTATGATTTTCTAGCAGATACCAGAACAATAGAAAATTCCTATCTGAAAAGTCTATATCAGCCCTCTCTTCAGAATTTTGCTTACATTCCATGCTTTTCATGGTAAGTGTTTAAGGCTGAATGGCTCCAGATTGCCAGTGAGCACTGGACAGGGAGTCCTGAGATAGATAGGAGTCCTCGTTCTTTCAGCTCTGTGGCCCTATCGATAAGAGCATCATGAAATCCCTAGCTAATGATCCCTACCTCCATGGACTCTCTTTCTCAAAACCCACCAACGATTCCCTGTTGTCTGTGGACTAAACTTCAGATCTCATGGCGTGGCATTCGCAGCCCTTTACAAGTGAGCCTTAGACGCCCCTCACTATCCCATTTCCCTTTATGTGCACCCTCAGTTCCATCCAAAGCAGATGTCTTCTTCATCTCCAGAGTCATCTTCCGGTGACTTCACAGCTCTTGCCTTTGCTGATCCCTCATCTTCTGTTAGAAGGTCTTTGCCCAGCCTCCTCCCCGCCGCCACCGAATTCCTGTTCCTTGTGCAAGCTCAGTTCTTGTGTCACTCGTCCAAGAAAACTTCCCGGAGCCTCCTTGTCTGATTCAAGTGTTCCCTCCGCTGAGCTCTTTGGCTTATACCTCTACTAGAACTTACTCTATTATGCTTTCTTTATTTATAATTAAAAACTCCTTCTCATCCTCATGTAGTCAGTTTTCCCCGGCTGGGCAGCATAATTCAGAACTTAAGTGTGTGAACCCTTGAGACTAATTGCCTGGGTTTGAATCCCATCTCTGTCATTTGCCAGTGAGTTACTCAGGCTTGGGCAAGTTAGTTGGGCTTCTCTGAGTATCATTTTTCTCATCTGTAAAATGGAGATGACAATACCTCCCTGCTCGGATTACTGTGAAGGGTACCTGAGCTACTCCACGCAAAGAGCTAAGCACAGTGCCTGGCACGCAGCGAGTGCTTAGCAGACATCAGCTATCATTGCCCTCCCTGCTTTGGAGAGTAATTCCGGATGGCACCAGCCCGGCAAAGCAGGGATCTGCCTGTCTGGCCGCGTCCCTTCCTTATCTCCCTTCGCCATCTCTCTCCCTGAAAGGCTCACCCCTGGCTGGGTGGCCGGATGAGGTGATGGCAGGCTCACCCCAGAGAGGAGCTTTTGTTTCCAGAGCTCAACCCATACTGTCTGGGGTGCGTTTTTACATAACTTGCTGTGGGCCTCTGTCACTGACGAAATTCACATCATTTGACTCTCCCAGGTGGGAATTTTCCCCATCCCTTTGAGCGCCTTGGATTGGCTGCAGGCGCTCCATGCCTCCTCTGATGCTCTTCTGTAGCTGCAGACCCATCTTTTGTAGAGACGGACCCAAGGCCAACTCATCCATTAGCTGCAATTGGCACGGTGCCTGAGGTCCACAGTACTTTCAAGGGGCCCATAAAAATGGCTTAATTCCTTTTAAAATCAGAAGAAAAAAGCTAATATAATAATAATACATATGTAATCATGAATCCACCCTCTTGATTATATATATCTTTATACCAATACAATCATAAAATATAATTATGTATATTTAGAGAGGAAGGAAAAAGTCCTCAGGGCCCATGAAAGTCATGATCCCACCCTGAATGAAAGGAATTTGCCCAAGATCAACAGTACCTTAGTGGCAAATCAGGACAAATGTTCATGTCTCATCACTCCCAATTTAGAAATCTTTTCCCTGTGTTTAAGAAAAGCCCTGGAAGTGATTTCACCACAGTCTTCTTTCACAGATGAGAAAAGGAGGCCAGAGAAAGCACGACTTGCCTCAGGTCACACAGCTTAGTCATATGGCAAACGGCTTTCCCGACTTTTTTTTTTTACACTTTTTATTTTGGGGGGTGCATCGGGTCTTAGTTGCGGCATGCCGCGATCTTTCGTTGTGGCGCGGGCTTCTCTCCAGTTGTTGACGCGTGGGTTCCAGGGCACGTGGGCTCTGTAGTTTGCCGCACGCAGGCTCTCTAGTTGACGCTCTCTAGTTGAGGCTCAGTAGTTGTGGCGCGCAGGCTTAGTTGCCCCAACGCATGTGGGACCTTAGCTCCCCGAGCAGGGATGGAACCTGTGTCCCCTGCGTTGGAAGGTGGATTCTTTACCATTGAACCACCAGGGAACTCCCCTTTCCTGACTTCTTGTTGCTCTTCTTAGTATTTTACACAGCCACCCTAATGCCCACCCGTGCCAGCTTCCTGTTAGATGGATGGAAAATTTGAGGGCCAGGAAGTAGAGGGGCTTACCCAGTGTCACAAGGATGCCTATCCTGCCTCCAAGTCAGGACTGTTATTCCAGTACTATAAAGATGGGTCCAAACCTCAAAATCTTCAAATTGGGTTTCTTCACAAGTCTTGGCATATATTTCATTTGTTCATTAATTGGCTCATTCACTCACTCATTCATCCATTCAACAAATGTTTATTGAAGACTAATGTCCTAAGCACCCTGTGAAGGCTCTAGATTCAGAGTGGTAATCAGATGTGTACTCTTTACCCTCTCAGAGCCTCACTTTCCCCACTTGTGTGAGAAGAATCACAGTTTCTTAGAGAGTTCCGGGAGAAGCAAATGAAATAATTAAGAAGAATGCTTCCTGTATTGTTATAATTGACAGAGTGTATAATTAATATGGAGAAGATTAAAACATTGACTGTATGAGGAAATAAATATTTAATTAAAAAATAATTTCTGCTTATGCTTATCCATACACAACATAAGACATTGGTTAAGCATCTGGCTTTGGAGTCAGAGAGCTGGGTTCTAATCCTATTTGTGTTATTACAAGTCAAATGACCTTTGCCCAGTCAATGCAACTCTGAGTCTCAGCTTCCTCACCCATCAAATGGGACCAAGAGAACTTATCTCGTAGAGTAGTTATAATACTCCAGTGAGATAATGCACATAAAGTTCTTGGCTTTGAACACGGTACGTCATCAATGGTGGCTCTATTTATTTCTCAGTAGGTTCATGTGGCTTGGAGTGGCATTAGAACAAATCAGAGTAATGATCCTAGGGATAATGTAAAGAAGCAGGTGTGGTAATAATAGTTCTTCCTAATTGCATAGTACCAACTCTTATTGTATCTATGTTGCCTCAATAGAAGGACTGGCATTAGCATTAGGGAACAGCAGGTCTCTCACCAGAGAGTATAGCTCAGTCCCTCGAATGTCTAGCCAGGGCTTGATACAGTGGATGCCCGGCGAATATGTGTTGAAAGAGTCGGTGAATGGATAGATTAATAAATCAGGCAGGACTCGGGGATGTTGATTTATGGAAAAGAAGAGCCAAGGATTGCGCGATGGAAAGCCTCAGACACCTCTAGGCTCTCTTGGTGTAAAGGGTACTGAATAATTCTGTGGGTTCCTGCAATCCAGATCCTGCACCACTGGGTGGAAAGGAAAGGGAGCTGATTTTGGCTCACTCTGGGTGAGCACTGAGAGATGCCCAAAGGTGCAAAGGCCTTCTTCAGGTGATCAGAAGTTCTCTGATTCTGGAAATATGCACTGTCACTTGTAGAGCTGTAGAGGTGATTCAAGCAGGAGGTTGGGTAGTAAAGGTCATGTAATGACTTTCAAGGGTACCTCCAGCCCTGACTATGCCTGATTCCATGAACGTGAAGAGTAAGGGCTTGGGGCTGCTGTGAGGTGTGAGGGTGGCAGGAGGCTTCGGTCTTGACAGTTTTCTGGGAAGCAGTGCCATTGCCTCTTAGGGTTGGTGAGTGAGCAGGGAGGGCTTGTAGGTCCTCAAATCATCGAAAAGACCAAAGGTAGGCGCTCTTCTCCAGGACAGCTCCAACATCAGCACCGCTGAGTCCACCGGGGGCTGATTCGTGGGACAGTAACTTGTGAGGGTGAACAGGTGAAAAGGCATGACTCTTCCTCCTCCTCCTCTCTTCCTGTCCTCTTCATCCTCTACCCCCACCTCCTCCTCTTTCTTCTTTGTCTTTTTCTCCCTCTCCTCCTCCCACTTCCTTTTTCTTAAGTTGATATGCACCAATTTCAGTGACATTGTGTGAAAAAGAGAGCGATGAACAGGTCTCTTTTTCAGAGGACAGTGTCAGAAAGTTTAACGTTTAACAGCACGGAAGAAGGGGGAAAGAAGTGTTCCCAATTCTGAGGAAAAGGAACAGCCGTTTATTATTAATACCAGTTAAAAAAGTGTAGCTAACATTTATCATGTGCTATGCAAATGAGTATTTGTATTCTCGTACTAAATCCTTAAAATGTCACTATGCCTTAAGTACTGTTATTATCAGTTTACAGTTGAGGAAATTATCAGGGAGGTGAAGGGATTTTGCCCGAGGCTACATAGCTACCAAGCAGCAGAGCTGGGGACTCCACAGTACAAGTGCTTAATGCGTGTTATGTTGCCAGAGCCCATGTGCCAAGTCTGGGTGCGTTCATTATCTCATTAGTTACCCCTACGACCAGCAGAGGTAGATAGTATCATCCCCATTTTACAGATGAGAAGACTACTACAAGGAGAGGTGCCTTGACGTTCCCAAGCCACACAGCTAGTGAATGGCAGGGCCAGCATTTGAATGTACATTCGTTGGTCTCTAAAACCCTGACCATTCTATTTACACAGAGCCTGATTCCATGTGAGCAAAGGAGGCCGACTGGCGAGGAAAGATCCAGAGGGAAACACAGGTGCACCTTGAGCCCTTAAGAGCACTTTGCCATCCCAAGCACATTATATAAGCCTGTGTATTCATACAGCAAATGGATTTTTAGGAACCCTTAGACATATCCTTGTTAACCTTGCCTTACATCTGAATGGCCTTAAATAGTTTACAAGGAAGTATGCGTACATTTATCTCCTTTCTCTCTCAGAAAAGACCTTTGAAGCATATAGGATAAGACTTTTTAATCCCTGGAATACACATGGGAAAACAGGCTCAGAGAGCTGAATGAGCTCATCCAAGGTCACACAGCTAGTAGAAAAGTGAGTGTCGGGGTTTTCAGGTAATGGTTCCCAGCAGGGAAAAAAAAAAAAAAAAAAAAAAAAAAGAACACAGGCAGAGAGCAGACACGGATCCTTCCATGGATGCCGGTCATGCTGTTTCTCCTGGTCCTGCAAAGACATATGTGGCCCCACCTATTCACCTGCACGGCCAATACACAGGAGGCGCCTGAGCTAATCCTGACCTTGTGAATTGCTCCAAAGGGTCACCCTTGATGCTCCGGCCTCTCTCACACCAGGAGACAGGGATGTCCAGAACTCAGTAGCGTGTGCATAAGCCTCCAGCCAGGCGTTGATATGATTTATTCCCAGCCCCCTCCTTCCACTGAGCCTAAGAGCAGTCCTTTGAGCCAGGGTGGGATGAGGATGCTGAGGAGCAGCCCCTCAGGTGCCCACCTCGGTGACGTCGCAGCCCTCCTCTGCATGCCTGGTGCTGCCAAGTCCTCCAGGGTCGTTTTGGTGGTCCTCCCCCACCACTGAACCAAGTGCGGGGACCATGGGCGTACTTAACCCAAATCTGTCTGTTTTAATCACCCTCCTCTAGACAGATAAAAGCTTTCCATAGGATTGCTCTCTCAAGCATTTCTCTGTGGCTTTGATACCAGCCATTAAATCATGGCAGGGAAAACAAAATGAAACAAAACAAAAAAAGGACCAGCTCCAACCTTTAGCTTTTAATTTTTTTTAGCCTCCTGAAAGAAACCAGATTGTTGACCTAAATTCCCCCCTTTCATCCCCACATCCTCTCACCTCTGCTTGTATTCCCCTGGCTGATGTTCCACAGCTAGTGGACATCCTGAAGTCGGAGGGCCTGAAACGGCCTTCCTTTCCCTCCTCCCCCTGCTCCTCCGTTACCTTACATCTCCCACAGTAGGAACCAAGGCTGGGACGTCTGAAGGACTTGCGATCTCAGAGTCACAGGGAGTCTGAGATGGAAGGGACCTTTGGGGCCATCGGATGCAACCCTCCTATGTCACAGGCAGGGTGTGACGATGCCCTGGGAGCGGGGGGGTTGCAGCTTGCCCATCGACCCACAGCAGCGAAGTGGCAGAGCTTGGAACACAAGAACCTTGACCGTGGGCTAAGAGTTTTTCCCATTGAAGGAAAGCATCCTGGAAGAGAGCTCTGGCTTTAGAGTCAGCCCGCCTGTGATTCCAGTGCTCTCTAGCTGGGATCCTTGGAGGGAAATCACTTAGCTTCTCTGCACCTGTTTCTTTCTCTGTCAAAAGAATACCAGTAAAGCCCACTTCACCGGGTTATTATGAGCACTAAATGGGATGTCTGTGCTTAGCAGAGAGACTGCTACCTAAAGGCTTTTAGCAAATTCTCGTTATTTTATTATCATTACAGTTGTCCCTTGGTATCCACAGGGGATTGGTTCCAAGACCCACCACAGATACCAAAATCTGCAGGTGTTCAAGTCCCTTATATAAAATGGCATAGCATCTGCATATACTCTACACACATCCTCCTGCATACTTTACCTCATCTCTAGGTTACTTATAATACCTTATGCAATGTAAATGCCAGTGCACGGCGAGGTCCACATAGCTGAGGTCCTGCTCATCTGTGGGGGAACTGAACTTGAAATCAGGAGTCTTGAATTTCAGTCTTTCCTACCACTTAGTGCTGTGTGACCTTGGACAGGTGACCAAACCCCTCTGATTCTCAATGTTCTCATCTGTAAACAGCACCTATTATACAAGGTGCTGTGAGGGTTATGTAAGACACCTTGGCCCAGAAGCGGCTATGTACACGCTCAACACACAGCAGGGGCTTCAGAAGTGCACATTCAAGCTGGAATACAGAAGCATCCCTTTCCTGTGAGGAAAGTTTCCTGTGTGGTGACGACACCACCCATTTTTGTATCCTCCTAATACACTTTGCCCTGCTCGCAATAGGAATCGAGTTAAGTTGAGGCAATGTGTTGTAACCAAGAAGGATTCTGAACTGGGCACAAGGCAGTGAAAGATTTTAGAGAAATTTCGATGGGAGAACTTAAAAAACTTGTTGAATGGTCGTATTATAGTTCGCTAAGGTTACCGTAACAAAGCACCACATACCGCGTGGCTTACATAGCAGAGATTTATCTTCTCACAATTCTAGAGGCTAGGAGTCTGACATCAAAGTGCCTGCAGGGTTGGATTCTTCTGAGGCCTCTGTCCTTGGCTTGTAGATGCCCGTCTTCTCCATCCTGTCTTCATATTGTCTTCCCCTTGTATCTGAATTTCCTCCTCTTATAGGGACAACAGTCATAATGGATTCGGGCCCACCCTAAGTGACCTCATTTTAACCTAATTATCTCACTAAAGACCCTATCTCTAAACCAGTTCACGTTCTGAGGTATTAGGGGCTAGACTTCAACATATGAGTTTTTTTTTTGGGGGGTGGGGGACGCGTTTCAGCCCATAACAGATGGAAAAGAAGATGGCAGGCAGCCAGGCGTGTGACGACAACCTCGAAGAAAAGATGAAGAAAAAGAACATTGCAGTATGGAGCCCGGACATTGGAACAGAGCTGGGTCAGAAGCCAACAAGCAAGGAGGCTAGTGATGGAGGTTCAGTTGCTGAAGGACAAGGCCAGGAAGGCATCTCAGACTCCAGATAGACAACCAGGCCCAGGCGAATCTTGGGTCCCAGTGAAGTGCGACGAGCCAGGTAGAACAGGTGAAGCACTGGTGATAAAGAACCACTGATTCTCAGTCCATTTCTTTTAGGTCCAGGCAGAAGAGTGACACAGAAAGCAGCCTCCTGGCTTGCAGTTCAATTCAACTTGCTTGTGTTGGCGCTGCTGAGCTTACAGAAATATTTTTGGGCGGGGGGGGCATGTCCTCAAACAGCCCACAGTAAAGGGTTTGGCACTTGGCACTTAATGCAGTGATGTGATTAAGAACCTGGGCCTGGGAACCCTATGGACGCGGATTCTAAGCTGTGTTGCTTTGGACAAGCCACTGCCTTCTTGAGCCCATGTTTTCTCTGAAGAATGGGCTGCGTTGATAGTTTTGTTGTGAGGATTAAGTAAGAGAATTAAGGACTTATTAAGCATGTGGTGCTTAGTAAGTTTCTAAACAAAGGGTAGGGTGCCCTTATAAGGAACACAGCAATAGAGAAGTGTCCTTCCTTCCCTCCCTTCCTTTATTTTATACTTTCAATGACAGACCCTGTGGGACACCTGCAAGGTACCAGATGCCGTGTTGGATGCTGGGCGTTTAGAAATGAACCGGACAGACATCCTCAGGAAACAGACATTGACTGCGTAATTACGCAAGTGATGAGTTTTTGGACAGGGAGGAGTATGATGGATGTGGAGGAAGAAGATTTGTCTGTACCCGGGCTGGAGTGCTGTGGTCACACAGCACTGCCCTGGGGTAGTGACATTACAGTGGCCCTGAGAGGGTGACCCCACAGCCCATGGGATTCTCCCAGTACGGCCCTGGCATAGGTTTTGGGAGACTCCCTACAAGCCTCCTGCCTTTGGACTTGCCTCCTTCCTGCATGCTCTTCATCTCTGGGGTGAGATGAGACAAAAAAGAGGCCATAAAAATAAATAAACATCAAGCTTCTGCTGGAATATGAAGCCCTTTCCCCAGCAAACCTAGCTGCAGGAAGATAGGGACACATTAGAGAGGCCAGCTGACCAGGGTTCAAGTGACAGGTGATGGTCATGAGACCCAGGGCAGCCCCTTTCCTGGTCTGGGCCTCTACTTCTCCATCTGTGCAGGTGCCCCAGTCACCTCATTGGCTGGTGAATGGGCTCTGGCACTTTCACTGCCTGCTGCTTCCATGTGCTTATAGCTTTGAGGCAGGTTTATGCTAATTCGATGTAGATGGCGTGCAGGATTGCCTGTGGCTTTCCGTCCTGCCCCCTGCGGATGCATCCCCTGAGATCAACCTCTAGTACCACACAGATGGTGCCAACTTCAGACCAGCTCTCACTGTTGCTTTCACTGTGTCTCTCTGTCTTCCTGGAGATCCGTGGGGAAGGATGGCATGGAGGTGAGGTGGGGTTTACCTGTGTCTTCCCGAGAGCAAACACTGTTCCTTGTCCGGGATGGAGACACACAGAGGACGATCCTCCAAGCGTGCAAAAATTGGCAATGACGTGAGGCGTCCAATTCAAATCATCACGTGTTTTTGAAGCATCTCCTACTTTCAGGGAACCATTCTAGCAGTGAACAAAAGAGCTCTTAAATTGTAGCGGGGGGGATCATTTACTCCTAACCCCTCCTTTTTCAGAGAAGGGAAATGAGACCTGGCAGCATAAGAGGTGGTGTGACTTGTCCCCAGGCAAGGTCATCCAGCAAGCTGAGCCCAGAGCTCTGGTCCCCGGTACCCGGTTCTGGGCTGGTGATACATCAGTGCCTCCCTTCCAGCCCTCTGAAATGTGACTGCTGTTGATTACGTTATTTTGGTACAGAAATAAATCCCATTCACCACTACACCCCACCCCCATCCCTACTGAAGTTCAGTGATTTCCTTTCACCACTAACACTCCAGGTAAATATTTCCCTCTGAACTTCTGAAGCCACTGCTTCAAGGTCCTCATTTCCCTTAATGTGCTTCCTCTTGGTTCCACTGAAAAGAGAAAAGAGAGGGTTCTCTTTGCCCTTCCTCTCCTGCTTCCTGGGGCTAAGCCACCTCTTGGTCCTTCGCTCCGTGTCACAGAGTCTAGCCTTTCTCACTGCTACCCTCTTCTCTCTCAACTGCAAACGGAGGTGGCCAGAGCCCGGGTCCCCAGCCCCGGGAAGGTCCTGAACTGAGGGCACCCTACAGATGTGTAAACAGTTTACCTTGCTAACCCAGCCAGCCGCCTTCCAAAGGCAACAGGAAAACCAGGACTGAGAGCCCCTGGCAAAATAAAAACCTGCAGAGAGAGAGAGAAAACGAGAGAGAGAGGGAGGGAGAGAGGGAGAGAGAGAGAGAGATGGAAAAGGATCCTGTTTCAGATGTGAATTTTCTCATTAGAAGAATTTTCTGTTTAAGGGGGAGGGGTTGGCCAGGGGAGGAAGAGAAGGTGAGCTGAGAGGGGGGATGGGGGGCACAAGAGGGGGGTGCTCCAGGGGCCTGTGTGCTCCCGCTTCCCCTAGCCAGCAGCAGACCTGGGGGAACTCATTCCAGACCTGGAGTCAGAGCTTTGGCCTCGGTCAGTGGGGAGGTAGCTTTTAACATGCAAGCCTTATAATAGTAGCAAAGCCAAAGGGGATTTATGATGTCTAAGTAGAGTTTGCCAATGGATTTGAGGAGGACTTTTGCTTTTCTGAGCCCTCATCCTACCAGCTCTTGATATATCAGTCAAGATGCCTTTAGGGTACCCTCTCTCTCTGGTGTTTCTGTATTTTGTTTTTAGTCATTTTCTACTTTTCATCCTTGACATCACTCCCAGACCCTCCAGCATCTTAAAAATGAACTCCCATTTGGACCGCCACCGTATGCCAAGGGTAGTATAGCCACTATGTCTTTTAAGTATGACAGCATATGTAAAGAGAGGTACAGACGAGGGAATTAAGATCCACAGAGGTGAAGCGATCTGCCCCAGATGTACAGCCAGTAATTGCTGTCATCAGAATTACCCGGAGTCCAAAGATCCTGCTCTGTCTTCTGATTCCCTGTGTCCTTTATCCAGGGAGACATAAATCAGTGCCTTTGATTCTGTTCGTCCTCTTCTCTTCTCCCACTCCGTTTAGAATCATTCATGTTCTCATTCATGAGACACTTGCTGAGTGCCTGCTGTGTACAGGGCATAGTGCAAGGTGCTGGACAGGGTACAGATGACCCAGACAGAGCCATCACTCTCAAGAAGCGTCCAGTCTAGGGGAGACTCCAAAACCAGAGAACAAGTGTCTAGTTTCCGAAAAGTAAAATGAATTCAGAGGAGAGAATGATTTCTCCTCAGAGGACCATCAGGGAAAGCTTCTTGGTAGAGGTGGTTTCTGTTTTAGCCATTGGGAAACTTGGGGACACAGAAAATCAGACGTGATCGAGCATGTGGGGGGAAGCTCATTCAGTCCCCTCCTTTTCCAGGTAGAGAACCAAGACCCAGAGGAGGTCCTCGGTGCTTCATCAAGCTGTGAGAGCAGGTTGACGTTGTTTGTAGGAGACCCTGGCCATGACGTGAAGGATTATAGGACAGGAGTGGTGGTAGGAGAGGTGTAGGCAGACTTAGCTGCCTGGCCCAAACTGCCATCTACGTCAGCTGCTAACAGAGAGATCTGCACAAATTCTAAGGCCCCAGTGACCACAGAGGAGCACGGACTGTGTGGGCCTCCTCTACCGATTTTGCTGGAAGCCGTCTGTGCTCATTTCATGAGTGCTCGTGGCAGATGCACGCTCAAAGTTATGGTGACCGCAACAATTCTCCAGCTGAAAGTAGGGACTGTGCTTCTAAATGAGCATCCTTTATTCATTCTCCTATTCCTCTCTTTCTCCTCCCACCTGGCCTCATACATCATCCGGCACTTAAAATACACTCTTAATTAGAAAGTCTTCTTCCCCATCCAACTGGCTGTCCATGCCAAGGACGCTGGGTATATTCCAGAACGACTGGGAATGGGGGTTGGTGAGTATAAAAATAATTAGATCCAGAGAGAATCTGCTAAGTGACTTCCTGGGGTTCCCAGAGTAAGTCTAGAGATGTCTGGCTTGGAACTTTTCCAAACACCCAACTAAACCTTGGGACACCCCCAGGCAGGTGGTTTGATCCAGATAGATCCCTGGTGGCACTGATGAGGGAGAGGGAGGTACCATAGAGTTAGTCCCTGGGACAGTGGACCCGGGGTCTGATGGATCTGGGACCCACTTACCAACCAGTTTGATAGATCAGTCAAGATGCCTTTAGGGTACCCTCTCTCTCAGGTGTTTCTGTATTTTCAAACCCATCCATCTCTTTACTTCCTTCAATTTCTGTTTCCTCCTCTGTTAACTTAATATCAGCACCTTGGGCGTGCTACACGGATTAAATGAATTAATGCGTACACAGACCTTAGCACAATGCCTGACCTGCGGTAGAGGCTTGGAAGATTTTACTTAATGAAGGCATCCCCAACATCTTTTTATGTTAAGAGGATGCTTTTTATTTTTTGAAATATTAGCATTAGTGTTAGAGAAAAGCAAGCTTGAATTGGCTCTCAGGAAATTTGTCAGTGACTCTAGGTAACCTACCTAACAAATGCCTTCTGTTCCCTGGGTCTCAACTTCCTTACCTTTCAAGTGAAGGAGTTGGAAGTGTTTAAAAACCTTTCCAGCTCAGACAGTAAGCATGTCCGCCTTTCTTTGGGGGTGAATGTCGGGGCTAGCCAGGCCTCCTGTTACAGATATAGCAGCTTTACTAGGAGCTTTGCAGCCCTTGACCCTCACTTCTCCAGGGAACCTTCCCAACAGTCCACCACCGCCGATCAGAGGTGAGTGCTGGTGGCTGACGTACGCCCAAAGTTACGGTGACCGTCGTCAGAGCCGTCCTTCTAAATGAGTATCTTCGGTTCATCATCATCTCTTTGATTGTTCTCTCACCTCTTCCTCTCACCACCTATGTCATTCTGCACTTAAAATACGCTTTCAATTTAAAAAGTCCTCTTCCCCATCCAACAGTTTTGCAAAATCAAAGGTTTTCAGATTTTAGTTATTATCACCGTTGCTTTCTTTAGCTCAGGTACCTATTCTGCAAACAGATGTCTTTCTTGTATGCCCCATACTCAGAACCAAAAGAAGTGAAACCACATGGGTTAAAGTTGTGGTGAGAACCTCCCAAAGGCAGCTCACCCGCGTTCTCCCTTCCTCTAGCCCTTGCCTTGCCCTAGAGGTGGTCCCAGAGGCTTGGCCAGTCACTTCCAGGATCCCACTGAGCACGGTTTGAAAACTTCCTGGTCTAGGACATCCTGATATAAACTTTATCAGAGAGAAGTAACTTGCCCTCCGCCTTCCTCCATCCTTTATTTATTCATCTTTCTCTTTTGGGGCCACATAGGGCTATATGACAAATGTTCTTATGCCTCACGTGACCGAGGATGGGTCGTGGGCATCCACACCGTCAGTGACCAAGGCAACAGAGACCCACGCTACTTTTTCTCCTTGAAGACAGACCGGGCCCGGCAAGTGACCACCATCAATGCCCACCGCAGCTACCTCCCAGGCCAGTGGGTATACCTGGCTGCCACCTACGACGGGCGGCTGATGAAGCTCTATGTGAACGGTGCCCAGGTGGCAACCTCTGGGGAGCAGGTGGGGGGCCTTTTCAGCCCACTGACCCAGAAGTGTAAAGTCCTCATGCTGGGAGGCAGCGCCCTGAACCACAACTACCGGGGCTACGTGGAGCGCTTCAGCCTATGGAAGGCGGCCAGGACGCAGCGCGAGGTCCTGCTGGACATGGAGACCCGCGGCCTCCACGCTCCTCTACCTCAGCTCCTCCTCCAGGAGAACTGGGACAACGTGAAGCGCGCCTGGTCCCCCATGAAGGACGGCAGCAGCCCCCGCGTGGAGGCCAGCGGCGCCCGTGGCTTCCTGCTGGACACGAGTCTGGAGCCTCCTCTGTGCGGGCAGACGCTGTGTGACAACCCCAAGGTCATCTCCAGCTACAACCAGCTGCCGCGCTTCCGCCGGCCCAAGGCGGTGCGCTACCGCGTGGTCAACCTCCACGACGATGGCCGCGAGAACCCCACGGTGAGCCGCCAGCAGATCGATTTCCAGCACCGGCAGCTGGCCGAGGCCTTCAAGCACTACAACATCTCCTGGGAGCTGGAGGTGCTGGAGGTGAGCAACTCCTCCCTGCGCCGCCGCCTCATCCTGGCCAACTGCGACATCAGCAAGATCGGGGACGAGAACTGCGACCCCGAGTGCAACCACACGCTGACTGGCCACGACGGCGGGGACTGCCGCCACCTGCGTCACCCCGCCTTCACCAAGAAGCAGCAGAACGGGGTGTGCGACATGGACTGCAATTACGAGCGCTTCAACTTCGACGGCGGGGAGTGCTGTGACCCCGAGATCACCGATGTCACCAAGACCTGCTTCGACCCCGACTCTCCGCACAGGTAAGAGCCGGACTCCTCCCTCTTTTTATCCCTGCGCGGCTCCTGACGCCCAGTGGGGTTGCGGGAACCTTCCAGTTCACCCAGAAGATCGGCCAAGTAATCACAGGGACTGTACCCCTTACCAGAATATTTATGGAGCGCCTCCTGTGGGCCGAGGGAACTCTTAGGGCCCTGTCTTCGCGAGGGGCTCAGGGTCTAAACCGGGCCACCTGGGCCGAGGACAGATACCTGCATCATAAAGAGCTGTGCTGTCCGATGCTGTAGTCACTGGCCACGTGTGACTGTTTAAATTTAAATTAGTGAAGATGAAATACAGTTTAAAATCCAGTTCCTGAGTCACACCAGCCACGTTTCAAGAACCCAGTAGCCGCCCGGGCATAGTGGCTACCACACTGGACAGAGTGATAGGACCGCTTCCATGACCGCAGGAGGTTCTGTTGGGCAGTGCTGGTCGAGCTGGGATTGGCTGGGGTCAGACAGACTGGGTTCAGGTCTGTTTCCTCACTCTGTGACCTCTTACGAGGTATTTCCTCATCTGTAAAATGGGAATCAGTGGTATCTACTTGGTCACGCTGCTTTGAAGATTGAATGAGGGCACGTAAAGCCCATGTCTCTTCTAGGGGCTAGCAGGTTATTACCTCTTAATAAGCGTATTTGTCGTTTCTTGAACAATGAAAGGTAGCATCTGCCGTGTGTACAGGAGGTCAAAGAGGAACAGCTGACTTGCAGCCTGAATACGTTGGGGAAGGCTTAGGTACAGTTGGACACCGGAGATCGAGTTGCGGGAGAGAGGAGGACACTCAAGGCAGAGGCATTTCGTACACTGCTGAGAAGAGGGCGGACAGGGGAGTGTTCTGTCTGATGCCTGACTTAGCCTCTGCCTTGCGCTACAACTCTGACCAGCAACCCCAAAGAGAGACCCAAGGGGGAGCCATGGGTGATCTGCCTTTGATGTGGGACTCAGGGGAACCAGTTCTAAGCCAGAGAGACAGTCCATATCAACTTTCCTGATTTCCCAGATTCACGCTGAACTTTTCCATTCTGTCCAACTCGCAGGACCCTGGACTTGCTGATGGCTCGAGCACATTTGCCGACCTCTGCAGGTTTTCTGCTGACTCTTCGCTTTATGTCTCTCTCACAAGAGCAAGGGCCTCCCATGCATAGACAAAATACCTATGTGCAAAGGAATGACGATGCTGGCAGGAGAATGTCGTGCCTGGCACCAAGCCACAGAGCACGTCAGCTCAGCCTCCTGGCACCGGGCGGGCCCCTGGACTCTCACCTTGGCTCAGAGACAGGAGCAGCCCATGTGGGAAGAAGCCTTGGTGTGTGGCCAGTTCCTTCGAGGTCACAATGCACTTTCATCTGTGCTCCCATTTGGGCTTTGACAGAATTTGGTGAGGAAGACTAGACAGGGTTAGCATTTGCATTTGACTGATGGGGAAGTAGAGGGCCTTAGAGAGTGAAATGACTCGGCCACGGTCCCAGGTCAGGAAAGTCATTTGGCTAAATCACAAACGCAAGCCTTCCGAGATTAATGCAGTGTGTGCGCCACTGAGCTAGACCCCAGGAGTTAACTGGTGTGCCCGGGCAGAGTGGGCGTGCGGGAGGCCTAGGGGCCAGGAGTACTGGAAGTCATTCACTTACTTGTACATTTATTCATTCATTCGTTCATGCAACAATTGTTTATTCAGCACCTACCAAGTACCAGGAAGGTGGGTACCCTTATCCCTGCTTTGCTGAAGGAAATCCAGGATTCAGAACACGGAAGGGATTTACCCCAGGTCACTCAGCTAAGAAACAGAGAGCTTGGATTTGAATCTTGGTCTGTTGACTCCAAAGCTCCCACTGAAGGGTGGGGGTGGTATTTTTAAGTCCAAGGAACAGTAAGAGGCAGAGTCAAAGGACAGGGCTGACGGGCAGGGTGGCTTTCCTAAAGCCTTGGGAGAAAACTGCTGAGTGTGGTCGAGTCAGGACCAGGGGCAGCTGGCCTTTGTGGAGGGCACTCTGTGCTTGGGTGCAGGGGCCACGGGACCCCAGGTCCCAGATGGCTCACAATCAGCAGACAGAGCTGGCAGGCTCCAACGGCCTCCTCGTTTCTAAGTCACGGGACCCCACGCCTAGAACGTCCGTGAGCAGCCATGTGCCAGCGCTGTGACCGCTACGCCAGGGCCTGTTTGTTTGCTGGCTGGAAAGTCATGTGTCCTGGGTGAGCCCCACCGGGAATGTGTCATCTCCTGATGGAGCTGGGGTGACAGCGTTCTGGCTGAATCAGCTCTCCTGTGTGCAGAGAGAATCCTGTGGAAGTTTGTGGAGAAATGCTTGCTTTGTGACTTCAAAAAAAAAAAAAGAGGGAGGGAAGGAAGGAGGAAGGAAGGAAGAAAGGCAGGGAAGAAGGGAGGGAGGGGGGAAGGAAGGAAGACACCTGTAATAGAAAATTAGATTGACATTGTCTAGGTGGTTTTTAATGAAGAGCTGAACTTATCTTTTACTCAGGACGTGCTCCTGCATTGCCCGCCCCCCTCAATGGGTAAAGACAATAAACACAATAATTCAGTGACTACTTCTCAATCTATGGTGAAGAACCAGTTTTCTTTCCTATACGTTGCAAACCAGTACTTTTGTAATATACGGAAAAAATGAATTGCTATAAAATGAATTCTTCACCCCAGGTATGGTGAAGCATTGTCAGAGTTCTCCAAAAGTTCCTAAATGCCTTCTCCCCACTTCTGTACTTATTGTGACATAGACTAGTAAGAAGCAGTTCGTGCACTGCTTACTTTGAGTAGCACTGATTAAAATTCACCATTCTGAAAATTTATATAACGGTTCCCTTGAGTAAAATAAGGTCCACCAGTAATGCAGCTGGGCAGATTGGCAGACTCCATCAGAGAATTATCATTTCTTCTAACACATTTGAGCTCATTCTTTATCTGCTAGTCCTTGGGCCCCTTAGTCCACGTTTTCAGGAGTTCATGTGTTACAGGGGAGCACCCAGTCCTAGCAGAAGGCTGCAGAAGACATCGAAATGGTGTCCAATGTCAGACCTAGAAACATCCTCAGAGATCAGTGGGTCCAAATCCGTTTTCCCCCATAGAGGGAAGCTGAGGCCGAAGCTCACATGGTTCATTAGTGGTCAGACTGGGGCTAAGGATGCCCTAGATTTCTAAGTCCTGGTCGTCTGCCATGGCACAGCTTCTCAGAGCTACCCTGACATTCTTGCCATTCCCAGATACCTGCCCCCCTCGTGTTCTGTCCTTGCTCTCTTCTTCCCTAATATCCCTGAGCATTTGGGATTATGAAGTGCTGAGTGAGTGAGTTTGGAAGAGAATCGGATAAGGGCCTTGGGTTTTCACGAGCCACTGCAGAACTATTAGAGCTACACTGGCCCTGAGTTTTCCTTATTAAGGACAGCCGAGTGAGGATGTGTACAAAGACGGGGACTGGGGCTGCAAGGGCCCCAGGAGCTGTATTGTGTGACCACTTGAAGATGTTTGGCTTGGATGAGAAAATTCTCTCAAGGCCATGACCATAGGGCCATAACACATGTACTTCAAGTCTCCAAAGGCCTGCCCTATGGGAAAGGGAACAGAATCATACTATATGGTTTCTAAGCCACGGCTGGGACCAAAGTGATGCAGTTACAGGAGGCAGCTGAGTAGCAGCTAATGTCATCCCTGATCAGAATGGTCCTGCCTGGGGAGTGCTTCTCTGCAGGTGAGTGATTTTCCCCCCCACCTGAGGCTTGCACAGGGAGGTCGTAGCCAGGATTACAGCAAAGGTGGAGGAGGTGGCCTTGACGTTCTTAAGGTTGACCACTGCACAGCCCAACTGTTGGCTGCTGTCTTATTCCAAGTCATTTTAGGGAATTAAATGGTGACTGTTTCTATCCTCTCTAACAGGCATTTATTGCGTATATATAGCCCTGCGGGCCTCTCTCCTGTTCACCGGGGATCTTGCAACAAGTGGGCCATGTTTCTCACCATTGAAAGGCTTCCACGTTCATGGGGGACTCATATTCAAACATGAGAAACTCTGATCTGTGGTTTTAGAGACACGCAGTGGGTCAGGAGACCTAGAAGGCAGAGGTGTATGCTGACTAGGGAAGACAAGGCACATCGGCTGGAGGAGGCGTGATTGGAGAAGTCATCTGGGAACAGACGGCACCGAGAGAAAGCGAGAGAGAGAGAGAGAGAGAGAGAGAGAGAGAGAGAGAGAGAGAGAGACACAGTCTGCTCCAGTCAGGGTCCTAGCAGGAAACAGATGGCATATTCAAACGGAATAATTCAGTAGAGTTGAAGGAGGGGCTATTTGGAAGGAGAGGCTATTTACAACAGTGCAGGCAGGGTTCAGGACAACCAACAAGGCACGGGTCAAGTACAGGGGGGACCCATTTCCATCCTTGGCCTGTAGGGGCAAGGGGAGGAAGTAGTTGCGGAACCCAGAGAGAGTGTGAATGGCGAGGGTGTCCTGGCAGCAGCCGGGACTCTCAGCAGAGAAGAAGAGACAAGCTTCAGCCCGCCAGGCCAGAAGGGAGCCAGAGACGTAAACTGTACATGGTCATTCTTCCACCTTCTAGTCTCCTGCCAGGGCTTCCCATTGGGAAACCAAACTGGAAGTCATGAGGCAGAGGCATCTGTCGATGAAACACCAGGAGGCCAGCCTCCCAAGGGCACAGAGCAGGGTGGAGAGGGGCAGGGAATGGATGTGGGTGAGCGAACAGAACACGACCAGAGCACAGAGAAAGCCAGTCCGTGCAGAGGGTGCAGCCTAAGCAAGGAGGAGGGGCTTGGAGAATAAGGAGTCATTCAGTCTGGCTGGGACCAGACCATAAGCAGAGAAGGGTTCAGTTTATCTCATGGAAAACTCTAGCCAGCCTCTCTCCCTTCCTTCATTTCCTTCTTATTTTCTTCCTTCCCTCCCTCCTTCCTTTCTTCCTTCTTTTCTTCTTTTCTTTTCTCCATACATATTGGTTGAACGTTCCTTTTGTGCCAGCCCAGTCCCTGCTCTTTGGGAGCTCACCATCTAGTGGGTAAGACAGATGAATAAACACACCACTGCCATCACTGGTGTGAAAGAAGGACCCCCAGTCTCGGCCAAGAGGAGCTGTTTGTGGGGGGAGTACACGTCTTTTTATCAGACTGGACAGTTAGAAAAAGACATTCCAGTGAATCTTGGCCATTCTCTACAGTAGTGGAGAGGAGCCAGGTAGACAGAACTTCATCTGCAGCCATTAGAAATGTCTACAGACAAGTGAGAGTGTACTTCACACGTCTTTTTACAAATGAAATGGAAAACCTGGATATTAATAGAAATCCCCAGTATCAGGAAATCCAGGGGCAGCTGACACTCTGGGCTGTACACACCCCACTGTGGGAAGGTGTTGCAAAACACCCACCAAGTTCCTGCGTGGACCCCTCCAGACTGCAAGCTCTGGCACCGTTAGGTGAACTTCACCTTTGTCCTTGAACATCTGTTCATATGGAGTAGGACAGATAGAAAAAAAGAGACTTCCCTTACACCCTGATGGCTCACGGGGAAACCTTTTCTTTGCCTCCTCCTTATTATTATTTTTAATGTAGCAAGGGCATTCCCCTGGGGCCCTGCTTTTTTTTTTTTTTTGGACCCAAGTTGGCATTGCTGGAATCTTTGCAAAGGGCTGGAATACGCCTTGAGGCAGCCTCCTCGACCCCTCTGCTGGTGGCGGTAGTCCTCAATCTCTTCCCCTGCCCCTTATCAGAAGCCATTAGATGATTTGCCTTCTAATGAGAAACTCTGTTGGGGTCTCTCACTTCTTGTCTGGAATGATCTCATGGAACATATACTTCCTTCTCCCCTGGTCCCTCCAAATCTGGCAAAGTTGAGTGGAATCCAGGACTCTCTGCACTGAAAGGAGCAGTGGAGTTGGTCCAGCCCATCTTGCTGTAGATGCGGAGAGTGAGCTCCCGAAAGGGGCAGCACCGACCCACACCTCACAGAGAGAGTGGGGGCCCCGGGGTCTCATCTCCCACTCCCAAGGCATTTCAACCCACTCCATTGCCTTGATGTCTTAGCCGGCGACTTGAAACTTGGAAAAATATCTATTTAGGATGGTCATGTTCTTACTCATCATCCATATTTTGTTAAGGCACTTCGATATCCAAGGTACTGTGATAAATGCCCTGGGGATCCAAGATATAATCTGTGTCCTAGAGGTACTTGTATGCTGTGGTTTAATTACATTTTGTGACAGTCGTTCAAGAGATGGCAAGAGAGCAGATGATTCAATTCCAAATGAACCACACAGATGATAAGGCTTACATGAGCTCTGAGAAAAGGCAGGTTCACCGTGGTTTGGAGAGATTAGGAAAGGTTTTCTGGCGGAGAAGCTTCCAGCGTTCGTAGGCTTTGGAATGGTAGGAAAGAGCAAGGTGAGAGCAGAGAGCTTGAGGTGGGAAGCTGCGGGGAAGATATAAGAAAGAGGCGGGTCTGCTTGGGACTTCATGTTGGTAGACGCTCCCTTTTGATCATCAGGTTGTAGGGCTCCCACAGTCAGACTGATATAGAATGAAAGAAGAATTCAGGGGAAATAGATTCGAGCCCTGACTTGGCAGCTTCTTAGCTATGCAGTGTTGGGCAAATCTCTTAATCTCCCTGAGCCTCCATTTCCACATCTGTTGAAAGGGAATGATAATAATATCTGACCGCCAGGATCACACAATTGCCTTGAGGGTCACATAAAACAAATATCCCAGAAAGAGTTCTGGGAAGAGTTAACCAGCACGCAGATGAAAGAAGGCATTGTTATTTTTTCAGTAACTTTGTTCATTCTTTTCCAGTAATCATGTAAGAGAAATTGCTTGGAATTTTATAATCAGAATATCTGAGTTTATTTAACATGACTAACGTTCATTAAAGCAATAGCAGGAGTCAGGCCTGGTGTGGTGGAGAAATGATGGGTGTTGGAGACTGACCAGGGTTTGGGTCTCGGTTCCTTGTCTGACCTTGGCCTGTCTTTCCGTAACGGTTGCTGAGTTCTCATCGGCAACAGTTGGGTGAGAACAGCTCTCCTGTGGCATGTCATGAAATTTAAATGGAGCCGTGGTGTGTGAAACACCTGGGACAGCGCCTGGCACATAGTAGGTGCCGGGGAAATTTCCCTCCCTGCTCGCGTGCACACGTGAGCTCCTCTCTGCCAGCTTGGTTTTACAGAGACTGCAGGCTGATAAAGAAGGTCTGGCTGAAACTGCAATGCAAACACTGAGGGCATTTACCCAGATTACTTCCATTCTTAAAATGCTAACTCTTTTTTGAAGGACTGGCCACAGAACTGGTCTTTTTAAATGAAGACCACATAACTTATATCAGACTCATTGAACTTGCGTACTAGTTTACTTTGAAAACACCCCAAATGTCTAACTGTGTTAGAGGATGCATTTCCGCAGCATGGAACGATCCCAGGCGGGGTTGGGATTGGTCGTAGTGGGTGGTATGCTGATTTGGTTGAAGTTACTAGATTTTTTGACCACGTCCAGCCCACACGTGTGCTTGAGTGTAGATACACAAACACCCTATCCAGGCCCCCTTGTCCACATGGTCCCGTTTTCTCTGATTCGCTCTGGGTTTCCCTCCTGCTTTCCTTCTGAACAAAGTCTACCTTGACTCCCAGGTTCCATCTGTGACCCTTGTGCGCATGTGACTTTGGTCTCTGGGAGCAGATGAGAGGGGTGATGGAGAGCAGGAGAAGAACTGCTTGTGGCCCCTAAAGTTGCGTTCAGTGAGGTGCTCGCGACAGTGATCTATGGGGAAGAAAGGGGGCTCAGGCAGTCCAGCAAATAAATAAGAATACAAGTTTCAGAGACGCAGTGGATGTGAATCAAGCCACTTCACATTTCTGTGACCTTGAACGAGTCTCTTCCTTTAGCAGAGACTCAGTTGCCTCCTCTGTAAAATCGGGAATGAAAGGAACATTGGGTGGGTTGGAGGATGCAGTGAAATTACACCCGGTCAACCCTTTAGGACAGCACCTGGCACTTAGTGAACACTCAGATAACAATGGTTGTTTGGGGATTTTCTGTCTCCGGGAAATCTGACCTCTGACACGCACATCCCCAAACTCCCAGCCCCCTCAGATCCTGAGCCCCTCGCTAGAACCTCCAGGCCGGAGTGGGAGTTGGATATGACCTAATCACTCTGTATTACCAAGGGCCCTTTGATTTTGGCTCCTGTGGGTTCCATTTTTAAAAGATTTTCTTTCCTCCAAAAGCCATGCTAAATGCTAAATGCTAATGAATTCATTCATTTTCCAAGGAGATAAGTAGCAGGCCACATGAAGTGTATGCGTTTCCAACAAAAAAGCAAAGGCATGTCCATGTCCGGGTCCCAGGATCCCATTGAGTAGTTTACACGCACACGTCCTAGGGAGGGAGCTGGAAGCCAGGCAGGTGCCCACAGCGTGCTCAGGACCCTCTGGGCACTGTAGGATGGGGCTCGTTTTCCACTAGCGCCGGGGATCCTGGCCACAGCACACCCATCTCCGAGTTTACACGGGAAAGTTGGAACCTTTTCTCCAGGACACACCAGGGAGGCCCCCAACATGCCAGGATTGGAGCGCTCCCTCTCTCATGCCTTTCCTAGAGGTGTGTTTCCACCCCCAGTTCCCTGGATAGTGGGATGGAGCTTGTGGTGCCCTTTGGAGGGCCTCAGAGGGAGGCAGCTGGGTTTTGTTCCACTCTGGGTTTGGCTCGGTTGGCACCCTCATCTTCCTTTCCGCATCCACTGGTGACACTGACCGCTCATGACAGCCTCGGCGCTCAGTCAGACGCCCTTCCAGGTTAGGAAGCCCAGCGGTTGGGGGTGTGAGGGTGGGTTGAACAGACACCGGTACATTTTGTTTCCGTGAAACGCATTTCCCTAAATTGATTTCGGCCCGGCTGGTACCTTCACACTCACCGCTGGCCGATTTTCCACCTCCTAAGAGGGAACCCCTCACACCTCCGCTCTCACTTTCTGCAGACACAAAACCACCGTGTGGACAGCAGTGCGTGTTGCTCACGGGTTTGTCTGCAGACCTTGAACAGGCTCCCGTTTACCCGTTTTTATGGAGGGGCGTTTTCTTTCTCCTTCCCTCTCTGCTTCCCTTTCTCTCTCTTTTCCAGGTTCTAGGTTGTTTTGTCGGTCTGGTGGTGGAGGGTGGAGAGTGAGGGGATTAGTGTCTCTGTTTCGAGCTTCTGATGTGTGTGATTCCAGCCTTCTTTGAGCTCAGACAGCCAGCCACAGCTCTCAGCCTTGAGCTTGGCTTCTCACTGCTGAGCTGTGTTTACAGCCACCGAGGGCAATGGTGACTGCCACTCCACCAAAGCCTGGAGTATCTCAGAATCGTACAGAGGGTGGAAGAGCGACATGAGGGAGTTTGCCTGTGGCTTGGCACGGCACGAGGAAGGAAGTGACTAGATCCTTCCAGTAACTTCGTAGCCAGCATGGAGTAAGTCACTTCTATGACTTCAAATTCTGCATCTGTAAAATGGGAGAACTGGGGTGGAAGAGTTCTGAGGTCTGTTCCTGCTCAGACATTATAATCCTGGTACCAGGCTTGTGGGACTGGAGCTAGAGTAAAAGAAAAGGCGGGGGCTTAATATTGAAAAAGGTACAAATGCATTGACGCCGGAGGCACATTAGGGCAATAAGACAGTCCCTGCCTTCAAAGTGTTTGCCAGCCCCTGTATCTAACTGAGTACGACGTGTATGCAGTAACACTGAAGGAACAATTTTACTCTGTGACAAGTTGAAAAAAAATCCTACTCCTGTCACTCAAGTCCTAGCAGTAGCCTAAGGAAAGAGCCCCACCTTGGGCAGTCTGCATGTCTGCTGTTTTCTTTTCCCTCAAGCCCTGAATGTGGCATCCTCTTTCCAAAAATCAATTTGAATTTAATTCTACTTTCGACAGCCTGACATACAGTGTCATACTGTCCAGCGTTATTTCCCCATACGTGACCTCTGACTGTCACATGACCCTTTGAGAGCTGTCTCTTTTTTAACCCCTCAAGAGACCCAAATTAGTGGCAGTCACTAGACTTGTTCAGGATCATCCAGAGAGAGCGACGTCTCTTATAACAACTGTACAGTTCTCACTTTAGCTGCCTCTGTGATTTGCTGGAGGCTAGGTGATTTGTATGGGCCCAGACTGAAATGCAGAAGTTGCCATATTGACTCGTATTGATGATAATGTTGTAATTCTTGCTCTATCTGACCCAACAATATAAAATTGTTGGGTCAATCTTCACATCACTTAAGTTCTACATGGCTAAAACTTAGAGCAAAACTACACAGTCTGCTGAGATATGCCTGTACCTAGAACTCTGTGGCTGCTGCACCTTACAACATAGAGGTGATTTGTCTTTATTTAACTGCACATCAAGTGTAAGACCAACCACAGGGCTGTCAGCAAGCTGTGTATATTCTTCTTAGTGTGGTCAGTTGTATTATTTATCAATTGTGGTTTTGATCCTCCAAGAAGAAAGCCAGGAGGTGGAAAGAAATAGCTGAGGGCCCTGGAACTGCATGCTTCTGTTGTGAAAGCAATAATTGGACATGCAATTATCACGTTACTGTCCTGATACTTTTGAACACACCATCACACTTCCACTGTTGGTCTTCCTTACTTATCAGGGGATTCTTCAAGTTTAATGGCTTCTCTGAAGACAAGTAAACTTGGAGTCCCTGGGGCTATCAAAGCAGAGATTGTAGAGCCCCCAGGAAAAGATGTCAGGAGGGTGACTGTTCATTCGTGCGTGTGTGTGCACGCGCGTGCACGCACACGTGTGCACAGGCATGTCTCCCGTGTGCAGGCACCGTGCTAGGTGCTGGGGGTACAACAATGAGCATTTCACAAGATAGGTGTGATTCTGCCCTCCTGGAATTTCCTGCAGGTAAATAAGTAGCTAGTTGGATAAGTGCTGCTGTGGAGAAGTCCAGGGTGCTGAGGGAAGAGAAGATGGGTACTTGACTCATTAGGGGTCAGAGTCGCTTCTAGGCTGGGTCCGGAAGGATGGGTCATGTTAACCAAGTGCGTGGAGCTGAGCTTTCCAGGAGCCAGGTGTTCAGACACTTTGCCTTCTGCCCCAGAATTCTCTGAAAGCCATTTTCAAAAGACAAATGAAAAAATAGGAGCTGAGTAGTTCCTAGGGAAAGGTATTCATTTTAAATTGGTGTCCTTTACTCTGAGATTATTTTATTCTTTCCTTTAGAGTCCTACTCCAGTACCCTTTATTTTATTACGTGAGGGTCAACATGTATGAGGTTTCACCTTTTGAATGCTGTATTTATTTGTCAAGATTAGAAATTGCTACTTTCACCTCAATTTTTTAAGATGATCCAAAGATCTGAGGACCTCTCCGTTAGCCCACCCTGCCTCTCTGAATCAGCACCTTCCTCTCCTCCTATCCAAATCCTCGGGGTTCTCGATCCGGCCCCCCCCCCCCCCGCCGCCCGCCCCATCTCCATTATGATCCTGTTGTGCAGAGAGCTTCAGGCCAGTGATTTTTCTTAAGGGTTGACCATGGCCTTCCACGTGACATGGCAGAGGGCACAGCCCCAGAGTGACAGAGCTGATGGGCCTAGAGTTTAGGGCAGCGGTGGTAGGGGTGGGGAGAGTGGAGTTGATGTATAGAGTCTGAGAATCATGAAGGAGAGACATTCCAGTAGACCTCATCAGAAGCCAGACCCGTCATTTCACCTCCAATCACTCCGACCCCCACTGAACGTCAAATTGTTCCTCGTGCGTAAATGCCTCTCCTTCTCAGATATTGTCACATCCACCCCCTTTTCTGCAAAGCCACTGCCAATGCCTTTACTTTTACCCCTCTTCCACATTCCTCCAGAAAGCTCTTTGGAAAAAATGAACCAGACCATTTTATTCCCTTCCATAAAAATCTGCCGGGGTCTACTTAAAGCTTTCAGGATGTTGCCCGTCTTCCATAAGCTGGTATCCAAGGTCCTTCCCGATGTGGCCATCGCTGACCCCTCTGGCCTCATCTTGTGAAGTTGCTCCCATGCTCCCAACTTTGAAACCACACCGGAAGACTTGCAGTGTCTCACTCTTCTTATGCATTTTCAGGCCTCTTGGTTTTCTGGAGCTTTTGCCATTTTCCCTGTTTCCTACACTGGGTCCAGGGTTTATTCTTCCTGTGAAAACCTCAGTGATATCTTATCCCCCTTCACCTGGATAGGTGTCATTCCCCGGTGCTTCCATCACATTCAGCACTCCCTCTGTTATGACACATATCATAAGAGAAGGTAAGAGACTAATAGTTACGGTCTGTGGGATTCAGCAGACGGCGGACCATATCCTGAATGTGACATCTGTGAGTGAGAGAGGGAGCATCTTGGAAAAGTGGTGTCACCCCACTGAGCCCTGGTTTCTTCCCCTGCAAGTTGGGGATACTCATACTTAACACATAAGGTTTTTGTAAGGCTTCAAAGAGAGAATATAAAAAAGGACTTCAACAGTGCCAGTGTATAGTACACTCCCCCAAATGGCAGGTTTTATTAGTATTATCACATTGTGTTGTGACCATCTGATAATTTGTCTTGCTTCCTTCATAAAACTGCTAACTCTTTGATAGTGAGAAGTGTTTCTCATTCGTATTTTATGCCCAGTTTCTAGCTTAAAGTATGGTATATGGTATAATCTCAGTAAGTATTGGAGAATGAAAGAGGAAAAGACTGAATAAAGAATATGCAAGGAGAAAGGAAGTTAAAAAGGAAAGAATGAAAGTGGGCAGGCAGGCAGGCAGGGTGGGAGGGTAGAGGAAAGGTAATGAAAGAATGACTTATTCAGTAAAATAATGAAAGAATGGTACATTTTTCAGTTGATCCTTCATTGGTGCTGTTACATTTTTCTGAGATTGCATGTCAAGCTTCCATATAAAAGCTGTTATTTTTGAAACCAATCGTTCAGGATTCCGAGAATTTAGTAAACTCTCCAAGCATTTTTGTTTTCCCTGTGCCTCTTCTTACAAGAGAGGCAGCGTTAGGCATTTCTGACAATGAAACTAAGCAGGAGAATAAAGTCCAGATCGTTAGGGCCCTTGGGATAAAAGTACAAAATCCAGGTTTTAGAACTGGTCACAGTTTGGAGAAATCTTGTTATTTGGAACAAGGATATGGATGCAATAAACATTCTGAGGTTTATCTTGCTTTAATGACTTGCTTTGAGTGGCTTTGATCTTTATATTTGATAATCACTTTCAAATGGTCTGGTGTGTTCTGGAAGTGGAGGAGTGGTTCACGGACTTGAGATCCTCCTTAGGAATGACAGACTGCAATCAGAATTTGGAGCTAGGCAGTGTTACAGGACTTTCTCTGTGACTTGTAGAAACAGGGCAGCTGCCTATGAGGAAGATAAACACACTGGTCCAGTGATGGGAACCAGGGTTCACTGATGGAAGGGAGACACGGTGAGCTTTGGGACCTAAGATCAGTTTCCTCTGGCTCCGTGGGCAAAAGCTAAATAGGATTGTGCCTCTTGGGGCCTTTTCATGAGTTGGGCACTCTTTTAGGGACTTTCTTATGTATTACTTCCTTGGATTTTTATATTCCACTTTCTAGGTTGAATTTTATCATCCCCATTTACAGATGAGGAAATTGAGGTTCAGAGAGATTGAGTCCCTTCTCCAAGGTCACAGGGCCACTTGGTAGAAGAGGGAGGATTTGAACCCTAGTCTGCCTGTCTCTGAAGATGTGGCTTTCTTCCAAAAGAAAAGTAAGGCCAAGGATGACGACAGTCAGTTAGGTCTTGGTGTGTAATTCCAGAAGAAAATAGTAAATACAAAAATATGCGTAACAAACTTTGACAGACGTGTGCCCCACTTTCATATCATTGATTGAAGAATAGACTTAAGTCCAGAACCTTTCTATCTAGAATTCTATCCAAGAACATTTAATTATGAAAGTAACAGAGAGTCTTGCTGTGTAAGACTGTTCTCTACATGGGCTACAAGGAGAATAAGGGTCCAAGGTATTCTATTTAAATGTTACACTGTCATATTTAAATAAATTTCCCTTAAAAAAAAAAAAAGATGTGAAGGGCTTCCCTGGTGGCGCAGGGGTTGAGAGTCCGCCTGCCGATGCAGGGGACGCGGGTTCGTGCCCTGGTCCGGGAGGATCCCACGTGCCGCGGCGCGGCTGGGCCCGTGAGCCGTGGCCGCCGGGCCTGCGCGTCCGGAGCCTGTGCTCCGCAACGGGAGGGGCCACGACAGTGAGAGGCCCGCGTACGGCAAAAAAAAAAAAAAAAAATGTGGCTTTTTCTGTAGCAGTCTGCTGCCCTTTCCGTTAACTTGAAAGAGTTGTCCCCGGCCTCTAGCTTGGAAATGGCCTGTTCTCAGCTAGGAGCAGCTCAGACAGACCCTCCTCAAATTGAGGGCATCCCTGTAACCCACCTGCACCTATCAAGGGCCCAGGGAGCAGCACTTTGGCAGGGCACCTCTCAAAGATCTCAGCTGTCACTTCTGCAGTGGGGAGTCAGTTTGCTCTGAGTGGGAATAGAAATCGGGGCTGGTCAGTCTTGATCTGGGCTCACTGGACTCCGTACCTCTGACCAACCGTCTTTAAAACGGGAGAGCCAGTGTATTCTGCTTCTAGAATTGGAAAAACTTGAGCCTTTCATGATTCCATTTGAGGGATTATTGTTGTTTTTCTGCATTTTGAATGCAGTTCCCTTTTGCTTCTCATTCAGTAAAACAGCCCTCTGACAGCCTGACAGCCCTCTCATTGAGATTATTACAGTTGTACCATCTCAGGCCAGTGCCTTTCGGAAATACGTTGTTGGCACTCACCAGCAAGTGAGATGCATAAAGAAAATATTCTAATGACAGTTGAGTTGAGAGAGCTTTGATCTCCCTCCAGAACTGCTCTCATGGCTTTGAAATGCAGTTTTGGCAGAGGGGTAGAGTCTGGGCACCTTGGCTGGGCCCCCCTGAAACTGACATTCCAGGGGACCCGCAACCTTCACAGGAGGAGCCAGGTACAAGAGCTGTGCAGGAAGAAAAGAGACACCAAGACACCTCTCTTGACAGGCAGTTGGGGAGAGGATCTAAGCGAGGAGGGACTTTCCAACTTAGCCCCACGTTTCCCGAGCTCTATTGGTTATGCTGTTATTTGATTTTTGACAAAGGCAGAGGTGGGACGGGGGGAAAGGATTACCGTCAGATATGTTTGGGAATACTTCATACGCTCTCTGTCTTATTCCCATTTTGTATATTAAAGGCTCTGAAAATTCTTGCAATTAAAAAATATATGTATTGACCCTTGTTTAACAGAGCGTGTCCAAAGCCATCTGACTTGAAAAAAACCCTTTTCCTTTAAATATGTCTCTGCTTCTTGTGGATTTACCCTTCTGTAGACCGTGATTTGGAAAACAAGTGTAGTTCACAAGCTCACTGAATAGGTGGGGACTCTGAGCTTCAGGCTAGGCAGCTGAGCATCATGGGAATCGGCCAGAAATCCAGGCAATTAGGTTCTGCACAGGGTGTCCAGCTGAGGAGGAGGGTGGATGCTACAGTCCTTCCCATATGCCTAACTCTCCAAGCTGTGCCCCGTTGCAAGGAGCTATGTCCCACCCCCACCCCCCGAAGGGAGAGGTGACTTTATTAGTTGGTGCAAAGGTGCTGTCACATACAGGCTAGTGAAGAGAGGTCTACACCCCTTATTTGATACCTTGGGAAAGTCGCTTCACTTGCTTGAGTCCTGGGCTTCCTCATCCTGTTTTGAAGTTGTGCAATTTACAGGAGAGATAGGTGCTCAAAAGCTGCCAACCAGAGCTAGCTCTGTCTCTTGAAGGAAAGTTTTGGGGAGACACAGAGATGATAAAGACTCGACCTCTACCTGCTTGAAGCTTACCGCAGCCTGATGGAGAAGACAGTGACGGTAACGCAGAGCAGGGTGATAAGTACTAGAATCCAAAGTAGGGGACTCTGGGGAGGCAGAAGTCATCTTCAGCTAGAGGTGGTATTGATGATTTTGGTGTTGCTAATAATTTTCATTGTAATTAGTATAATAATAATGCGATAAAAATAGCCTAGGTTAGTCAGTGAGTGTCTTCAAATGTGCCAGACACTGTGCGAGGAACTTTTTCTGCACTGCCTCTAGTCCTCCTGATACTCCTGAAGGGTGGACATCATCGCCCCATTTTACAGGGGAGGGCGGTCAGGAGTGAGCACATGGTATTCATTACATGTAAGCTGAGCTTAGCAGGGAGGGTAAGATTTTAAAAGGCTGAGATTCAGGAAGAGAGCTCATAAGGCAGAGAAGGGAAACTGATGGACATGCTTCATGAATGGGCATGATGGGGGAAAACCAGAGGTCCTCAGGATGAGGAAACCGTAGTAACTTGAGTTGGAGTTTGTGGGAGGGAGAAGAAGATTGGGTGGTAAGGATGAGACACTGAAAGCCGAGACGGGGAGAGCCACCCGGAAGGCAGACTGTCAGTTTAGGTTTCTTCCCAGTAGGAGGAAATAGGAGACCAGAATATGGAGGGGACTTTGTGCCAGGGTGGTGCTCGTTTCATCCCTCTGGTATCCCCATGAGCTAGCTGAGACTCAGAGAGGCAGGGCAACCTGCCCATGGATCTAGGTCTGTCTGTCTGTCCAACTGAGTAGTACCTGCGCGTAAATTAATGAAGACACAGAGTTTTGGATATGGATTGATTTTGGGGGCGGGGGGGGTAGTTATTTTTTTTAAGAGATTTCGCCAATTTATGGTATACACAGGGGGCCAACCTCCCCGCAGAGGCAAAATGGAAAGCAAGTGGCCCTGAGCAAACCCTTTTCCTCCTCTTATCAACCCATCTCCCTAAACTCTAATGATCCTTCTCACTTTGACCTTCTCTGCTTTCTCCTCCATCCATCAACAGAGGGAATAAACAAACCTTAAAGAGATGGGGGAGGAAGGTAAATACATGGATCCCTGTCCCTAGGATTTTCCCCTGATACTTTTGGGAGACACCCAGCTTGGCTCTGAACTGGTGGGAAGACCTCAGCCAGCAGAAGGAAATCTTTCGGCCACAGAGCCGTTTTCCTTTGTGTGGATCCCCCCCCCCGCCGCTAAAAAAGAGCCGGAGAGGAGAGGGGCCAGTGGGGTCAGGGGCCTGAGTGGCCCCTCTTTTGGGGAATGGGGGCTTCTCAAAGTGTGAAGAAAAAAAAAACACCCACATACAAGCGAGGGAGAGGCCTCAATATCCCACATCTCTGCCTTGGGCCAGGTTGAATACCACCCCCTAAAAAGATTGGTTTCTGCAATTACATGAGAATAAACAACCAATTAAAACATCTCCCTACCCCTGCCCCACCCCTCTCTTCCTCTCCTGAAGCTTTCTCAGCCTGGAGCAAAGGGGCAAAGAGGTGGCTTTCTCTAATGGCATTTGTGTTCTCTGCCTGAGAGAACGCTTGATGGAAATGGACAAATCAATTAGAAAATAATAAATAATGTGGAAAGGTCCGATCCAGGAAAATCTTGGCTTCTCTGTGTTTTCATTCTCCTCCCACACATTGTTTCCTTTCACAGTGGCCCTGAGTGAGCTTGGACTTGAGGGTGAGGTTGAGGGAAGAATTGGACACATCTCGATTTGGACTTGGCCTTGTCTGTATTTATGTGATCTCTGAACCCCTGTTCCTTCATCTGCAAGATGGGGATAAATAATAGGAATTGCTAAACATTTCCCGAGGGTTTCTACGTGCCAGGTATTATTCTAAGCCCTTTACACTTTCTTTATTAATATCCTAAATCCTCAGAACAACTCTATGAGGTAGATACTATTATCATCCTTGTTTTGTGTATAAAGAAACTGGGGTGCAGGAAGTTAAGTAAATAGCCCAAGGTGACCCAGACGTCCAGTGGAAGAGCTGGATTCAAACCCAGGACTCTGGCTTGAGAATGAGCCATCCTACCCACTCTGCTATGTGACTTCAAACACTGCAAAGAGATGGGACAACAGGTGTAGCTGGCACAGGGGCAGGCACACAGCAGGAGCTTACTGCATGCTGTCTTTGTCATTCCTCATCCCTACTAGGGTCAGAAAACTCATTCAAACTCCTTATGAGGCGAGGCTTCTAGCCTAAGAAGCTGAAGTTGGGATCTCTAGGGAGAGGAGGTATAGCAGCAAAATTTCGGGTCAGTATTTCAGCTTCTGTGACTGTCCTTGGAATTACTAGTCAGCTCAACCTATACACAGATGTGCCCTTTCTAGACCTTGCTTGTGTCTCCAACTCATGATCACCTTTTTTGGAAAAGCTGCAAAACTTACAGTCACCTGACTATCATGGGCTCTGGATCACATGGGTGGCCAGGAGGGCACTGTAGGTCTCAGACATAGCCTGTTCCCGTCGGAGTAGAGGTGTAGGTTTGTGACCCATAGAAATGCCCTGGGAAGCACCAGGCAACCGTTATTAATCCCAGTATGTTGATAAGGAAACTGAGGCCTCGTAGGAAGGAAGTGCTGAAGCCGAGACTGGGACCTAAATATTTTAGATTTTTCTCTTTCCCAATGTAAATTCAGCTCCATCAACATCTCCTGAGTGCTTGCCCAGCGTCAAGCCCTGTGCAGAGAACTGGGTAAACAGAGATGAATTAGGCACATGCCCTGCCCCCTGGGAGCCACAAACAGTGGTAGATACAGACAGGTAGACTATTTGGAATGGTGTGAGAGCCAGTAGTCATAGGAGGTAGATGAGTACAGAGGTGGTAAAGGGGGTGGAGGTGAGATGGGACTCAGGGAAGTCTTCCTGGAGGCGTGGTACCAGGATGGACTTCAGATTTGTTCATCAGGGGATGAAATGGGAGCAAAGCCCCTGACAGAGAGAAGAGCATGAGTAAAGGCACTGAGGATAAAGGCACTGCATCCTGGGGGGCTGCCGTGGGTGCTGACAACACACAGTGGGAAATTCAAGAGAGGGAACAGAGGGAGAAGAAGCAAAAGGGGGAAACAGGGTCTTGCCGGCCCTGCTGGGGATCTCTGACTTTACTCTTTCACATGTGGGATCCCCTTCTGTGATTCCAGGAGGGAAAGAGAAGGGCAGCATCATGAGTGTTCTACTGGCCAGGCTCTGCACCAAACCCCCGGGAGAAACCACACTGGGAGAAAGGGAAACTTTTCCAACTAGCTGTGTGACCTGAGCGAGGTACAAAGGCTCTGTAAGCCTCTTTTCCCTCCTCTGGAAAATGGGGATAATAATACCACCTACCTCGGTGGTACTGAGAAGATTAAAGGTGATAATCCATGTAGTCAGACCACATGGAAGGGCCCAACAAACATTAAATATCATTATTCAGAGACTTTATCTCACCTACTACATCAGGCTGCCTGCTTGCTTATTTATGTATGTTTTTATTCATTGATTCGTTTCCAACTTTACTCAAGAAATGCTTACCAGCTGTTCACAAGGATCCCTAAGACAGAAGATGGCAGACATAAAATGGGGCTGAAAGAAGCATGAGGGTCAACAAGATCCCTCTCTCTATTTAGGAAACGATCCATTAAATAATATGCCTCCAAGAATATACAACGGAGAAAAGGCAGCCTCTTCACTAAGTGGTGCTGGGAAAACTGGACAGCTACATGTAAAAGAATGAAATTAGAACACTCCCTCACACCATACACAACAATAAACTCCAAATGGATTAAAGACCTAAATGTAAGGCCAGACACTATCAAACTCTTAGAGGAAAACACAGGCAGAACACTCTATGACATAAATCACAGCAAGATCCTTTTTGACCCATCTCCTAGAGAAATGGAAATAAAAACAAAAATAAACAAATGGGACCTAATGAAACTTAAAAGCTTTTGCACAGCAAAGGAAACCATAAACAAGACAAAAAGACAACCCTCTGAATGGGAGAAAATATT
>NC_041222.1:9601470-9609916 GCF_002837175.3 Physeter macrocephalus | reverse complement strand
ATGGAGAACAGTATGGAGGTTCCTTAAAAAACTAAAAATAGAACTACCGTACGACCCAGCAATCCCACTACTGGGCATATACCCTGAAAAAACCATAATTCAAAAAGAGTCATGTACCACAGTATTCATTGCAACTCTATTTAACAATGGCCAGGACATGGAAGCAACCTAAGTGTCCATCCACAGATGAATGATTAAAGAAGACGTGGCACATATATACAATGGAATATTACTCAGCCATAAAAAAGAAACGAAACTGAGTTATTTGTAGTGAGGTGGATGGACCTAGAGTCTGTCATGCAGAGTGAAGTAAGTCAGAAACAGAAAAACAAATACCGTATGCTAACACATATATATGGAATCTAAACAAAAGAAAAAAAAATGGTTCTGAAGAACCTAGGGGCAGGACAGGAATAAAGACGCAGACGTAGAGAATGGACTTGAGGACACGGGGGGTGGGAAGGGTAAGCTGGGACAAAGTGAGAGAGTGGCATGGACACATATACACTACCAAATGTAAAATCGATAGCTAGTGGGAAGCAGCCGCATAGCACAGGGAGATCAGCTCGGTGCTCTGTGACCACCTAGAGGGGTGGGATAGGGAGGGTGGGAGGGAGGTGCAAGAGTGAGGAGATATGGGGACATATGTATATGTATAGCTGATTCACTTTGTTATAAAGCAGAAAGTAACGCACCATCGTAAAGCAATTATACTCCAATAAAGAGGTTAAAATATAATAATAATACGCCTGTGACTGACCCAAAGCTTTATCATTCCTATTCTGATGGGAGAATCGTACTCCACAAGGAAAGCGTTCTTATTTATTGCGCACCTAGGATATGCCAGTCTCTTTCCAAAGGCCTCTTCTTTCTCTCTCCAACATATGTTTGTTCGGTGTATTAAAGAGCTGATGATCGTAGCGTGGGGAATTAATTTACTTTCCAAGCATGGCAGTCTGTATTCTAAATATCTACAATGGCAGCTACCCCAAATACCATATCCCTTAGCCTATTTTATGGACAAAGAAATAGAGGCTTACAGAATGCAGAATCATCTCTGGGAGGCAGATAATGCCCCAGCATAAAGAGCATAAGTTTCCAAGCTAGACAGAATTGGCCTTGAAACCCAGTTCTGCAACTTTGGGCCACCTGTTTAATCCCTTTGGACCACATGTTGCTTCTCTTGAGAACAGAGTAATAACACCTCCTTGCAAGATTTGAGTAGAGATGCAAAGTAGGCCTCCTAGTACAGCTTCGTATTTGCCAAATACATGGTCCGAGGTCCATAGTGAATGAATGAAGTAGGGAAGACGCCAAGGCTAGAATACATGTTATCTCTTCCATGGTCTGTTCTCAATCTATATCCATATTATGTTGCCCTATCATCAGTCCATATAGCAGAGTCCTTAGGGGCACAGATGTTGACTTTAGATAAATCTAGGTTTTAAACTGAACTCTGCTATTGTTTATAAGCGGAGCAGTCTTCAAGTTTCTTAAACTCACAAGGACTTAATTTTTTCATCTGTAGAATGGGATTATCTCACTTACCATAGAAGATTATTGGAGGCAGTCAGTGAGGCGATGTTTATAAAATGCTTAGCCAAGTGCCTGGCACATCATGACTCAGTTAATTTGGGAGTACCTGCTATTTGAATACTACCTTTTTTGGATGGTGATGACAGCCAAGGTTCTTTTTCTCTTACAGAGCATACTTGGATGTTAATGAGCTGAAGAACATTCTTAGACTGGATGGATCAACACACCTCAATATCTTCTTTGCTAACTCCTCGGAGGAGGAATTGGCAGGAGTAGCAACTTGGCCGTGGGACAAGGAGGCCCTAATGCATTTAGGTGAGAATTAGAAACTTCTTCGGGAAGAAATTGCATTAGTACAGGAATACGTTTAGTAGTAAGGATGATGATGGGGACCATGGTAGTGATGACGGTGAACAACCTATTTACTTATCACTTTTTAATTTTTCAAAACTCTTTAGCATTCCTTATCTTTCACCCATCAAGTGATGCTTTGAGAAATACCACAATGTTATTAAACCTGTTCTACCAATGGAGAAACTTAAGATCCAGAGAGGGAGTGGGACTTATCCAAGGTCACAAACAAATCAGCGGCAGAACCACAACTGGAATTTAAATTTCCAACTCTCTTCATCTGTTGCTTTCTCCTTATACCCCCTGCCTCTTAGTTCATGCAAATATCTTCTCTACCTAGTAAGCACATTGTGCTGGCCCTGCCAGTGATGGGTTGACTTGAAAGATGCCAAAGAGGCAAGAGAGAGTTCGTAAGAACTCCCTTTTCCTCCATATTCCACCCACCAGCACCACCAGGAACTCTTCTTACATTCAAATTATGCAAATCCATAAACAAGACATACGTTTACCCAAACCAGTCACCAAAAGTCAGAAGTGACAATGGTTTCTGAAGCAGGCCCTGTAAGCAAACGTTGTTCTTTAATTTTAATTTTTCCATGCTCTCTTCCAATACACGTCTATAGGTAGACGTGCATTTTTCAACTTGTGCATATTTGAAATCATAGCATACATGCATGTGTTCTTTTTCACTTAATATTCTTTTTTTCACTTAATATTATGCTGTCTACATTTTCCCACGTTGAAACAGTCTTCAAAATTACTTCCCACCCAACTTTTTTTCATTTAACATCACAAGAGGAAAGCATCTCTCTAGGTTATGTCCAGTTCTCTAAAGACAAGATATTTTTTAATAGCCACATAATGTTCCATTGACTGAGGGCACTGCAATTTATTTGGCTATCTTCCCCTTGTTAGAATGTTCCTATTATTTACACCAGTGAATAGTGATGACTCAGTGAGTACCTTCATCTGAGAATGTTAGGGCTCAGCAGAGTGATGGTGCTGGATGTTTCCTCAGGCCTGTCTGGTCTCCTGGTGATACAGCCAGAGTCCAGTAGCTGCTCTAAATCCACAATATCTTGGAGATAAGGGACTCTGCAACTTCAAACATTAAAGTTGTGTTGAGTCAGACTCTAGACTTAGTTCCCTGCAGACCACTATTTTTTCCTAGTTGTTTTTCAGAGAGTGAAACCAATTTGTGTGTCTGTGTGTGCGCACACACACATATGTGTGGTTGTGTAAATAGATAGAAACAAAAATAAGTATCTAGTGGTTCTAACTGGGTGGATTTTTATGCCCTAGGAGACATTTTTCAATGTCTAGAGAAAATTTTGGATTTTACAAATGGGGGAATGCTACTGGCATCTAGTGGGTAGAGGCCAGTGATGCTGCTAGATCTCCTACAGTACCCACAGTAAAGAATTTTCCAGCCCCAAATACCAGTAGTGCTGTTGTTGAGAAACCCTGAGATAGATGATGGGTGGGTAGACAGACAGACAGGCAGACCTAGACAGACAGGGGCGAGACAGAAGAGAGTGTGCAGCTCAGGCAAGCTGAAGCTGATTAGCTTATGTCACATGCCTGACATGGTATATGGGAATCTTGCTGGTTCAGGGCCAAAATACATGGTTGTTCTTAGCTGTGACTTAACAGGATGGCCTTAGGCAAGACTCTTTCCTTCTCCAGGTCTCAATTTCTTCAGATTTTCAAGGAATAGGTTAGACTTAGAGGGTCTCCAAGGACCCTTCTCGGTGCTGAAATTCTGTCCTCTTGGAAAATCAACCAAAAGGGTCATGATCAGAGTTTTAGCAGGGCTGAACAGCAGGCTTCTAAAATTAGAGAAAAATACTCCTGATAATACCGGGAATTTCAGAGACTGGCTCAGGACCAGGAATACAGAAGGCTATAAATCCATAGCATGTTATAGTATTTCAGGATGATGTCAGCCTCGAGCTATTTCACCTTTTAAAAGAAGCAGTGGAACAGGACTCAAGCTCTGTGCTGTCGCTCTGTGAAAAGGGGAGAGTTGGGAGGGGATGAGGTGAAACAGACAGAGCCAGGCTGGACATTAAGTCTGCAATCCTGTCATTATCCCTGGAAATACCTGAGGGGACCTGCCAGCCTCCCATTCCCCGTTTACCTCAATGTTAAAGCTTCACAGAAAGACAGAGAATCATTGGCACTATCTATTGTAGCTGTTTATTTTAGAGCACACCAGAGAGATGCAAAGTCACTTGCCCCAGATGACACAGCCAGTGAGAGACAGAATGAAGATTGCAATATGGATTGCAATCAAGCTAACTCCAGCTGGCCTCCAGGCTGCCACCTCCCCATCCTGAGACATCTCGATCATAAGCAGTTCCTCTGCAGTAGGCCCAATCAAACCCAATTTATTAGAACCATATATATATATATATAGATATATATATATATTTTTTTTTTTACCCTCTTTTCCTGCTGTTTTGCCATGATCCCTGGAAAAAGCCTTGGGTGGGAAGGCGATTATGTTTCCTATTATGATTGACAGAAAATAATTGAGAGAGATTTCCTGTCTCAATTTCTCTTCCTCCCCGCCTCTGCCTGCCCCTTCTCACATACACACGCGCGTGCACACAGCCCCACACATCCTCTCATACATCTTTATCTTTGTGCTGGAAGGCTCTGAGCAGTTCAGAATTAATAGACTCCACGAGCCCCATGGCTGAGCAGGCTCAGCCTCCCAGCAGTTCGGTCCGAGATAAAACTACCCCCATGCCTGCTCCAGGCTTGCCAGCACGAATCAGCAGGGCCCTGGCTCCTCTCCATTCTCTCCTAAGATCCTGCTCTGCACAGTCACTGCTTGCAGGTTGCTCAGACTTGCATCTTAACCTGCCCTTAAACACACTTGGATTTCCTTCTTTTTTCTTTGGCCACTCCGCGTGGCTTGTGAGATCTCAGTTCCCCGAAGAGGGATCGAACCTGAGCCCCGCCCCCAGCAATGAAAGCACCGAGTCTTAACCGCTGGACCGCCAGGAAATTCCCCACACTTGGATTTTGCAGTTGAAATATCTCTCTGCCAGCCTGTATGTATTTCTCCAGTGCCTAAACATGAAGATAGAGCCATGCTATCCACTGATTTTCCTGACATCTGGTCCATCTATCTGCCCAAGTGAAGCAAAGCTCAATCTTTTAAGGCGTGGGGTAGATTATTGCTTCTCAAACTAGAACGCACAGGCAAGTCCTCTGGGGCTGTTGTTAAAATACTTATTCTGATTCTGTAGGTCTGGGGTGGGGCCTAAGAGTCTGCATTTTTAGTCACCCTCCAGGTGACGCTGATGCTGCTTGTTCTTGAGCTACACCTGGAGTAGCAAGTGGTTAGACAGTAAGTAGGGCACTTGCTGTGTGTCAGGTGCTATGCCGGCTGCCTACGCGTGATTACTTAGGCCTCACAAAACATCTTTAATTGGGTCGGCATTCAGCAAATATTCAACATACATTCAATGAGATGCCATATTCTGGACCCTGTGTAACACTAGCAGTAGAACTCAGATTAAGACCCCTGGCTTTGGAACCCAAGGATCTTGGGTTCAAATTCCAGCTCCCCATTTACTAATTCGATCATGGGCCAGTTACTTCACCTCTCTGTGAGTCCGTGCCCCTGTTACTGGGTTGTGAGATGATTCAGCGTGATTATACACGTCAAACCCTGAGCACAGGGCCTGAGGATACATAATGAATGCTCAAGAAACAGTGGCTGTTTTGACCAGTGTTATAATGGTGAGCACGCCATGGTGCTGGGCTTTATGAATATTCACTCTCAAAGGGTGCAGAGCTGCAGAAATGGGATGCAGAGATGGCAATTGACTTGCTCGATGTCGCAGAGTTAGTGAAGGCAAAATGAGAACCGGAACCAAGGTGTCTGGCCGTGAGGGCTTCATTTAAGCAAATGCGTGTAGAGTGTTTGTGAACCAGGGCGGGCCACGCTTCCTAAGAAGTTGCAGCTGAAATGTTGGCCAGCCCAGAAATCAAAGTCCTTGAATTCTAATTATGCCACTTCTTCTAAGTAGTTTGGAATCCCCTGGTTAAGTTGCCTCACTTTTTTAGACATCGGTGTTTTCAACGGAAAAATGAAGGGATTGCGCAAAATGACTTTCGAGACTCCTTCCTACTCAATCAGTGATTAACACCGCAAGTCGTAACCGCTCTCAGCAGTGGAGTCATAGGGTGGAGAAGCCTGTGGTTACTTTGGGCAGCACCCCACTTACCCTTGATTGATTTGGGGATCCCTGCATCAGGAAGCAGAGTGCCCAGTTTGCCTAATCCTCTGGCTTTCCCCTTGCAGGTGGCATTGTCTTGAATCCATCTTTCTATGGCATTCCCGGGCACACCCACACCATGATCCATGAGATCGGACACAGCCTGGGCCTCTATCACATCTTCCGAGGCATCTCAGAAATCCAATCTTGCAGTGACCCCTGCATGGAGACAGAGCCCTCCTTTGAGACCGGAGACCTCTGCAGTGACACCAACCCAGCCCCAAAACACAAGTTCTGCGGTGACCCGGGGCCAGGGAACGACACCTGTGGCTTTAATAGCTTCTTCAACACTCCTTACAACAACTTCATGAGCTATGCAGGTAAGGCCCACACTCTGCTGGGTGCACGGGGCTGGGTGTCAGACGTGGCCTCTGGTCCTGGCTCAGAGAAGCCTCGAGCAAGCTGCTTGCCTTTTCTAAGATTGCTTTATCCCAACAATTCCTCATCCCAAATAATCAAGATAATATTCCTTCCGTGAGCACCTCGTGGATACAAGGAAGATGTTGTATCTGAGGGCTCCTCAGAAAGATACTTCAGGAAGCTCACCAGGACTGAAAGTAGGGAAACCTGCGTAGAAGGTCCAGCTCTGCCACAGGGTCACCTAATGCCTTGGGGTCTGTCACATGCCCTCTCTGGGTCCCGCTTTTCTCAAGAAAATGGAATCTTTGGAACTGACCTCCACGGTTCCTCCTAGTTTTGCAGCTGTAATTTTCTAAGCTGGTGGTGGTTGAAACTTTATTTATTTATTTGAAACTTTTTTTAAAACACAGAACTCTCACATGCTCCTTTAGTGTTTTATTATAGAAAAAATAGAATGCTTTTGGTTTTGCAAATATGAAATTATTACATAAGTTGGTTATGTTTTCCTCCTAACTGCATATATCCTTTCAAAGCCCTATTTCATACCATCAGTAACAGCATTAAAGACTCATTCTTTGGGGGCTTCCCTGGTGGCGCAGTGGTTGAGAGTCCGCCTGCCGATGCAGGGGACACGGGTTTGTGCCCCGGTCCGGGAAGATCCCACATGCCGCGGAGCGGCTGGGCCCGTGAGCCATGGCCGCTGAGCCTGCGCGTCCGGAGCCTGTGCTCCGCAACGGGGAGAGGCCACAACAGTGAGAGGCCTGCGTACCGCAAAAAAAAAAAAAAAAAAAAACCTCATTCTTTGGATTCTAGGATGCCCTGAACTTCCTTTTAGTGTATATCGAGGCCACTTCCAGCCCTTATAACATCTTTGGCAAATCAGAACAAGATATCCCTTCCTTAGGGCAGCCACAGCCCTCACTACTGGCCGCCTAACCAAGAGCTTTTGGGTAAGGCACCACCTGCAAAATTGCACATGGTAGCCCAGCATCCAATTCTATTATAATATTCAACTTAAGTATTCCTTTCCACCAACGAAAACAAGCGAGCTCTGTGAAGGCAGAGCTTGCCTCTAATACATCACTGTCTTCTCAGTACCTAGCACAGGGCCTTGTGCCTTAAAAATGTTTGTTAAGAAGAAAGGGAGGAAGGAGGGAAGAAGGGAAAGAGAAAGGCAGGGAGGGAAGAAAATGAATAAATTCTCTAATAACAGGCATATAAAATTGATTCTTATCAATAACAATATTTCTTCTTGTAAAAAAGCTTACTGTTCATAAAGGACTTTAATATACACCATCTTATTTAATTCTCACAAGAAACCTATGAGGTAGGAACTATCACCATTTCACAGGTGACAGTACAATCCATAGGCTGACTGAAGTCTTTGGCCCCAGGTCGCACATCTGACTCAAAAGTATTTTTTTTTTTTTTTTACGATGGAATTGCTTAGTTAAATCTCTAATTTTACTTTATTTTTTTTAGCATCTTTATTGGAGTATAATTGCTTTACAATGGTGTGTTAGTTTCTGCTTTATAACAAAGTGAATCAGCTATACATATACATATATCCCCATATCCCCTCCCTCTTGCATCTCCCTCCCACCCTCCCTATCCCATCCCTCTAGGTGGTCACAGAGCACCGAGCTGATATCCCTGTGCTATGCGGCTGCTTCCCACTAGCTATCTATTTTACATGTGGTAGTGTATATATGTCCATGCAACTCTCTCACTTTGTCCCAGCTTACCCTTCCCCCTTCCCGTGTCCTCAAGTCCATTCTCTAGTAGGTCTGCGTCTTTATTCCTATGCTGCCCCTAGGTTCTTCATAACCTTTTTTTTTTTTTTTAGCTTCCATATATATGTGTTAGCATACGGTATTTGTTTTTCTCTTTCTGACTTACTTCAC
>NC_041222.1:9590501-9601357 GCF_002837175.3 Physeter macrocephalus | reverse complement strand
CCTCACTACAAATAACTCAGTTTCGTTTCTTTTTTATGGCTGAGTAATATTCCATTGTATATATGTGCCATATCTTCTTTATCCATTCATCTGTCGATGGACACTTAGGCTGCTTCCATGTCCTGACTATTGTTTTTTTATTTTTTTATTTTTTATTTTATTTTATTTTTTTTTTGCTGTACACGGGCCTTTCACTGCCGTGGGCTCTCCGGTTGCGGAGCACAGGCTCTGGACGCGCGGGCTCAGCGGCCATGGCTCACGGGCCCAGCCGCTCCGCGGCATGTGGGATCTTTCCGGACCGGGGCACGAACCCGTGTCCCCTGCATCGGCAGGCGGACTCTCAACCACTGTGCCACCAGGGAAGCCCCTGGCTATTGTTAAATAGAGTTGCAACGAACACTGTGGTACCTGACTCTTTTTGAATTATGTTTTTCTCAGGGTATATGCCCAGTAGTAGGATTGCTGGGTCGTATGGTAGTTCTATTTTTAGTTTTTAGTGCAAGAAGGTTCCCTTTTCTCCACACCCTCTCCAGCATTTATTGTTTGTTGATTTTTTTTTTTAATTTTTGAATTTTATTTTATTTATATTTTTTATACAGCAGGTCCTTATTAGTCATCAATTTTATACACATCAGTGAATACATGTGAATCCCAATCGCCCAATTCATCACACCCCCACCCCCACCCCCGCTGCCTTCCCCGCTTGGTGTCCATACGTTTGTTCTCTACATCTGTGTCTCAATTTCTGCCCTGCAAACCGGTTCATCTGTACCATTTTTCTAGGTTCCACATATATGCGTTAATATACGATATTTGTTTTTCTCTTTCTGACTTTCTGTATATCTTCTTTGGAGAAATGTCTATTTAGGTCTTCTGCCCATTTTTGGATTGGGTTGTTTGTTTTTTTAATATTGAGCTGCATGAGCTGCTTGTATATTTTGGTGACTCCAAGTATTTTTTTTTCTCGTTGACTCTCATGCCTCTCTTCAAATGAGACCTAGCTGATGGCTGAGTGGGATATTGAGCATTTGGGGTGGCTTTTGAGCTCTGTCCCACAGAGATGCTTCGGGGAGCTGCCCTGAGTGGCTGTGTGACTCTAGGCCTCCATCTCTGCTTGAACCAGGGGAGCCCCCTTCCAACAGTTTTCCATTTCTTTTGGAGTTTTGCCTCAGGTTGCATTTGAAGAAAGGATTTCCCTCCTGAAACCCAATGAATTCGATGATTGCCCGTGGGTCTTCCTGGTTTCCCATTTGGGGTGATGACCTCTGGGGGCCTCTCCAGTTTAAGGTTCCTACAGTTCACACCTGAGGTCTCTTGAAGGGTCAGTACCCACCCTTGGCACCGTAAACGGTCCTTAGGTTTGGTTCTCTAAAAAAGACCCGAGTACTGGGTATTTCCTCAAAAGCAGATTCCTACTGGGCTCCCATTCCCAGCCAAGCCTGCATCTCACATCCGGTGCCCTGTCCTCTCGCAGAGCCCTGCTTACGTTCCATTTCTATAGCACCTTTCCTTGGCCAGCTCAATGCACATGGAAAATAAACAATAACATGAGTTTGGAAGTTTGCCGGCCTCTTAGGGGTCAGGAGCTGCCACTAGCTACCAGACCCCCATAAACTAAATCTTTTTTTGTTCCCCTTTGTACAGATCTAAAGGGTGATTGATTTAATGTTGTTTTTTTAAAGGAACCCCTCAGCTCAGTGACCCATTAACAGCAGAACTAATTCACTGAGCTACGATAACAAACTTACACCCGCAAAAGCATATTCAAGGCAACCACGAACTTTGAAATGTTTGTTTTCCTTAGGATCTCTGATAGATGAGGTGACAAAAGCAGCTGGATGAAATTCAAAATGCAGACCAGGATCGGGTTCTCAGGGCTGGGGAGAGCAATGCACAGGGGGTTTGCAGTCAAGGCAAGAGGGTGGAGACCTTGCCGGCTCAGCTGCTCTGAGTTCCTTCCTTCCTGGGTCCTCCAACTTTCTGCGAAGCTGTATGTGTTCTGTGTCTGTGCTGCCCTGTACGGTAGCCGTTAGCCGCTTGTGGCTATTGAGCACTTGAAGCACGGCAAGTGAGACTGAGGAACTGAATTGTTAGTCCTAAGTAATTTTAATTAATTGAACATGGCTGGTGGCAGGTCTACAGAAGTTACCAAGTACCCGTGGCATGCCAGACACTGTGGGAAACACTTCTTAGGCTTGTCTCATTGAATCCTCAAAATAACCCAATGCAGTAAGTGCTATTACTATTGCACCCATTTTACAGATGCAGAAAGTGTGGCCTAGGGAGTTTAAGTCACTTCCCCAGGGTCACACAGCAAAAACAAGGCGTGCCTTCTATCGCAGAACCTGCATTTAAGCAAAAATTATTTGGCTCCCTTTCTGATACTGGGGAAGTTTAAGAGAGTCCCAACTGCTCAGATTAAGCAGACACCAGGCAGGTGATGGGGGAAGCCAGGTCGAGCACCGGGTGAGTGCGGTCACGTTGAGCTGTTGGATAATCCCCGGGCAGATAGAAGGGCAGCAGCTCAGATTTTACTTCCTGAAGGTAATAGGCCATAGGGAGCCAACCGAGAGGACCCTCCAGGCCTTGCCTCCTCAAGAGTGTGGAAACCAGGCCTTCCCCAGCCTTTGGGAGCAAGTGCCTTGTCTCCATTATTCTGTGTGTCTCTTTTAATATGCACATCCGTTTTTGACCCAGCAGTCCCACCTCTAAGAATTATATCCTAAGGAAATAAATCAGTTGATGTGTTTAAAGATTTAGTCCTAAAACTGTTCTTAGCAATGTTTATTCTCCAAATGTGAATTAGGCATTTACTGTCTGCCAGGCATAGAAAAGAAGTGCTTTTATACGTGTGAAAAAATAGAAGCTTCCTACAAGTCCAAAGAGAATGGGTTGCTGAAGTAAATCACAGGGTGCCTGTATGACAGAACATTATGTGATCACTGAAGATGCGTAGCAGATGGTTGAGGGGCCCAAAGCAGAGTAACATAGTGGTTGAGAGTGTGACGTGTGGCGTGCGGGGACCAACTTGAATCCTCTGTGTGCTAACCTTTGACCTCAGGCAAGTTACTTCTCTCTGGGCCTGTTATTTCATCCATACCATGGAGGTTAATCACCCTTACCTTGCATGACAGTAGGTGTGATTGTACAGGTGAAGGCTTTAGATCTGTCCTTGGTACTATAACTCGTGCTCAATAAGTGACAGTTAGTAGGATTATTTGTTCACTGTTTAGCGGGAAAACAGCCCAGGGCCTAATGTATAGTGTAAGACCTGGAATATATATCATATATCATCACAAGTATATATATGATGTTTGTGATGATAAGAATTTCAGAAATTCACTGTAGATATTCACATCCATCTACACATACATATATGTGTGTGCTAGATATTACTTGTATTATCTCCAGGTAATGTTTATGGTAACGTTTATTTCTTTGCAATATTCTTAGCACATTCCAAAGGCCCTACAGTGAATATAATCACTTATTGCTATTATTATCATTATTTTTAAAACAACAGAAAGGCAGAGACTTTTACAAAGGGCAACTCGGTTATTCACGCTCTAGAAATGGGTTAGCTTGTTAAATGCTTTCATCAGCTGTAGGAAGCAGTTAACAACATGATTCCTTATTTTACAGCGGGTAGAAATGAAGCTGTCAGGGGTTAGCATTGTGCCCAAGGCTCCACAGGGAGTGTGGAGGCCCTGAACCTCCATGCTCTGTGCCCTTCCAGCTACGGATGGAAATTGTTCTTGAGAACAGAGTTTGATTGGAAAACTCAGGGCACAACTTCAACAGCATGGGGGGGACTGGTGCAGGCCCCCAGAATACTGAAATCCCCCCAGAGTCCTTTCTGCCTGGGGGCAACGTGGGGACAGAAGAACTAGATGGGTTGGCTAGTCCTAGAGACCAGGATCAAGTGGCCACGGATATCAGGAGGGAAAACCTGTGATGGCAGAAAGCTAAGAGGGCCTGACCCGAGACGTTAGCTAATTGAGGCAGAGCCTTTATGATGAACAGAAACCCTTACCTCACCCAGGATTCTGGTAGCAGTTCAGTCTCTAAGCGATCTACCCTGGGAGGGACATTTTCCGACTTCAGCTTTAAAGTTCAGATACGGTTTTGTTCTCCTACCAGGTTCTATCACCTATCCATTTTTCAAACTTTTTTTATTGACAGACATGGGAACGGCTGATGTTTAAGTTATAAAAGGAAAATATGCTTCTTTGGGGGAAGAAAAGCAAACAAATCAGAATGTAGAGAGGAAGAAAATTGCAGTTTTTCTTCTTCATTCATCTTGATAAATGCTTTATACTTTCCAGCTCATGGAGTCCACGCCACAACTCTAAGTAGTGGGATTGATTTAAATGTCCCCAATTTACACACAAGGGACCTGAGTTTTAAAGTTACTTCCTTGTTTTGGCAATGACCGATTAGAATTCTCTTCTGTGCATGTGCCTCAAGGTACAGAGTCATCCCTCTATTGACAGATGGATGTGTTATTTCTAGTATTTTTACTAATGTAAATGATGCTTCAAAAGACATCCTTGTACATATGTTTTCCCTCGTGTTTGTTCATGAGTATCAATCTGTCGAATTCGTAAATGGGATGTTGTGAGATCAAAGACAATGCATATTTTACATTCTGTTATTTTCTCCTGCTTCCAGTTTTCCAGCACTCACCCACCTTAGTGCGTATGCATGTGCGTACACACACAGGCACTCTCCCGGTCCCGAGGTAGTGAGCGTTCACTGAGCATTGGTCATACCTCTTGATGTTGCACTTTCCGTAACCCTCAGCAGTGTTCTGACATAAGCACTCTAGTTATCATCATCATCTCCGCTTTACAGATGGGGAAACCGAAGCACTGAGGGCATAAAATCATTTGACTCCAGATTCCTGACTCCAGGTTCCTCATGCATGAATCTAACTACAGAACCCCTACTTCCTTAGCCATCATGTCCTTCTCCTGCCTGTAACCTATCCGGTGGCTTTTCCAAAGCTTTCAGGATGAAGTGCAAAGTTCATAGTAACAAAGGAAAAGGCACCTGATGATCTAACCCTTCTTAGACCATCAAGCGCACTTGGACTCTATTCTCCAGGCAGTGGGGACCCATAGAACGTTTGGTATCCAAGTATTTACTTGGGGGTATCTGGGCTTGAGAGTGATTTGTGTAACTAGTCACTCTTTTACAGTGTTTTCCAAAGGACACGCGATGTATGAAAGACTTCCCCAGGGTGCTGGAAAGGAGACTGTCAAAAATTGCTAAGGGGATCGGAGGCAGCTTCTGTGTATAACCTCCTTGTACCCCGTCCCTTCTCAAAGCTGGATTCTCAAGGTCATGTCCAACTGCCCAGCACCTGCCCAAAGTTATTTTCTGTTTGTTTGATAAGGGGAAGTGAGTTTATGCTGCGGGATTCCCAGTGGCGGGTTTGTTTTAAGATCTGGCGATGCCCATGCTTCTCCGTCTGGGGCCCAGCTGCGGAAACCCTGACCAGGCGGACACCTCTGGGAAGCGGTGTTTTTGGAAACCAAGCCAAAACAGCGCCTTGCTCTGCCCCTGGGGCAGCTGAATAAAGCTGTTGGAGGGAGAGATGGGAGTTCAGCTTCTTCCTTGGGGTGGGGGGTTGGGGGCGGGTGTGGGTAAGTCTCGGGTCGTGGCCTTCGTTCCGCATCCTAGAAAAGAGAGTCTAGAATTGAAGGTCGTCGTTAGATCTAAAGACATTAAGAGATTGTATTCCAGCCCCCTCAGACTCAGGCTCAACTCCTGTTTATCAAGCACCTGCAGGATACTTTGCCCAGACAAGGTCTCATGTACCCTCAGAAAGAAGTTCTCATATTGATTTAGAAACGTGGCCTTGGACTCCAGACTGCCTGGGTTCGAATCTCAGATCTGCCCCTAGCTCTGTGCTCTTTAAAAAGCAGGTACACCTCTCTCAGCCTCAATTTCCTCCTCTGTACAATGCAGAAATCACAGTATTTACTCCAAAACGAGTGAGAGGGCGATACGTGTCCAAAGCGCAGTGCCCCGTACCTGGGAACTTCCCGGTGATGGCACTGTGCCGAAGCCGTCATTGTCCTTGTATTCCCGCCGCGGACACTGAGCCTGGACCGCTTCTGCGTCTGCCTGACTCCTGGCCTGTGCTTGCTGCATAGGACACCTCGGCTCTGCAGACCTGAGCTCCCCCTCCCGCCATGCCTCAGCTTTCTTTCTCAGTCTTAGCTGTGCAACCTGGTTGACCTCCAGTTCCACCTCCAGAAACCTCTCCGGTTCATCCGCCTTCCTCAACATGCCGACTCCTCTTCATCAGTAGTCAGTGTCACAGACCTGAACAGCCTTATAACCACCTTGACCCACACAGCGAACTGACCTTCACTCTATTACTAGGCAGGTAGCTCCTTGAGGGCGGGAATGTTTTACGTTTCCTTGGCCCTTGGCTTAGAGCAGAGACTATGGAATCGATGCTCAGAAAGCTTGTTTGAAGGCCAGTATCACTGCATCAGTAAATAGCACAATTAATGAATGAGTGGATGAAGGAATGGGAAGGCGTGAGTGAAGGAACAAGGGAGTGCATAAGAGAAGGAGTGAGTGGGTGAATGAGTGAATACAGAAGAAAATGAGTGGATGAGTGAGAGAGGTTGAATGATTGGTGGGCAGGGAGCGGATAAGGGAATGTGTGACTTACTGACCACTGGATTTGGGCCCCGTGGAAAGCAGCTTGTCTTGCCCTTGTCCTCATCCATGACCTCCCTCTCCAGGCTCAGACGTGCCTTTTCAGTTCTATCCTCCCTCCCTTTCCTCCTGTTCCCTCTCACCTGTCTCCAGAAGTGATGACTGCACTAATTTGTTCACAGACCATTAACTCTTGAGCACTGGAAGAGGCCAGCTCTGAGTTGGCAGGGGCTGGGGTGCTGGCTCTCGGTCCACCAGGAGACATCATCATTCTCTTGCCTGCCCGCCCGTGCAGCGAGGTTCTTATCTCTCCCTCTGCTCGCTTGCAGATGACGACTGCACTGACTCCTTCACGCCCAATCAAGTCGCCAGAATGCACTGTTACCTGGACCTGGTGTACCAGAGCTGGCAGCCCTCCAGGAAGCCGGCGCCTGTCGCCCTTGCCCCCCAGATCGTGGGCCACACGACCGACTCCGTGATGCTGGAGTGGTTCCCGCCCATCGACGGCCACTTCTTTGAAAGGTGAGTGTGGCCTGTGAAGTGTTGATGCCCCTTCTCTCTCTCCTGCCAAGAAGAGGGAGACTTGGAAGGGAAGCAGCCTCGGAGAGGGATTTCGCTGTGTTTTTCGTTCTTGATCTTGTTTAACGAGTGCCCGCAACGACTAGCACAGTGACTGGTCCATAGAGGCACGATGTAGATTTGGGGGTCAGGGAATACGTGAATGATTGCTAACAGAAATTAATGAGTAATGATGCATATTTTAAGTGGTGAATATTTAGCTTCATTTTATTATTAAAAACATGGAAACCTCTGTTGCCAGAACCTCCTCTGCGATGGAGGTACTGGTCTCATCTCCGTGAGCTCAGGAGTTGAAGTTGCCTCTAGATAATGGGCCAACACCTTCCTATACGTATAGTATATGAAGGGTACATTAAACATGAATACACAGGCATATATATATATATATTTTTTTTTTTTTAAAGGCTTTTAGCTTTCTCTTGAATCAGCATTAAGCTGAGCAGGGCTCAACACTGATTTTTTTTTTTTTTTTTTGGCTGCGTTGGGTCTTCGTTGCTGCATGGGCTTTCCCTAATTGCGGCGAGCAGGGGCTACTCTTCGTTGCGATGTGTGGGCTTCTCATTGCGGTGGCTTCTCTTGTTGTGGAGCACGGGCTCTAGGCACATGGGCTTCAGTAGTTGTGGCACGCAGGCTCGGTAGTTGTGTCTCGCGGGCTCTAGAGCGCAGGCTCAGTCGTCGTGGCGCACGGACTTAGTTGCTCCGCGGCATGTGGGATCTTCCCGGACCAGGGATCGAACCCGTGTCCCCTGCATTGACAGGTGGATTCTTAACCACTGCGCCACCAGGGAAGTCCCACATATATTTTTGTATAATTAGAGTCTGTGCCTGTGCCTAGTGTTGTTTTATAGAACTGAAGGTAGAATTTTTAGAAGATCAGAGGATGATAAACTGAGGCACAAGATACCTCAGTTCAGCTCCTGTCTGCCACTCACTAGTGGTATGGCCCTGGGCAAGTCACTTTCCCTCCCTGAGTCTTATTCTCAGCTGAAAAGTGGGTCTAATGATGCCTCCATGGCCTGAAGGTGGAAACCTGCATCAAACGGTTTCTTATGCTGCCTTTCAGCATCAGGACTCCCTGAGGAGCTCAAGCTTTAGGGGATTTTAAAGGGTCATGAAACGTACTGCGATGTTGACCTCTATTTTGGTTGCAACTTGGCTATAATTTAGGGTAGATTAGTATATTGCCCCCCTTCCAGCCCTTCTTGGAGATGTTTTATCCAATAATGATGATACAACACTGATGATGGTGGAAATAATAACCAGCTAATGATTAATTATTACTCTATGGTTGTGGTTGTCACCGTTTATCAGGTGCTTACTCTGCACTGGATTCTGTACTAAATGCTTTCTATACAGTCTCATTTAATCCTTCCAGTAATTCTATAAGAGGGGAATCAACGTCTGCATTTGCCAGATGAGGTAGGGACTGACACACAAAGAGGTGGAGAGATTTGACCAAAAGCCCATAGCAGGTGCTGGGAGCTGGGCTTCGACTCACATTTTGCAGTGTCTCATCTGAGGCTCTCATGTTCTTTCATTAAGTCTTTCCAAACCTTGAATTATGAAGGAGGTGTTACCCCTCCCCTCAAAAAAGGCCACAGAATGTGGCAAGGAGCCCTCACAAGTATGGGTGTATACGTGTGTGCGTGCATGTGCGTGTGTGTGTGTGAAAAATATATTAGATCATGGCATCACATTAAATTCGGGCTCCAATTTTCCACACTACTATCAGCCCCTGAATCTAGAACCTTCATTTGACAGCTGGATGGATGTGATCACGGGGAAAGGAAATGCGCTCCCTAGGTCCTCTGTAGAAACCCCCCTTCCTCTTCCCCAGCCATCCTCACTGGGAGCTTAGAGCTGGGGTTGGGAAACCTCATGTGACACTTCAGAGCAGGCTTTCCAGCAGCCCATAGATTTATTTATTTTTTCTGTGGCAATGAGGAGTATCAGACTTTTGGTCAAGGCTTGGCCTCGATTCCACTTAAAAATGCAAGTTTTGTAAATGAAGCTTCCTGTGTATGTATTCAATTTGTATTTCATAAAGCAGTTTTTGTCCATTAAATAAATACCATCTGATTGTTGGAAACCTATTGGAGGGTTAATTGTTGTGTAATGAGATATGTCTCTATTACATAGTACCCTCAGCTTCAATCAATATGTTTTTAATAACCTATAGTCAGTTGGTACTTGAGGCTCATACAATAGCTATTCTGTTCAGTCTAAGATTTCACAACGGAGTTATCATCTGTTAAATTAAAACTGACATTTTAGAAACATGTCTAATTAGGGTTAACAGCTATGTAGACCATAGTCTATGGCTAAAGGAAGTAGGTCCAAAAGTTCAATAAATTGTTGTAAAGGAATGGAACTATCACTGTCCCATACACACGGAGTTCATACTGGTGGAAATTGGCTTAGTACAAAGTGCACGAGCTTTGATGTTAAGTTGTCTGTGTTCCAGTCTCAGCTTCACCACTCCCAGCCTATGGGACCTTGGGCAAGTCATCTCCCTTCTCTGATCCTCTCTGGCCCTCTGAGTCTTATTCCATAAAAGGTTCTAACCAGGCTCACTTCACCTGGCTTTTGTGGGGAATTCAACAAGATGACCTCTGTGCTATGCCTAGCATCACACGCTCTATGTTCAGGAAATACGAGCTCCCTTCTTGTACAGTTTTCCAGAGCTGTTGAGCTACTTGAAGAGTTCTCTTTCCCTGCAAAATCTCTGGTGTTTTCCACTACATTCATCAATGCCAACCTCTCGCCCCTGGCCATCCTCATGTCCTCCTGCTGTCCCTCACATCTGTGGTCTAAGAGAATACAAGGGTTTTCCTTAAAAAAACATATTCAGATCCTCCCACAGCCTGTGTCCTCACACATGGGCAACTGAATAAATAATTCAAGGCCACCCCTGGCTTTTTTAACTCCTTTATTTTTATCTGTCTTGCAAACATGTGTTGACTAGATGGTTGCATTTTTCTGAACGGTGGGCTGTGGTGTATTGGAAAGAATGCTGGACCGGGGACCAAGAGACCTGGGTCTGAAGTCTTTGCAACCTCATCCATTTCTTCTTCCTCTTCAGCCTCACTTTTCTGATCTATAAGCTCAAGGGGATCTAGCCTTGCTCAACCAAGGTTCCTTTTCCAAATCTCAGAACACAGAAAATGACTTGAGTAACTGTTTTCTCAGTTCTCCTAAGCATGGTACATAACTAGTACCATTTTAGATGCATAGGAGAGAGGTTAATTCATTATGTATAGTGGATGCCTTAGAGAAGCACTGTTCAGTAGAATGTTCTGCAGAGTCCAGTATGGTAGCCATTAGTCAACTGTGGCTGTGGAGCAATTGAAATGTGACAAGTTTAAATGAGGAACTGAAGTGAATTCTACATTTATTTAATTTTAATTCATTTAAATTTAAATAGCCACGTGTGATTAGGGGCTGCTGTATTAGACAGCACAGATTTGGAGCTTTAAACTTTGATTCTCATGGAACCTGGGTAAGAAAGGTGATCTCTTCCAGTGTTAGCATCCTGTGTTTCTGTGATTTCAGTGTGTGTGTGTGTGTGTGTGTGTGTGTGTGTGTGTGTGTCTGTCTGT
>NC_041222.1:9513002-9590491 GCF_002837175.3 Physeter macrocephalus | reverse complement strand
TTCTTTCAGTGTGTGTGTGTGTGTGTGTGTGTGTGTGTGTGTGTGTGTCTGTCTGTCTGTGTAGATACAGGTGCCCACTGAAATCAAAGAAATGCCAAAGATTAGAAACACATATTGTACACTCCCTGAATGTGTGTAGGATACTGCCTGATTTTGGTAAAGCCCATTTTGACTCTATGACTTTCTGAGCTATGCTTTTGGTGTGGTTACTTTGTACTCATGATTCTCGGTTTCCTTAACTATGAAATGGGAACATCACCCACCATACTCAGCATCACCCACCTTTGCTATTTAGTTACTGACTTTGCTTTTACTTGTGCCCAATTTATTCATCGTTCAGACTGATCATTTTAAAATGTGAATTAGGTCACGTCACCCATGTGTTATAACCCTCCAGTGGTTTCCCATTACTTTTATGTGTAATCTAACCCGTAGTCTACAGCACCTTCCGTGATCTGGCCCTTGCCTCTCTTACTGCTCTTTTCTTCGTCTGTGTCTCTTGCCACTCAGGTTTCTTTCAGGACCCCTATGGACCAAGCCCTTTTTTCTTGCTTAGGTCCTTTACATACCTTTAGATTGAACCTGGAATGCTTTACTCCCACTTTTTGTGTCATTCTTCACCATACCTTGACTGAGATCTTCTATGATTATGCCAATCTACATAAGCACGCCCCACCCCATTATTCTCTCCTGCATCATCTATCAACTTTCCTTCTAGAAATGATGAATCTGTACTTTTACATCTATTTATCTGTTTGTTTGGGGACCGTTGCCTCTGCTGGATGGAAAGCTCTTAGGAGGGCAGGTACCACACCAAATGTCCTCACCCTTGGCTGGTTAATGTCTGGTAGTTGTACGGTGCTAACAACCAGAGGCTGTTCAGTGAGTATGCACTGAATGAATAGATGAAATATTGAATGAACACATGAGCCAGTGATTGAACATGAGGGAATGCACTTGGTAGAGCTCTGTGCAAATTAGGTACATTTATTGTCAGGTGGATGATGGCTTATTCACTCATCAGAGTATTTATTGGGAACCTACGCTGTGTCAAGAACTCACTGAAGTGCAGGTGACTCTATGTGTATCATCTAAAACAAAGCATCTAAAGAAGTAGAAAGGCTGAATTCCCATAAAGGTCGGTGCGACTCCTGATTCCATACAAGGATGTTTGTAATCTCACTGTCGTCATAAAGCCAGTCCTGTGACTCTGAGTTGCTATGCATGGATTGTGGTCATTGTAATGGAACCGGAGTGGAGCTGAGCACCTCTCTCTCCACTCCTCATCCCCTGCCTGCAAGCGTATTTATATAATCATCATTACTGCTAGTCCACGAGTACTTTATACATACTGAAAATATACAGAAAGGTCAGAAAACCAGAAGGAATAAAAGTAGGGAGGGAGGAGTCATCCTGTGTTCGACCACCTAGAAATTACTGCTGATAATATTTTGTTGCATTAAGATTATTAGAACAGCATTGAGATGCTGCTATAGATACAGTTTTGAATATGACTCTTTCACTTAACATGATAGCTAATGCATTCTTCCCTAAAATTTAGTAATCTTTATAAGTATTTTTTTTATAAAAACTGCCTACCATTCCACTGAGCAGGTTAACCTTAGGCCAATTCATCATTCTCCTATCACTGAATATTAGTGTGCTTATAACATTTCTACCTATGTATGGTTTCATATTTACAGTGATAAAGCTGAGGATGCAGAATCTGCAATTTGAGGGTCTAGACTAGGTTAATCATGGGTCTTAGCAACATATTGGAATGACTGGTATTTATCCATCCATACAGACATACGTACATTAGACTACATATGTTGACCACCATGTAAGCAGATAAGCAGGGACATGAAGTGTTCAGATTTAGGTTTGTGGTTGAGCCTTCCTGGCAGCTGGGTGGAGGAGGAATGAGGACCACCAGCAGACTGTGATGTTGACAAGCATGTGAGCCCAGGGGCTACGGAGGTTCCCTATGAAGCAGAAGCCCTAAGGCTTGAGATAGGGTTCCTCCACTCTAGCTTTCAGGTAGCCAAAGTATAGTGATTCTTCTAGGAAAGAGGTATTGGAAGGACCGTTGCATCTTGAGAAATAATGGGCTGGGCTGTGACATTTCTTGACATTTTCCCCTTCCAGTCCCTCTGTAGGAGTTGCTCAGATTTACAGAGTTTTGGGCTCGCTCGCCCTTGTACATGAGGAGAGGGCTTATCCCCCTCCCTTCCCAGCAACTGTCTCCTAAACAGGAGCCAAGTCTGGAGAACAAATAGGATCCCAGAGGCTGTTGTGGCTAAAGGGAGATTGAATCCAGATACATAAGACCCCCTAGTTGATAGGGAAAGCCACCGTAATATTCTACTTCTGGGGCTGGGCTGGTCCCATTGAGGGATTGGCTTGCCCCTTGGAAAGCTGCTAAAATGAATTAGATGGCACGGTTAGGAAACCGTTTTTGACTGTAAAATCAAAGAGTGACTCATCCAGCCCCAGAATGTCAGGGCTAGAAGATTCTTCAGGCATCATCTAGTTCAGCCCACTCACTTTCAGGTGAAGGAACTGAACCACGCCTTCTTCCTATTTAATACCTAGGATACTGGATGCTTTCTGCATGTGGTAGGTACCTGACAGATACTGTTAAAAGAATAAAATTTGAGGTCCAGTGGGGCAAAAGATTTTCTCACAACCACACCTCAGATCTTCAAGGGAACTTTAAATGATCGATGAAATGAAGATGAGTGCAGGTAGTAAGTTGATTCTGTTGATTCTGGGCTGCTTAGAATTAAAGTGCATCCCCCATCAGAACAGAAGCCACTTAGGCCCAAACAAGGCCCTCGTGGGCAATGGGGAAGGATTTCACTCATGGTCATATTTTGGAAGCTCTGGGAAAGATAGGGAAGATTGGAGAACATAGATTGGTTGTAACCGCCGCCTTTGGCTTAGTCAAGCCAGGGACTCATTCAACTGTTCCTAAGTCGGTGCATTTTCCTTCTTTCCTTGGCCTCCTAGAGAATTGGGACCAGCATGCGACCTTTGCCTGGAAGGGAGAATCCTGGTGCAATATGCCTTCAACGCCTCCTCCCCGATGCCCTGTGGCCCATCAGGACACTGGAGTCCTCGGGAAGCAGAAGGTAAGCCAGCCTGGAAGCTGTTTTGCTGGTTGGGTGTGCAAAGAACGCTTTCGATGTAGTTGGAGTTTTACGATTTTAATGGTCTTTTTCATGTACTATCTCATTTGATCTGAAGATCGCCCTACAAGGCCAGTATTTTTTTTTTGTCTTTTTTTTTCCCTCAGCTTTATTGAGGTATAATTGACATACAACACTGTGTAAGTTTAAGGAGTGCAATGTGATGATTTGATACGTGTATGTATTTCAAAGTCACCACAGTAAGGTTAGTTCACACATGCGTCACCTCACACTTCTGTTGTTTTATTTTTTTTTTGGTGAGAACATTTCAGATTTCCTCTCTAAGCAGTTTTCAATACAGTATTGTTAACTATAGTCACCATGCTGTGTATTAGAACTCCAGAATTTATTCATTGTATCAGTAGGAGTTTGTACCCTTTCCCCTACATCAAGGCCAGTATTCATGCATTTGTTCACCCCAAGTCTTTGGAGCGCCTGCATTGTCCTAAGCATGCCATGCCACTTTACGTATGAAGAAACAAATTCCCTGAGGTATTAAGTAAGTGCCCAAGGCCACACACCTGATAAGACACAGTATGTGTATGTTTATATATGCCCCAGACCCTGACAGCTTGTGAGGGCATAAATAAACAAGGTCACATTAGAATCAATACACATCACTAGCCTTTGATTCTTCTACAGTTACTTCTGGGGTACCCAGGGCCTTCTTACATGTGCCACAACTCTTCCTCTCGGTTTCCTTCCATGAAACCTCCTTTGCAGGATCCATTTATCCGCAAGGCACTAGAAGGAAGCACCTCATGACTGCCACGGTTGCGGCTCCACCCACGACCAGACCTTCTCTGCACAGGGAGGTCTCCCAGGCCTCCCCAGGAGCCAACCATCTCTGTGCTACCTTACAGTACAGCTCACTGCCCCTCAGTTTTCTAGAGAAATTAAGAAACTGCCTTTCACCCAATGCTTTGTTGCACTGTCGCTTGGCCCTGAAAGAAGAGAGCTTGCAGCTTAGAGACTCTCATGGAAAATTGTCTATTCCGTCTCCTCCTGCAGTGTCTCTTTCTTTGGGGCACAGGTCTGGTCCCTGAAGCCAGGCTGGCGGAGCTCCCGCATTCTTCTCTCAGTCCTCCGTCTCGCCCTCCGTTGCCTTCAGAGACTTCCACTTAGAAGCCCCGTCTCTGTCCTTCGTTCTGCTATGCAGGTCAGCTCCTGCCAGCTGTCTTTGGGTGGGGACCCCAGTCCACCAGAGGGAGCAGAATCTGACTCCTCACTGAGGTTCAGTGAGAACTCCCCCGTCTCCCTTTATATTTTTAGAAAGAAGGTTGAAAAAGAAAAAGCCAGAGATAGAATAAAGCAAGGGAGAGGGATCAGAGAGAAAAGTGAGGGAGAAAAATGACAGCGCTGTGTCTGTTATCTTCTAAAATAGCTTAAAATAAAAATGAGAGTCGAACTGGGGAACTCTAAACAAATTCATCCGGAATGTAAAGCCAGTGGGATGCCTGGGAGAAACCCTTAGCTCAGCCTCGCAGAATCACAGGCTGTCAGACGTGGAAGGGACGCCTGGGGTCACCCAGCCCCAGGTCCCCCCGCCCCCACCGCCGGGCAGGAATCCCCTGTGTGCCTTCCCTCACCGAGGCTCTCCCAGCACCAGCTCGTGTATTTCCTTGGCCTTCCCGTTCTAGCTCCATCTGTGAGAAAGTTCTTCCTGAAATCTGCAGTGGTAACTTTTTCACCCAAACCGAACCCACGTTGGGTTCTCACAGAAGAAGGTATGGGTCTCTTCCATGCCAGGAGTGAACCCATCTCATCTCTGCCCACCGGAGGGACTGTGCTGGGCACACAGACTGGGCAGAGCTGACTGTCTAATAGGGGAGCCAGATGAGTACGCGGGCGATCACCATGGGGTGTGATGAGGCTTGTGCTGCGTAGGGGACCTCACCCCGAACTGAGACTCACGCCACCCCGGAAATGTTAACACACCAGTGAACAAGGTACATTTAAGAATGTGAGAGAAGTTGGATATGTTTAGAGCACTGGTTTTCTCAGTGTGATCTGGAGGCTTACGGGGTTCCTGAGACTTTGTAGTGTGTCCTCCAAGTCCAAAGGTATTTTCATAATAATGCTCTGCCACTGTTGACCTTTTTCACGCTCATTCTTTCCTGAGTGTACAGTGGAGCTTCCCAGCAGCTGCGTGGCATGCGATGTTTTACTGCTCTCATAGCTAATGGGACACATACTTATGTGTTCTTGTGTTTTAAGGTTTCTCAGTTTTAATCCACAGTGTGGTAACGACTAATAGATATAATGTACATAAACAAAAGCTCTTCAATAATGGGGTAAGAACTTAAATGGGTCTGGAGTATGAAAAGGAAGGTGTGGGTGAGGGAGAGGTTGGACTGGGGTGATATGTGTAATGTCCGGATGAGGATGGGTTTGGATTATTCTGAGGGCAGTGAGGAGATGCCACGTGCCTTGGCAGGTGCCTGGAATATGGTGAGGAGTGCTTGTGAGAAAGATCGTCTGGGCTGCTCTGTGGCGAAGAGATCAGGGGAGGAGTGGATGGGGGAAAGGGCGCATCCAGGTGGCTGTTTCAGGAATCCAGCAGACAGATGGAGGTGGCCTGGATGAGGTCAATGGCGGTGATACTGGAGAAGAATCAATGGAATTGAGAGAGATTTGGAAGCAAGAAGTAGCAAGACTCTACCCTGAGATGTTTTTGGCTAAAATCATCTTGGTTTGTTCTACCGCTTGAACGAAAGAAAGAATTTCCTGGTATCTCCCCAGACCTCCATCCAACCAAACTGTCAATTGGTTAGGTCTGTTCCTGGTTCATCCCTGATCCTCTTCAAGCATGACATGCAGAGTGGAGTCCCCCTGAAGTGCTGAACGCCCCCCGTACCCTGAGCTGACTGAGGCCTCCAAGGAAACCCAGCAGCCCCGGGTTTTCCTTCAGGATATGCAAATTTAGTACAGGCAGGCCAGGAAAAGGCTCTGTGCTTTTTTTAGAGCATCCTATTACAGGCTCTGTGATCCATTTGGCTCAGACCCTTTTAATATTCTTAAAGAAATAAACTTTTCCATGAGCCAAACTCTGCAATTTATTTCTCAACTCATTTTCATCCTATTTATCTTTGCGTGTTTAAGTTTTTGGACTTCCCAAACTAACATAAAACTCCCCAGCCTGTGAGCGACGCCAGAGTATCTCTGGGGCTGGGGAAGGAGCACGGGTGTGGGGCGGATGGCGAGGATGGGATTTTGGTCTGAGGCTGGCCATCAGCGTGCTCTGTGCCCTGGAGTGCGTCACTTTGCTTCTCTGAAGATAGCATCTTATCCGTAGAGCAAACGTCCTTTCCAGCTGTGATATTTTGTTATCCATGGAACAAACGTCCTTTCCAGCTGTGATATTTTAACTCCATATTAACATGATACTAACTCCATATTAACGTTATTATTAATGTTTTAACCCTATTTTAACTCCATATTAACATGATAGAAAATTCTTCATTGAACAGATATTTACTGCACGTTCACTATGTTCCATTAACTCCATTTCATGAAATTCAGGTAAATATAATCACAGAGATTCTTGCCTTTGGCCACGGAACATGGCTGTACCAAGAAGAAACCTATTCTCCCTTCTCTTGAGCAAAAACTATATTTCACAGATGAATATTTTCTGAGGTATTCAATACCGTGATACGCTTGTAGCTCAGGAATTAGATAGCTAGATCTGATCGACTCAAATTTCAGTGAAGATCACTTATGCAATCCTATATAATACATTGCAACTCCTGGGTTTTCCATGAGAGATTAACACATGGCGCTGGCTGTTTTCATTCTTACTTGTATGACTATTTTCCCCATTTTTCTGCCCAGAATATTTCAGGTGTGCTAAAGTATTCATCTAGAAAAAACCTGACACCAGGTTGTTATATTTGTGTCAACAGCTGTGGTGTATATACACAAAGATATGTAATAGATGTCTGTATAGATCATCATAAATGTAAATTTAAATCAGCATAGGTATGTATAAATATATTTCACATACATATATGGCCTCATCTCTAGTGGACAGCTTATATAAACATACAACTTTTCATTTTGTCAGCATATATACAAAAAGATGTGTATTGGTAATGAAGTAACAGTTCCTTTGTACTTTTCTTCCTTCCCCCTTCCTTTCTTCCCTCATCCCTTCCTTTCCTTCCCTTCCCTTCCCTTCCCTTCCCTCCCCTCCCCTCCCCTCCCCTCCCCTCCCCTCCCCTCCCCTCCCCTCCCCTCCCCTTTTCTCAACCCTTCCCCCAGATTTATCACCACACATCCAATTAGTTTCCCAGCTGCATCCATTTTTCTTCCGTAGGGACACTGATTTGTCCTCATCTCTGATGTTCCCTTTGTACAAGCAGCAGTTGTGTATTATCTGAATTAGTACAGCAGTTTCTTAACTGTTTTCACTGGACTAGAAGCTCCATGAGGGCAGAGACCATGTCTGCAAAACCTGTTTTTCCAGGGACTATAGCCTAACACTGGACACAGACCAGACAGTCAACAGTTATTCCCTGGATGGATGGATGGATGGATGGATGGATGGATGGATGGATGGATGGAGAGTATCTGTGACTCTAAACATTGTTTTTTTCTGAAAGACAACTTTCATTTGCTGGCTTCAAATTCTTCAGTAGCTCCCCAGCTCTCTCAGCATAAAGTTCAGTTTCCTTAAAGTGATGTACAAGACCCTTCATAATCTGGGTTCGGCTTAGCATGCCAGCCTTACCACCACTTACTGCTTTCCCGTTGCACTCAAAACCACAGTCATCTGATTTCACATTCTCTCTCAGCTCTTCTCTTTGCTTGGAATATCTCCTTTTCCCAAGCTTTCCCTTGTTAATTCTTCCTTATGTTTCAAAACAGAGCTAATGTACTTGTGAATATGTTCCTCTATTAAATATCTCATCCCATCTGAGTATTACAGCACCCCTGTCGGGTAGGCATCATTAGAGTAGGTGATACAGTGAGAAACTGTATAGTTGATATTTTAACCCATCTTTCATTCCTTCAAAGCTTGACATGATCCCTGGACCAACAGTATCACATAGTATTCTACTCCCCACCAAGGAATTACTTAACCATCTCAGGCTCTGTTTCCTCTTCCGTAAAATGAGTTTCATAAGACCAACGTCATAGACTTATGGCCAGGATGAAAAGAGCTGAGGCGTGTAACGTGCCTGGCACAGTGCCCAGCACACAGAGAATGGTCAGTGCGTGAAGCCTGGTGTTATTATTAAAGGGATTGCTGCTTTTTTGATGGCTTGGACTCAGTGCCCCTTGAGGCTCTTTTGTACATCTAAAAGTTGGTCTCTGATAACCAGACAAGCACACACTTTGCAAATATGTCTAGTCCTGTTTACTTACTTGAGCATAATGACCAAGCTCACTTTCTTGTCCTTTGGAAAGCATTTGGTCCCTCTGTTGATTAACAGTAAACCAGGGATGAAAGCATGAGCCAAACAGATTTGTCATCTTTGCTCTCCTGTGGCTCCCCACCACTGACAGTCATTTTCTCCGAGGAAGGGAGAAAGATTGCTCCATTCCTTGCCAGTTCCAGGAGAGCCCATGGTGGAAGGTGGGAGGATGTTCACCTGGCACCCGCCATGGCACAGCAGGCTCTTAATACTCCATGGAGCCTTCACTTTCTTTTTTAGCTCCATATTTGAACAAGATAGAAGATTCTTCACTTAACAAATATTTATTGAATGTCCACTATGTTCACCATTTGTGTACCAGGCACCGTATTAAAGACTGAATATGGTATTGAGTGAAACAGAGCTACGAAACAGAGACAAAAATGACAACTACCTTACAGGATTTTGGTAAGAATCAGATAAATAAATTAATGGCTAGGGAACGTGCTCTGTGTGTATGAAAACGCTGCCCCCAATAAAGCTTTTTGAATGAATAAGTGATATATGAGTACCAACAACCCACAGAGTCAAAAGAATCAGGAACTCTTTGGGTTGGAGAATCGCTAAGAAGAAAGGCTTCAGCCTAGGTAGGGAGTCTTGTTTGTGCCTTTGACTTAAACAACCTGTCTCTTCTATCCAGCATTTGCTGCAAGTAATAAATGAACCTGGCCAAGGAGAGGTGGAGGGAATATTGTAGTTACATCCATCTCTTCTTGTTCTGATGTGTTATATCTAAAAAGTCTTTTGAATTTTCCTTGTTCTCCGCCCCCCAGCCCCCTTGCTCCCATCTCTTTTTCTCTTCTCTTTTCCATCTCCACTGGACATCTTCTCTCTTCTCCCTTGGCTGGGCAGAGGCAAGGAGATTGGAGGCATTTACAGCTTTCACTGGAATGGCTTTTCCACCCAAAATGGCTTTCTAGTTTTCATACTGTGGTGATTCCTATTATGCTGTAACATTATCAAAACCTTTTCGGACAAAGATTGATTTTTTTCCCTTTTGCTTTAGAAATGTCCAGCATCTCCACCCCCCGTCAACCACTGATGCTAAAGAATGTGGCTGATAGGACAACCTGAGATCCTTCATCCTACCCTCCCCAGCTGATGTGTATCTCTTGCTAGACACCCTTAAATAAATTAGAGCCAATCACTGCATTGAGTCCTGATTACTTTTCTCAGCAGTGCAAAGGAGAGCTCTCTGAGGGTCTAGGACTAATGATCTCAGCAGAGAAAAATTCAGAAGTCGCTGCAGGCTGAGATCAGTGGGGATGAGGCATCGTCCCCCTGGGGAAAGAGTAGAAGAATCTCTCCTTCCTTCTCCCCCCTCCTAACCATCCCTCCCCTTCCTGAGTCAGACTGGACAGAGCTCAGAGAAGCTCAGTGGTATGGAATGACCTCATGTGGAGAAGGGGAGGAAAAGAGATAAGATGGCTCCAGGGCTGTCTTCCAGCTCTGTCATTCATGGTTCTAGACAGTTTCCTCCCAGAACACTCAGCACAAGGGGTAGAAGCTATCGTTACTTACCTCCTCTTCCCTGGAGGTTTCTGGCCCTTCTGTCATTCCAAGCAGGTTGTACCAAAGGCAGGGCCACGGGGATGCTGGTTTATTTTAGTGGCTCTTGCATTCCGTCTGGAGAACAATGAGGAACTTCAGGACGAGACAAAACTAGGCTCCAGTGCTGACTGTTACACTTCAAGCTGTGAGACTCTGGTTAGTTCACTCCACATTTCTGAGCCTTAGTTGCCTCATCTCAGAAATGAGTCCTTGCAAGAATTAAACAGGTTCAGAGGACATAGTGACTGTTTAGCAAATGTGCGTTCCTTCTTTCTTTCCATCTGAGGCAGAAAAGCCTACAAGTAATAAATGAGGCGGGACAGTTTGGGCAGCGACACAATCATTAGACACTTATTTGAACATAGTTTTGACCAGATGTCTGGTGATTCGTCCAGATCTGTATCGCAGGTGTGTGGATGAGCTGGGTGCTGTGCACACAGCAGATTCACCAAGACACTGAGAATCTTCCCTCCCTTTATACCCTCTCTGTGAGTTCTAGTCGGGCCAGTGTCACCTGAGGTCTGCAGAAAACTCTGAGGACTTTCCAGAACTCATCCCCTCATCTCTTGTCCACAGGTCATCCAGATGTTGAACAACCCTGTAAGTCCAGTGTCCGCACCTGGAGCCCAAATTCAGCTGTCAACCCACACACAGTCCCTCCAGCCTGCCCTGAGCCACAAGGCTGCTACCTTGAACTGGAATTCCACTACCCCTTGGTCCCTGAGTCTTTGACCATCTGGGTGACCTTTGTCTCCACTGACTGGGACTCCAGTGGGGCTGTCAATGACATCAAACTGTTGACTGTTAGTGGGAAAAACATCTCCATGGGCCCTCAGAACGTCTTCTGTGATGTCCCACTAACCATCAAACTCCAGGATGTGAGCGAGAAGGTGTATGGCATCCAGATCTACACGTTGGATGAGCACTTGGAGATAGATGCGGCCATGTTGACCTCTGTTGCAGACAGCCCACTCTGCCTGGAGTGTAAGCCCTTGCAGTACAAGGTGGTCCGGGATCCTCCTCTCCAGGTGGACGTGGCCTCCACCCTACACTTCAATAGAAGATTCACAGACATGTAAGTGCGCTCTCTGAATCAAGTGGGTGGGCTGTAGAGGGATGTAAGGAGGGTCAGAGAGGCCTGCACTGGAAGGAGGTTCATCACAGCCAGACTCACTTCTAGGGATTTGTAACCTGGTTTGGGGTGTAGAATTGTCTTAACAAGGCAGAGTTGATATGGTGGGAAGAGCAATGTACAAAGCACCAGGAGTCCTGAATCTTGGTGGCAGCCCTAACACGTAACTCTAAGCCTCTCTGAACTCTCTGCAGCTTAGTTTTCCCAACAGTAAAAGGAAGGAGGCTGGATGAGAGTAGCAATGAGAAAGTCATGTGTTACTAATGAAAGTACAGGAACCGAAGTTTGCTAATGATTTCCCTCTTATAATAAATTGAAGAGTATTCATGCATTGTGATTGCTTTTCCAGTGGGTGAGAAGGGAGTGAAGTTATAGCAGGTTGGCTGGGAATTGGGCATGTTCCTGGATATTTGCATGAGAATATTGCTGGAAGGTGAACATAACCAGTAACAGTCCTTGTTTTCCAGTGTGGAAGAGAGGCTCATACCCATTGGATCCTTAGGCGCCTTTGCAGCTCTAGGTCTCCATGATTCTTTTCGGGTACTCATTGCTCTGATGTGAGATACTGTTTGTCCTTAATATTCCTTTCTCAGCCCACCTCTCTATCACCTCTTCCTCAAATATCCTGAGGATTTATGTTTTATGAGACGGGCTGCCTTACTTTGAAGTCATTAGTGTTTTTCCCATATGCCAGACAACAGGCTAAGGTCTTTGCATCTTTTACTTATTTCATCCTCCTCACAACCACAGCCCTAGTCTCCTTCTCATTTTACAAAGAAGGAAACTGTAGCTTAGAGGTATGAAGTCACTTGTCCAAGATCACATACTTAGGAAGTGGTGAGATCAGGATTGGAATTCATCCTGACTCCTAAGCCAGTGCACTTAACCACTGTTCAATTAAAGACGTGATTCCAATTTCTGCTTTAATCTAACAAATGAGGGAGCCTTAGCTACACCTCATTTGGGTACCAAGAGTCTATGAAGTCAACCACCAAACATTGGTTGAACCTCTTCTATGTACAAGTGACATGGGTGGGGAACACTTTGAGTATTGAAAAGAACAATAGCTCAAGAGTCAGACACCTTGTGTCTAGCCCCAGCCAGTCCACTTACTAATGTTAGATAAATCAGTCAATCTCTCTGAGCTTCGATTTCCTCTTCCGTGTGATGAAAATGTTGAAGTCAATGGTTTCTATGGGCCTTTTGTGGCACTTTCTTTGGTTCTAAGATGATACAAGACACAATCTCTGCTCTGTCTACTTGAAAATATTTGCTAAGCCAAATATTATTAATAGAAACCAAGTTCTGGAGGAAAGTTTTAATCTTTTTAAAAGACAGAACCACTTTCAAACACTTTACCAGCACTTCCTTTTACAATGCTGGCAATTAACGTGCACATCGCAAGCAAACCCTTACCCATTCATTGACTCAGAGATGAAGAACATCTGTTTAAGAACTCAGAGGGAGCACTTGGTTTGTGTTTGAGAATGTGCTTAAAAGATCGTCTTGCCTTGAAAATATTCTATAACCCTGTCTCTTTCATCTCCTCACTTGTCTAGAATGGTAAAGTTCTATAAATATGCATCCACTTAACATTTCTGTATAAAACAATGAGGTGAAGAAATAATAGATGTCTTAAAACCTCAGCTTAAACACAGCCTTTTTTTTTTTTTTTTTTTAGCCTTGAGTTGTGAGCCTGTGAGAGCTGACACAGGTTGATAAGTGTGGAATTGTGGAAATTAAACTGAAGAATAGGCTAGTCACTTACTCTGTCCGGTGCTCAGAGGCCTTAAATCTATAAGGAGGAAGTTGTACTACACTAGTGGTTCTCAAAGTCAGTTGCATGTTACAAAAATTGGGGGCATTTTAAAATCACCTCCAGCTCACTTGCATTCCCGCCTCCTTCCTCCTCCTGGCCCTGCCCCAGGTATTGATCTAATTGGTAAGGAAGATAAGGCCTAACCATTAGGACTTTAAAATCTCACTGGATGATTCTAACATGCAGCCAAGTTTAAGAACCACTGCACTAAATCAGGCTCTCACAGTGTGGCCCCAGACTGGCAGCGTCTGAGAATTTAGAAAAGGCCACATGTGCTTAGGCCCCAGCCCAGACAACTGAATCAGAAACTCTGAGTGCAGCACCTTTCCAGATGATTCTGATGGTGGTTGAAGTTTAATAGTTACTGGTCTAAATGATCTCTAAGGCCCAGGAATCTCCAAGGTCTCTTTACTCACTATGAGTGACTACTCATTCACTTTACAAGTTTGTATTGAGAACATTCTGTGTGCCAGAGTCTGTGCTGAGAGCTGTAGATTTCAGGGATGACTCAGCCCTTGCCCCTTTCCTGTAGACACTCACACTTTAGCGCTGAAGACCTTAACCACTTGGTAAAGATGCCAATTCCTATGCCAGTTTGCTTCCAAAACCACCACTATTCAGGTCTACATTGTGTACCATTTGTTCTTGCATTCTCAACAAATGTTTCTTTGGTCCCCACTGTGTTGCAGGCACAAGGTCTAGACTGAGGCCTTCATTGACCTTCCTCTTTGTCTTTCTTGAGTCCCAAGGAATTTATTGGAGACCTGGGCTGGGCCAGGCTCCACTTCCTGACTTGAAAGTTCTCTGAGACTCTGAAAAAATAAAACATCATTCCAAGTCAACCTATCATTTCAGCTCCTTTATCTCTTGGTAATTCGAGTTCTAAACTCCAACACAAATACCTCTTTGTGTGTGTGTGTGTGTGTGTGTGTGTGTGTGTGTGTGTGTGTGTGTTTTACTGCTCTCACATTTTTTCCATATCAAATAAATTGGCTCTTAGACAAGTTCTATATAAAGACTGTTTTGGAGAAAAAGAGGAGAGAGAAAAAAAATGCTTTCTTTTTCTTCCCTGACTCAACCCATTACATGATCCCCTTTGACCTTTGTCTTCATTTTTTCTCTCAACAAAAATATTTATTCTTTCTGTTATCTATACTGGAGATAGTTTCCCAAGGTATGACATTGATGAAGGGAGAGGCTTCTGTGCTTACCCAATGGATGCTTCTCGTAGACTGATTGCTTTTGGCCGGTACAAGGGAAAAATAGGGACTGTCTTCCTTAAGTGGAAGCCTCTGCATTGAGTGAGGACTGACACTGACAGAGGAAAACGGAACCAGTGCTGACCCTGCTTCTAACTCACTATGTGACATGAAGACACATTGCATCACCTTTTGGGGCTTTATTTTTTCTATCTGTAAAATGAGGGGACAACATATGAAGCTTTTCTCTGTGGATAGTTGTTCTTAGGTGACTTTTTTTTTTTTTTTTTTTGGTAGTAAAAGGGACTCAGCAGAGATTGTTTATCTCTGAATCAGTACCTAGCGTGGACCTCACCGGTTCTGGATGGCCTAGTGAAAGGTGTGATTTGTGAATAATGACCATAACGATAATAATAACAATACCAATAACCATTTACTGAACATTGACTCTGTTTTCAGTGCCTGACACATATTTCTGAGGCAGGCGAAGCTCAGAGAAAAAGCCAAAGGTCAGAAGAGTGACTTATCCAACCTAATACAGCTGGTAGTGGCAGAGCCAGGTTTAAAACCCAGGTCTAATTCCAAATTCCACCTTCTCAACCGCAATACCGTACCACCTCCTGCTCTAATAATGCAAAGGCAGAATTTTAGAGCTCAGACATGCATCCAAGCTGGCTGCAGTTCAAGATACGGGAGGTAGAAGACAGGATAACAACTCACAGGTCACCAACCCGTAATCCGTTCCTGAGACCCACTCTTGGAAGTCCAGCAACATGAGGTACATGGCCAGGTCTTCTGTGTCTGGCTGGGAAGAAGGAGGAAGGCTATTTCTGTTTCTAAACTTGACTGCCAAGTGCTTCTGCACTGGGCACCATGCTACTTGGGTCTGTATGGAATCTCCAGATTTCTCTAAGAAGTAAAGACTCTGGATAAAACTAAGCCCTTTTTTTTTTTTTTTTTGGCTTAAAGGAAGTGAGATATAAAGCAAACCGGGAACAGTGAATAGCAGCTCACTTTCAGTATTCATCTCTTCATCTGTTCGTCTATCCATCGTTGATTCATTCAGCAAATATTTACTGGATGTCTGTTAACACACTAGGCACCATGTTAGGAGATGATGATACAGTGGTGCCGGGACAGGCATGGAGTCCGCCCATATGGTGTGCCCACTCTTTGGGAAGAGAGGGGGTTAGGAAAGCAGTAGCCCTGCAGTATAGTAAGTGCCCTGATGGAGAAAACAGAAGCAGAAAGTCAGTGGTTTCTAACCCAAACTTGGAAGAATTGAGCTGTAATTGAGGAATATAATCTCCCCGAGGACTGGATTTTTGCTGGTTTATCTGCTGGTGCAGTCCCAGTGCCTAGAACAATTCCAGGCACAAAGTAGGCACTCAGTAAGTATTTTTGAATGGCTCTTGAGTGAAGAATGGGAAGGAGTTTAGCAGTTGAAGAGAAATGGAGAAGCTGTAATTTACTAAGTACCTCCTATGTGTCAAATGCTTAACTAAGGGCTTTATTTAAGTAAGCTCATTTGACTTAATCTGTACAACGACTCTGCAGCGTAGGTGGTCCTATCACCAAATTACAGATAAGAACCTGAAACTCAGAGATTACACGGCTATCATACTGTGTAACTATAACTGGGGTTTGCACATAGATCCATCAACTCCAAAGCTAGTGCTCTTATTCATTCTCTAGTTGAACAACTATGTTTGTGTTGCCTACTTTGTTTGTGCCTCTCTGTTCTTAGAATCGTTGATTTAGAGCTAGAAATATTCTTAGAAGTCATCTCTCCCAACGAGCTTCTTTGTGTGTCCCAATGAATTAATCTATTGATTCTTCTTTCGCATTCAGACCTGTTAAGCTGCCAACATAATCTCTATTTCACCTCTCCTCCTCGGGATTCTCAGTATAAGTCTTGGGGTAAATGAATAAACATAAAGGAAGGACATATTCATATGATCAGGGTGGAAATTGTTGCGAATATGAGTCCACATTTAATGAATCAAATCTCAAATCTCTTCCTCTGGATTCCGCATACTCAGAACTCCCATCAATCAGCTCAAAAACTTTCTAGTTCACTCATCAGTTCATTTTCTCAGTGAATATTTGTTGATTTCCACCATGAACCCAAGTACTTTCAAGGCACTAGCGATGCAGTAATGAACAGAGCAGAGAAGGTCCTTGCTCTCATTGATCCCTGTGATGTAGTTGGAAGAGACAAACCAGAAAACACTACATAATATCTCAATTGGGTAGGATTTAGTGATTTTAGATAGGTGCTCAGGAAAGGCCTCTGTGATGAGGTGACATTTGAACAGAGACTGGAAGAGTCTCCTAGTGACTCACAATAAAGGCCTGGTGACCTGCCATCATTGAGATCCTAGCCTATTTGGAACATAGATGTCTTATAACGTGATCCTTGGTCCTTGATCACTGTTTGGCTTATCTTAGATTTAACTGTGCCTGCGTTTTTTTCTCTCACCTGGTTCAGATTCTTAAATACAAAATTTAGCATGCTCATTTGTAACAGAGTCAAGGGTCCATGAATGCTTGTCAGGTAAATGAGTGAAGAGTGAGTCAGCAGTAGAACCTCTCAGAAAAAGGGTCTCTTGCTTCCACATCTTAGCCGTAGTATTGACACGTGATGCCATAGTAAGCCTCAGAGGGTTGGGAAAGGTTAGACCAAATCGGGGTCACCTGAAGCACAGGTGTCTCCTTCGTGCTGTTTCTGTGGCTCTCAAGATGAGTCACCATTTCATTTCTTGTCTCAGCCACATTTCTTTTCCTGGTTCTTTCTGTATGTCACCTAGTCATGCATTCTTTGTTCTTGTATGTATTCATTTTTTCATTCATTCATCAACCAAATAGTGAAAATCTAATTTAATCATATTCAGTGATACTTTCTTTATTTCACAGATATTTACTAGGTGTCTGTTCTGTGCCATGCTCTGGGCTGGAACTAGAGATCCCTAGTCTCATGAGCACACAGTTTAAAGGGGGAAACGGGCAAAGGAATCAGGTGATTATACTGCAGCATGAGAAGTGTATGGTGTGAGGATCATAGGAAGGGTCTATAAAACACAAGAAGGGTATCTAACCCAGCTTGAGATGGTTTAGGAAGGTTTCTTGGAAGAAGTCATGTCTAAACTGAGACCCGAAGGATGAATAAAAGTTGATCACTGAAGCAGTTTGCCATAGGATGGATGGTTGAAACCAAGTGGATGCTTAGCAAAAATTGATAAATGAATGAGTGCATAAACGAAAGAATGAATGAAAGAACGAATGAACCAACCTACTCTACTTCATGGCGGAAGAGCATGTTCAGTCTCAGATCGAATGTAGAAATGTAGTAATCTGAGCTATCTATCCACTTTGGTCCTTAGATCTACTTCATTCCTTTTAACTGCTATATAACATTCCACAGTAGGAATGTGCTGCAGGTTATTTAGGTGTATCCATGGTCATGACTACTCAACGAAATGGAAGTGCTTTGTCTTTGCCCATTTGATGGGTAAAACATGACTTCTCATTGGTGTTCCTGTGATTGAATGAGCATCTTTTAAAATATTGACTGGCTATTGACATTCCCTTTTCTGTTACTTGTCTATTAATATCTATAAGTGGTGTCTGGTTGTTAATCTTTTCACACCTCAGTTTTCCCATCTGCTAAATTGGGATTTTCATGTCAGCCCTCCTGCATATCCATCAGTGTTACTAGAATCTAGGGTAAAACGGGTAGTCAAGAGGGAACTAGCATTTATGAAGAAGTTACTCTTAGTAATCATTTATTCATTGATATATTTCTCAAATGTTCCTTGGATGGGAACCATGCCACATTCTGAAGATACAACGGTTACCAAAAACCAACCCAGTTTCTGACCTCAGTGGAGTGTAAATTTAATCACTGTGTTAGCCACCATCACTTATGCAGGTAGCATTTACTACTAGCCGTACTAGCATCCCTACTGCTAATAATTACCATGTAGTAAATACTTCATATATGCTCAGTATTTTTATAAGCCTACCAATGAGGTGTAGTTATCAGTTTGCTTTATTTTTAGATGGGGAAGGTCAGACTCAAAAAGGTAAAGTCATTCATTTAAGGTCCCACAGTTAACAGATGCTCGAGTCAAGTTTTACATCTCCTTGCCTGACCCCAAAGGGCATGCCTGGCAATCTGTAGAGCATAATCATTGCTATGACAGGAAAAGGACAAGGTGGCATCTTGATGGATGGCGAAAGTCGATGTTAAAACTAGCTTTTCTTGTTTCCAAGAAGCAACAGAATAAACACATAGAAGAGAACTTTTTTTTTTTTTTCATTTAGGTTTTGAAACACTTAAGTAGATGAGGAGGAAGAGGTTCGGCACAGTGTGGGCCTGGTCAGACCAGCACGGTTTCCAGGAACGTGTGGTTGAAATGCAGGCTCCAGGCTGGACCCCTTTCTGAGCAGGGCCTTTCCCCACACCTGTCCAACATGGCCTTGCCTGCGTTCTGCTGTCCACCAGGACGGATGAGCAGCATCGGGAGGGATAGCTGTTTCTCCAAGTCCAGAACAAATACTCCTGTTCCTAGCCCAGGCTAGCAGTGTACATAGTCAGCACAATCTTCCTCTATTTTTGGAAGCCGGGCCTCATCCACCTACAACTCCCTGTCATCAGTCTTAGGCCAAGTACCTCTCAGAATGAAATACAGGTTCTGGGAACATTAGGGTAAACAAAAGGGTTTAGCAAAATCCACAGATCTCTGGGGTCACCAGTAGCCGTAGAAGTGCTGACTGTCTCCAGGTACCCTCACGATTTTGAAAGTGTGAAGGGCCCCTGGTTGGTGCTAACACTACTGAGATCACTTACCTAAATTTCTGTGGATCAGTCAGATGCATTACTGGACCATTATAGTGTCTCTTCTACATCATAATGTCTCTTCTACAGATATTAATTAAGACTCACAGGGCTCCCCTGGTGGCGCAGTGGTTGAGAGTCCGCCTGCCAGTGCAGGGGACAGGGGTTCGAGCCCTGGTCTGGGAAGATCCCACATGCCACGGGGCAGCTAGGCCCGTGAGCCACAACTACTGAGCCTGCGCGTCTGGAGCCTGCGCCCCAGAACGAGAGAGGCCACGATAGTGCGAGGCCCACGCGTCGCAATGAAGAGTGGCGCCCACTTGCCACAATTAGAGGAAGCCCTCGCACAGAAATGAAGACCCAATACAGCAAAAATAAATAAACTGATAAACTCCTACCCCCAACATGTTCTTCTAAAAAAAAAAGACTCACAGAAGTTAAGTGATGGACCCAAGCCTCTGTTGATAAATTTATTCATTCATTTGTTCAGTCTTTGAAGAATAAGTACCTTCTGCATGTCAGTCTCCATGCTGGCACCGTAATTGTGAATCTTATAACTGGATAGGAGGGCTGGCCTGAATAATAGCCCCAATAAAAATATAATCACAACCTGAAGATTTATTATTATGTGAGGTTATAACAGAGCATAATGCCCCCTCACATTAAGGGGACATATACAGAAGACGAGACTGGAGTTGTAAGCAGGGGCCATATTGTGAAGGGAGTTTCTGTTATGGAGTTTGGATTTGTTCATTGGGAAATAGAGGACTAAGCCAATCAGATCTGTGTTTCTATGAAATTGCTCTTGGTGCTCTGTAAAGAGAGGATTGAGGAAGCGTGAGAAAGTCCATTTAGAGGTTATTGCTAAAGTGCAAGCCAGAGATTATGATTATCTGTCTGCAGGAGAAGTGGATGAATTGGAGGAATGTTTTAAAAGTAGAACAGGGCTTCCCTGGTGGCGCAGTGGTTGAGAATCTGCCTGCCAACGCAGGGGACACGGGTTCGAGCCCTGGTCTGGGAAGATCCCACATGCCACGGAGCAACTGGGCCCGTGAGCCACAACTACTGAGCCTGCGCGTCTGGAGCCTGTGCTCCGCAACAAGAGAGGCCACGACAGTGAGAGGCCCGCGCACCGCGATGAAGAGTGGCCCCCGCTTGCCGCAACTGGAGAAAGCCCTCGCACAGAAACGAAGACCCAACACAGCCAAAAATAAATAAATAAATAAATAAATAAATAAATTTAAAAGTAGAACCAACAGGACCTGGAGATGTATTGGATGCAAGGGTTCTGAGAAGGAGCTGTCCAATGACTCCCAGGTTTCTGGTTTGAGTATCTGGAAGGAGGGAAATGTTATTTCCTGAAATGGAGGAATAGATTTTAATTTAGTGTTTTGTTAGTGGGTGGGGTAGATCAAGAGCTCCTTTGGCAAACAATGAGTTAGTGAAGTCGGGTTGCGGTGGGTGTCCTGATGTCACCTGCTTCTTTGCTTCTTTGTTCTTTTGCCTTTCTCCCTGTGGGTAGGTAGGATGGACTGGACTTGGCTGTATGGGCACCGATTCCTGATTTTTAAGAAAACAAGTAAATGACTAGGAACAAGAAGGAAAATAACAGCCGTCAGAGTAATTACAGATGTGGGAATAATGGAGGAATTTGTCTCACGCCGGGCATTGGCGAGAGGAGTAGACAAAATCCATTCAGTCTGTGCTCAGAGGTGATGAGAATCCTCAGGACACAACATAGTGGGTTTATGTTGTATCTGTTAAAGCAGGAGCCTCAGACATTACTTAGGAGATGCTGAATCTGGCATCAGGAGATCTGATTCCCAGGCCAGCACACAACTGTCTTGCTGCATGACCCTGAGCAGATTCCTTCAGTGCTTTGAACCTCAGCTCCTATCCCTGGAAAAAAGTGGGTGATGATTCCTATCCATACAGTCTCACAAAGGGTGTCCTGAAAAACTAAGGAGCTAATGGACTTGCAAGAACATGATGCAATGTGGGGGAACTGTAAAGATTTAAATGTTCATGTTTCTTCCTATTGTTTGGTTTTCATTAGGCTTGTTCTTGGCCAGGCCGGAGAGTATGTGTGAAAGACAAACACACAGACACGCACAGACACACTCATGAAACAGTTTCCCGTTCAACTCTATGCAGAGTTCAGTGCTGGATTAGAAGAAAGAAAAGACCATTGCACTTTAATCTCTGTAGCTGGGCTAAAGAAAAAGAGAGAAAACCCATCGAAGTGCTGGCCCTGGAATCAGGAGACATGGCTTCAAGTACCGATCTCCTGAGATTTTGCTATATTACTGGCTCATGATTCCCCATCTGTGGGCCCAAGTCCCCCTTCTATAAAATGAAGGCCTAGGTAAATGACTCTGAAAGTCATTTCCAGCTCTGACATTCTATTCAGACCCTCCTGGAGTTCTTACCTGCCCCGAGTATGTCTAATTCAGTAAGAGTAGAGGGACCAGGCTACATGTCCCATGCGAGCTCAGAGACTGGCCATCTGTAAAGAAAGCCTTCCAGGTGCACTGGGGCCCTCAGAGCTCCTTCTTGACCTACTTTCTCTCTCTCTTAGGGCTTACCGATTGTTCCTATTTGGGACAATTTCAGAATGTACTGGTGTATTTTTCCTGTTCAGCGGCATTTTGACTTGACAGTGAGATACCAGAGATGGGAACTAGGTAACACTTGCCATATTATCTTCAGCTTCTTTGCAAGGACAGGCATGAAGTAGATGGTCCATAAACAGGTCCAAAAAGGCATGAATGAATGAATGAATGAGTAAACGCTTTGGCAGGTCAATAAGTGGTCAGAAATTTGTGGTAATACAGATGATAGCTGGCATATTGGAGGTCTTCCTTTAAACATCTAAAATGGATTAGTTACCAGAGGGGCAAAAGGGTCAAAGAAAATCCTATAGCATGGTCTCTTCTCCTCTTGGGGCCACAGTCCCCCTAAAGGGAACGAATGGGGCCAGACGATGTCAGTCAATCTACCATTCACAGGCATTTATTTAGTACTGTCTTTGTAATGGGCCCCGTGCTGGGCAGTGGAGAGAGATAAACGGGGCAGTGAAGTCCCAGCCCTCTGGGAGCTTCATCTAATTCATATGAGAAGGGGACACCTAAGTGGTAACAAAAGTGAGAAAGGTGTTATGATAAGAGAAGCACAAGGGCCAGGAAATCCTCACTCAGCTCAAAGGTCAGTGAGGTCCTCCTGGGAAAGGTGGCGTCTACACTAAGGCCAGACCATTTAGCCAGGGAAGGGAGGGGGGACTGTTTGCTCCTGGTGGCCGAGGGGGTCAATTTTGAGGAGGAGAGTTTGAGCAAAGAGGCCAGAGGAATTGAGAGGAGGCCAGCAACATTGGTTCTAGAGTGCCATGCTGAAGGGTCTGGACTTCATCCTGAGGGTGGTGAGGAGCTGTTAGGGGTAAGAGAGGATCCTGATCAGGTCTGGTTTTAGGACAGCTCTTTGGCTGTGGGGCTGTCTGGGCAGATGTAGGGACAGAGGCACAGACTGTAAATGATGAGGGAGGTAAGACAATATTGCCAGCACTGAAGTAGAAGATGGCCCTGGTCTAGGGTAGTCAGGGTGGGAATGGAGAGAACTGTATGGGGCTGAGCGGTTATTGATGGGATGGATGTACCCCATGACTGTTCAGAGAGAGGAGGGAAGCGAGCGGGTCCTAGAAGTGCCCGTGTTGTTGGCGTCACTGAAATGCACAATGTGGAGATAGAGAGATGTTTGGTTTGGGACGAGAGGAGGCGGAGTTCAAAGCTGTCTTCCCATTATCAGTCTGTGAATTGGTGGGGGCAGACAGCTACAGTTTGCTTTGAGCCATAACATTTCTGTGTACAGATTCAGGAGCAGGTGAGGTGAGCTTGTGCATGTGCACGTGTGTGCGTGCATGCATGACCCTGTGTTTGTGTGTGTGTGTGTTTTGGGGGGTGGGCAGACAAGACCTGTGAGACCACCTGTTTTCATCGTGCATCGATTCTCAAAGTGTTGTCCAGTGTTCTCAAAAGTCCCCTGTTGGGGTCGTGGGGTTAATCTTCTGCCACACTAATACCTATAACGTTACAAGGCATGGGCTTTGTTTTCTCCCCAGGATTAATCATTCACTCATGGGCTTTAATACAAGCCAGACACCACCTCGCTGTGCCTCATGCAAGGCCATGCCAGTGCCCCCTTGCATTTTAATGCTGCTTTCACGTTCTTGTTGTCGGAGTGGGAAGTAGGTTTTTTGCCACAGCTTCAGTATCCTATAAACTGAAAAGCTTGAATTCTTCCATCCAAGGATGTTAGTCACAAAATGCCAGGAAAGCTGGACTCTGCCATTAATTTTCTGCATGACTTGGGGCAACTTCTTCCCTCCTTCTCTGGGCTCTAGCATCCATCCCACAATGAGACCCTGAGCAACCAATCTCCAAAGCCTGATTTCTACATTTTTGTGTTTCCTTCTTGAGCTAAGCTCCTTGTATACAAACTCAGTCCCCAAAAGTTTTCAGCAGAGAGAATTCTGAGGTGCTCACACCTCCTCCTGTCTAGGAATTAGACTCAAAACCTCTCAGGCCTGGAAGGAACACTGAAGCGCTGACACTCTACAAACGAGGGAATTGAGCCCAGAGAGGGGAGGCCGCTTCCTCAGTCACACAGCCCTTTGATGCCAGAAGAGGGAATTGAACCTAGGGCTCCTGATTCCCAATGCGGAGTGCTGGCGTCCGGCCAGACCTTGGGATTCAGCTTTGAGCTCAGCTCTCTCTGATCATGAAGAAGTCTCCGTTGGCCGCTCAGAGTGAAATCATAGCGCGCTGACATTAGTAACGTCATGGCAGCTGGTGCTGGTGAGGGGGGTGGTATAGGAAATGAGAGAACGCATTTGGCCAAACTCCGGGTCCACGTGACCCTCCAGGAGCCCTCATTTCAAAACAAACTCAATCTTTTAAGTTCAAGTTCTCCCCTCTCGTCAGAAACGTGACTTCCTGCTTCTAAGAAGCCAGGCTTACAAAAGGGCTCAGAAGACTTCGCGGACATCAAATAGCTCTTACAAAATAGCGTTTTGATGAGTTAAGTGTAAATGAATCAGAAACATAAGGATTACATTTTCCCCAAGCGCACATGGGTTTCAAAATTCGAGGGGAAGTGTAGTTTGCTAACTGCACGCCGACTTTCACCAAATCCAAAGCATTCATGGGGAGGGTGGGGCTAGGGGGGCGAAGAAAGAGATGCCCAGCCCCCAAGTGGTTTTAGATGTGATGCCAAATTCGAAAATGCTGTTGGGCTCACCCTCTGCCAGTAATAAAATCGCTGGCCACCCAGAGAGGCCACAGGAAGGAGAAGGGAGGCTGCTTTCCCCACTGGCCCCTGGTCCTCCACAACTGTGTTCAGTTAGTGCCGTTCAATCACCAGCTGTCACTGGGTCCCTCTGTTGACTCCTGGCCCCCGTGTGGCCTCCATTTTCACACTGTGCTGCATGCCTTGTTTACCTCCGACTATATCTGGTGTTTTGGCTCCCAGGGGTCTTGGCGACCGGTCAGTTTGTCACAAGCCCCTGCTCTGCAATCAAGAGGCCTGTCCATCACCAGCAGGGGTGTTTGGGGAAGCTGTCACACATCACCTTTGGTTGCATTCGGGAAAAACAAGAGTCCCTTGTAGTTCTTTTCCTCTCTCCTTTCTTTAATGCTATACAGGTGTGGCGTGTCCCCCAAACTGGTAAATGTCTTCCCTTCAAATCTCAGCCTGACACAAACAACCAGTTAACTCTCAGGGCTGCTGTGACCTTATCCCAGGATTTGAAACTCTGACTCTTTTATAATTTCCACATTGTCCCCCCATTCTTTTCTCTTGTATTTTATTTCACTGCACCAAGAAAGTACAAAATCATTTCAGTTGGTGGTAAAAGATGATTAAAACAAAATAACAAAGGCCTTGGCTGCAAACTGTTAGTTTTATTAAATGTGCTACTGAGTTTTAAATTGGTACCAGGGCAAATCTTTGTACAATTATATCCAAGGCTGCTGGAATTAATCAGTTGCATGTATACATTTGCTCCTTCCTGAGCCTTATACAGAGTGAGGGCAGCACTGTCAGTCTGAAAAGAATGAGCTGCGTGTTACCTGTGTGAGAGGGGTGGACCCTAGTCCCATTGGGAGGGATACACATGCCCAGTGGATTCTCGGATCCCTGCCTTATCATTCTTCATTCATTTAGTCCAGACCATGGGTTGGAGCTCACAGTGGTCACCAGGAATAATAGTGGATGGATATTGTAAGACCAAAGTCCATTTTCCCAAACAAAGATTCTTTTCTTGGCAATGGAATCTCACCATTCTGAGATTAAGATCTTATTAAAGCAAAGCTTTAATTTCCACATGAATGGAAAGGGCCGCAGTCTACTGAGTGCCGGTCGGGTCCGTGTCCGTCCGTCCGGTAGGAGGGTAGGTGGCAGTGGAGGGAACCCAGGCTGTCTAAAGACCTGGGTGCCGGTTCAGTGTCTCGGCTACCGCTAACACGTCTAAGTTCTGACTTCTACAGCTGGAGGTGTGGGACTTGGGAAATCATTGCATCCGGTCCCCTGCTTTTACAACAGTGGGTTTCCCATCCCTCAATGACTCAAGCCCTAATATCTCGCCTCAGAACCTTCCACCATCTCATCTACCTTACACTCTCAACTGACCATTCTAGTAAAACTTTAGCGCTCCCTTTGGCTTACCCCGCAGGCCAGTCTTAATGCACTGTTCTTTATCTCAGAAGGTTAACCTGTGTCCTGTTCTGTGCTGTTCGTACTGCTGAGAATACCATGCTTATCATTTATGTCTTGACATTTTCCCCATGTGCACTGTCTCAGACTATTAATTCCTTCAACGGATATTGTTGGAAACCTAGTCTGTGCCAAGCACTGTGCTAGGTACAGAGATGTAGCAATGAAAGGCTAATGTTTTTTTTTCTGTCCTTAGAGCGCTTAATGTACACCGTGGAAGACAGGCATCTGATTACAACAAAGGGTGTGAGTTTTATAATAAAGTATGGGGGGGATATGGACGCTTGTAGAAGGAATCAGCCTAACCTAGGTGTCAGGACTCTCCCTTTCTCATCCTTCTAACCACTACTGGGCCCTCCTCTCTGTTGGTGCTCTTCAAGCTCTGCCTTGAATTACAGTCAAACTGTACTTGGCTTATCCTCTCTTTTGCCCATTGAACTATTGGAGATCAGTGATGGTGGTGTCTTCTTCATCTTCGGAATGGCTCCTGCCAGAAGCTCCATACATGCTTTTTATTTGAATTGCACCAGGAAAGCAAGGTCCAGAGAGGAGAACTAATTCATCGAAAATCACAACCAACGTTAATGGAATAACCATAGTCATTTTTCCTGACGTGGTCCAGGAGACATCCACGGAGATGTCAAGCTGCCTTTCATGTTGTCCCTTCCCAAGGGCAGAGGATATTCTCTACTTCAAATCATCAACAACGGCCCTCTTCCAATAAAACATAAGACCAAAGTACCTCTCAACCTAGAACAAAAGTAAAGTGTTCTCTTAAGAATTCAGGGTGATACCCAAACAAATTGGAATTAAGGAGTATATTGCCATCACATGTAGGGAAAAACAGTGTATGTAACCTTAATGCATGAATGTTAAGAAATTCTTTGCAGAAGACTACACACAGCTTCAGTCATTGAGTGAGGAAGGATATTTGGTTGTAAGTTTTAGTTCTTTTTAATCAAAATAGAATATGACAACGCCTAGCATAGTGCCAAAACTTGGTAGGAACTCAGTTTATTCCTGCATCAGTCCATCCCATGGGCAGATATTTGGTCTTTCTACTTTTCCCCCAAACCAGTTATCTGTACTGCTACCAACATGGTCTTGCACAAAACAAATATTATTAATGCCCTTTGACTCAAAAGCCATTTCTGTCCTCCTTCTCATGGCTCGGCTTCTCCTTATCCCTCCTGTCAAGCCAGTATACCTTCTTTGAGAAGTTCAGACTCCTTCTCAGCCTGTGTCTGATATTACTCGCGCTCCCTTCAGACCCCTACACTTTTTTTTTTTTTTTTTTTTTGCGGTACGCGGGCCTCTCACTGTTGTGGCCTCTCCCGTTGCGGAGCACAGGCTCCGGACGCGCAGGCTCAGCGGCCATGGCTCACGGGCCCAGCCGCTCCGCGGCACGTGGGATCCTCCCGGACCGGGGCGCGAATCCCTGTCCCCTGCATCGGCAGGCGGACTCTCAACCACTGCGCCACCAGGGAAGCCCAAAGCCATTCATTTTAATGTCTTTTCTTCCCCCAAAGCCTATGAGCATCCTAAAGGCAGGACTACATTTTACTGATTTTTGAATCCAAGAAACCTAGGAGAAGCTGGGACAGCCCAGTGAATGCTATTTGGATGAATGTGAGTGGATGAACAAATGAAATGATATAAATATATTTATCCAGAATTTGAAAGTAGTCAAAGCCATGAAAGTAATTAGCTAGCATAAAGCTAACTAGCTGGGTTTACTTCTCCTATGCTCCTTTTTTCATGAACACTAGAGATGAAGTGGTATTGACATATTTGTGATCTTATATTCATAGAAGATTGTATGTGTTTGTGTATGATTATACATAAAAAGATACATGAAGGGTTGCTGACCAGAATGTTCTTGATAGCTGCCTCAAGGTGATGGAATTTGATATAATTTTACTTTATTTTAATTATTTTACATAGTGCTTTAATTTGAAGCAAGCATAGGTAACCTTTATGGATAGAAAAAAAAATCAAGCAGTTGGGATAATATACTATCCCTTCTCGATTAAAAAAAAAAAATCGGCTCTCACCTAGCAATATGTTAGTGCTTAAGCTATTTTGCTCTATAATTCTACATAAGAAATAAACTCTACTTTAGTCTGAGTTTCAGCTTCCTAAAAGACTTTAGGACTATAAGGGGAGCTTGCCTTATCTTCAGATAGTTGCAGTGTTCTGTACTTGATTGGATATTAATGCATTGCTCACTAGCATGTACTCACCCAAGGAGTCATCTCAATATCATGGAAAGGTCAAGAGTTCTAGAGTCAAACAGCATGATTTAAATTCTGCTTTATAATTATTATCTCCCTGACCTTGGGCAGATCACTGAACTACACTGAACCTCAACTGCACAATGCACATGATTTCTACCTTACAGGTATATTTTAGAAATTGTATGTGGAAATATGGTGGACTAACAAACTAAAACTATTTCCAGTACAAACCTCTATTCCAGATAAAATACGACTGATATAACTAGCATCCTTTAAAATGCATGACTGAGATCAGAGAAGTCAAAAAATGTGTTGCTAAAGGCAAAAAAAAAATGGAACTGAGAACTAGACAGGTAAGCCCTGAATCTAGTTTTATTGATGTAGTTTGGATAAGGGAGAGCCATCAGTTTTGGCAACTGAGTGGATTGAATATGCTTGCTTATTCTAGGAGTGGAGATTTGGCCCTGAAACTCCGCAGGGTGGGGACTTATAACTAAAGGTTTCAAAATAAGGTTAGGACCTCTGAAAGTCTACGTGCTTAGTGAGAGAGTATACTAGGGAAAACATATCTATGTCTGTGTCCTATACCTCAGAAAGATTTGAGGTTTGAGTTTACACTGCTTTGTATGGTCTGGGAATGCCTAAACTGAAAAACTAACTGGGAAAAAAAAAAAAGAAGAAGAAATCATTCTAGACAAGTAATGTCCCAAAGGTACCTAGAAGTTATCCTCTGAGGGAGGATATAGACTTGACCTTGGGGACACATGGTTGTCACAGATTAAAACCCAATGAACATGAGTTGACATGTCAAAATTCTAAAAACACAAAAATATAAGAGTAAGGGTCAGAAATCAACATCAGAGTTTCTATTAAATTTTGATAATAAGTATGCATATTTGTATTTTAGTATAACCAAAAAAATATAATTAGAAAATATAGTCTGCAAAAATTAGATGGATGGACTAAGAAGGGCTAAAAAGTAGAAATAAAGAAATCCAATACGCCCAAATGAAAGCGAGAAAGGGGGAAAATAAATAAGCAGAGAAAAATAATGATAAATGTAAAGCACAAAGAAGATGGGAGAAATAAATCTAATATACTAGTCATTACACTAATCAGATTAAAGTTGACTATGAAAATGAAGACTCTCAGGTTGGATTTAACTAAAGCTAAGTTCACTGAAAGATAAAAGGTAAAGGAATGCAAAATATTTGCCATGCAAATACTAACCAAAATGTTACATTAATATTATTATCAGGCAAAGGAAACATTAAGACAAAAAAAAAATTCTAAGATAAAGAGTTCACCATATAAAGATAAAAGGAAGTTATATAATGATTTTGAGCTTGGATATACCAAATAACATGGCCTGAAAATATATAAATCAAACATGACTCTTACCTAAAAAAAAGTGATAAACCCATAATATTATGATATTTTAACATACCTTTCTCCATAATTAATAGAACAAGCAAACTAAAATAATGATATAGATGATTTTGAACAACACAAAAAATATGTCATCTGATAAAAATATATAGAACCCTGCTACTGAATTAAGTATAAATATTTTCTTCTAGGATATGTAGAACATATTTTTTTAAATTTACCATGTCCCAGGCCAAAAAATGGATCTCAGCAAATATCAAAGAATCAGTATCACATAGAACAGTATTTCTGTCCACAACACAGCACATAAATATATAAACAAGTAAACAAGTGGACAAGTAAATAAAGGAAGAAGATAAAAATTTTTGGTCAATTAAATGTATGACCAAAAAGCAAAACTCTTACACAAGTTAATAGCAGACAGAATTTATCAATGTATTAAAACCCACACACTCAAACGAACACACGCATTGTGTCAAAGCTGGCTTTTCCTAGAATAAGATGAGACTTTAAAGTTAGATGGTCTATGAATGTAATTCACAATACCAGCATATGAAATGATGTTTTAAAATAAAATTGTCTTAACTAGATGCAGAATTTTAAAACTCTTAATAAAATCAGGTCCCTTCACGATAGAAAACAAAACAAAACTATTAATACCATTGGTTCTACCTAAACCAGCTTGGCGAGAAATACCAACAAAATTTCTGAGGATTGAAAAGGGAGAAACTTGGGACTTCCCTGGTGCCTCAGTGGTTAAGAATCCACCTTCCGATGCAGGGGAAAACGGGCTTGATCCTTGGTCCAGGAAGATCCCACATGCTGTGGAGCAGCTAAGCCCGTGAGCCACAGCTACTGAGCCTGCACTCTATAGCCCGCGAGCCACAGCTACTGAGCCCACACGCCACAACTACTGAAGCCCGCGCTCCTAGAGCCTGTGCTCCGCAGCAAGAGAAGCCACCACAGTGAGAAGCCTGTGCACCGCAAGGGAGAGTAGCCCCCGCTCGCCGCAACTAGAGAAAGCCCGCAGGCAGCAACGAAGACCTATCGCAACCATAAATAGATAGATAGATAGATAGATAGGTAAATAAATAAAACATTATCCTCATCTGTAAGAGACTACAAAGAAAAATTAATAAGAATCAAATTACTGGAATGAATAAAACAGTCTATGAGAACATATGAATAGAACATCAATTTATAAATTATTTTTTGTCAGCTACAAGACATGAGGATACAAATATAGATATACATGCACATGTGTGCATACGTGTGTGGATGGATAGATAGATTAAAGCTATCATTTACTGTAGTACTGACATCTATAAAATGCTTAGAGTTAGGAATAACTCTAATAACTCTAATAACTCCCTAATAAAAAATCATCACAATTTTTATGAAGAAAGCTTTAAAACTGTACTGAAATCATAAAAGAAGACCTAAATAAATAAAGAGCTAAACTGTGTGTATAAATGGGGGATACAATGTCATAAAGAAGTCTTTTATCCTCAAATGCATGTATAAAACTCAATGAAATTGGAATTAAAATCCCAACAGGCATTTCAAAAAATGAAACTAAAATTTCACATGAGAGAGCAAAAAGGGTCTTTTGATGGAGAAAACCAAAGTATAGAATGGACTTGTAGCATAAATTGACTTGTTTAAAACTATGGAAATTAAGACAGACTGCTATTGATAAGATAATAGAAAAAAAAAAATAGACTAATGAAACAAGATAACCCAGGAAAAAAAAAACTTATCTAAGTTCTGAAGGATATATGTCAAAGGCAGCATCACAATTCAGTAGTGAAAGGATTAACTTTCACATAAATAATGTCAGACAAACGATTCATCCCTATTTGGGGGGAAAACAATCCTTACTACACATCATTTTAAAAACTATTTGTAGTTGATTGAAGCCATATATGTAAAAATAAAAACTTAAAGCTATTGAAAGGAAATAGGGGAGACTATTTTAATACTTTGGAGTAAAGAAACATTTATTCAACAAGCCATGAAAAGGACAAATCAAGAAGGAAATGATTAAAAAATTTTATTCAACAGAACAACCTAAACAGAATGAAAAAAACAAAACAAAACTAGGAGTCACAGACTTAGAAATGGTATTTGCAGAACTTTTAATTACAAAGGATTAGTATCCAGTAACTGTAAATGCATGACATATCAGTAAAGAATTCAAAAAATGAAACTAAAATTTCACATGAGAGAGCAAAAAGGGTCTTTTGATGGAGAAAACCAAAGTATAGAATGGACTTGTAGCATAAATTGACTTGTTTAAAACTATGGAAATTAAGACAGACTGCTATTGATAAGATAATAGAAAAAAAAAATAGACTAATGAAACAAGATAACCCAGGAAAAAAAAAACTTATCTAAGTTCTGAAGGATATATGTCAAAGGCAGCATCACAATTCAGTAGTGAAAGGATTAACTTTCACATAAATAATGTCAGACAAACGATTCATCCCTATTTGGGGGGAAAACAATCCTTACTACACATCATTTTAAAAACTATTTGTAGTTGATTGAAGCCATATATGTAAAAATAAAAACTTAAAGCTATTGAAAGGAAATAGGGGAGACTATTTTAATACTTTGGAGTAAAGAAACATTTATTCAACAAGCCATGAAAAGGACAAATCAAGAAGGAAATGATTAAAAAATTTTATTCAACAGAACAACCTAAACAGAATGAAAAAAACAAAACAAAACTAGGAGTCACAGACTTAGAAATGGTATTTGCAGAACTTTTAATTACAAAGGATTAGTATCCAGTAACTGTAAATGCATGACATATCAGTAAAGAAAAAGAACCCAATTTAAAATAGGCCAAAGTGATGAACAAGTAATCAGCATGGTAGAAACATATGTGGTCAGCAAACACATGAAATGATACTCAGGCTTGTTGGTAATCAGGGAAACACAAAGTAAAATAGTAATTAAGTACCATTTAATACCCATCAGATTGGCCAAAAATCAAATGTTTGGTGGAATCAAGTGCAGCCAGGGACCTGGAGCAATGGGAAATCTGCTGGTAGGTGTGTTAATTGGTACAATGATTTTGGATAATAATTTGGCAATATCTAATAAATCTGAAGATGCAGTTATCTTCAGCCTAGCGTTACCACTTTAGATATATTTCCTTCAGAAACTCTTGGTTTATGTGCAAAGGAACATGAACACAAATGTTTAAGGCAACATTATTGGAAATCACAAAAAAGATTACATAATAATGATACTACTAATAAGAGAGATATAACCCAGGTGCCTATCAGGAAAGAATGGTCAGATGTAGTATGTTATGTTCATACAGTAAAAGACTTATGTCAGTGAAAATAATGAGCTAGATCCACGTGCAGATCTATTGATCATCTACGTGATCAACATGTATGATCTCAAAAGCAATGCTTGGTAAAAAAAAAAAAAAGCCAGATGCATAATAATAAATGTAGTATTAAAACATCTAGGAAGTTCAAAACACGCAAAACAATACGTACGTTCAAGAAGTATAAAAACATTCATGGGAGAGAGGGAAATGGGATATAGGAAGAGCAACATTTTTGATTCCAAAAGCAATGCTTGGTAAAAAAAAAAAAAGCCAGATGCATAATAATAAATGTAGTATTAAAACATCTAGGAAGTTCAAAACACGCAAAACAATACGTACGTTCAAGAAGTATAAAAACATTCATGGGAGAGAGGGAAATGGGATATAGGAAGAGCACACGGGTAGGTTGAAAACAAATATATAAAACAATATATTTTATTTCTTTTACACCAAAAATAAAAGATATGGAGAAAATATGGCAAAAGGTTATAATTTGACAAAGCTGGGGAGTAAGTTTACAGACATTTGTTATAGTGTTCTTTGTACTCTTCTATGCGATTAATATATTTTCTATTTAAAACAATTGTAATGGTATGTATAAAGTCCCTTGGCACATCATCTCAGGCTCAAAAAGTGATCGTTTCCTTCTCTTCCCATTCTTGGCTGGAAGATGGTATACAAAGTGCCCAAGCATTACCTTCTCACCCTTAGTCCAAGGCAGCGCTGGAATACTTGGGCTCTTCCTAAGCCAGAGGCATCCTAGGTGGTCCCCCTACCATGTCTCCCAGCTCAGTCAATCTGGGAGGTAGATCTTGAACTACACCCATTCTCAGTGCAGGATTTTAACTGCTGAGGGAGCTTCTAGCTTGTAGAAAATCTCATGGCAGAAAGATGCAGCACTACATTCCTCGTTAAATTAGAGCTGCTCGTCACATTCTTCCCAGATTCCCATTTTGTAGATGAAGAAATGGATGCTCAGAGAGAGGAAATGGCTTGCCCATGGTTAGTGAGTCCAGTGGTGGTGTTTAAAAGGATGTCTCCCCTGACTTCTAGAACTTTCCAACTGGTCTTTGTATGGATACTCTACTTGATTCCAAAACTAGGTCTTTTAACTTCTATTCTGCTGTATTTTCCAGTTTATAACAGCTGTGGCTTCCATCTCCAGATAGCACTGTCTTGGGATGGAATTAGACTTGGCTCAAGTCCCTGCCCTCTGACAAAAGCAGTGTGACTATAGGCAGATAGCTTAACCTTCCTAAGTGTTCGTTTCCTTATCTGAAAACTTTTCATAGTAATTATTCAAGGGACTGTTGTTTTGATTAAATGATAGTATTCATATGAAGGCATAGTGCCTGGCATATGATAAATAGGAAACAAATGGAAACTACAATTGCTATAATTATTGCAGAAGGTGGAATATCAAAAAAGTATAACACAGTTTAGTTACACAGACTATTTGGAGATAGAGTGTGATAAATGAATGCTATAATATGGAAACAATAGGAGGTCAATAAGGAGTAATCAAGAGGCTCAGAGAGAGTTTCCTAGAAGAAGCAAAATGGAGTATTTCCATTGTGCAGTGAGGTTCTCCCTCCCTCTTTCTCCTATTGTACTTTCATAGCGCTCATTTTATCTTCACATTGGTATGGGAGAAGAATCATATATCTTAATTAAAAGATAGAAAAACAGACCGAAAGAAGTAAAGTGACTTGCCTGTAGATTTCAGAGGGGTTTTTAATTGACCTATCATGATATTAATTACACACCATAATTTTAAGAAATAGACGTTTTTGCCAAAAGCTGTCATGGGGTACTTAGGCTCCTTAATAACATACATATTCTTAAGATAATGATTTTATAATATGTAACTAAATTTTCTATAAGGTTGTGCTCCAAATTTGATACACATTACCATCAATACATTTTCTGAGGAGAAATACTGAAAAATCATACCACTTAGGAATGTCAGTATTTTTGTTTCTAATTGCCAGAAATGCAAACCTAAGGCAGATATGTCATTTGAGACATTTGTGAAACAATGATGGTTAAACATTAAAAACATTAAAAAAAAGAAGTCATACCAAGGCTGCCAAAAAACAACCCTTCAAAATAATCTCATCACATTTAAATACTGTCATTTAAATTTACTAGCTAAAACCATGAAATTAATCTGAGATGCAGTGTGAAGAATTAATGATTAAATACTAGTGGAGGTTAGCTTTTTAAATAAAGATAAAATAAAATGGCCCTCCGAATTCTATGAGAGAAATCAGAAGTGATGAAACTAATCATGTTTCAGATGAAGTGGTAAAATTTTAGTTCCAAACAAAGAGTAAATAGGAAGTTTCAGCTTGGTAGCATTCTCCCATCACTGCACTAAATGGGGAGATATTGAGCTGGGGAGTAGCTTTGGATCTCAGAATATTCTGATGGTGTTGGAAAGACGAAAAGGGAGATGCTAGAGGCAGGAGGGCAAGCCAGAGGCTGCTTCAGCCATCAAGTTTGGGATGTAGGTGGCAGCAGGGGTGCAGAGAGAATGACATGGAAGCTGTTGGGTGGGGGAAATTGACAAGGCTTAGGGTCTGCCTGGATGTGGGAGGCTCAGGAGGGGAAGGAGTTCAAGTGACAGCCTAAGACTTTCCAGATGGTTTTCAGAGCAGCTGAAAGGAACAACTTGACATAAATGTCCTACTTTTAGACCAACCATGAAATAGGTCCTAACCTCCAGCAAAGCCTTCAGAAGCCACTACCCTGTCCTTCTGAAAGAACTCTCTTCTACCTTAGGCTCTTGAGAAAAGAGCCCTAGTTTAGCATTAATGGTAACTTTAACTTGGAGAACATGTAGTTTTATCACAAGAATTCTTCAGTGGAAAAATATAATCTTTTTAATAGCATTTGTATCCTGTTCTTTCTTCCCTAGCTTTTTATGAAGGGAATGACTTGGGCTTCTGTTTTCCTATCTGAAAACTTGGGATAACAACCCCTGCTTCAAAGAGCCACTCTCAGGCTTCTGTGAGATAATGGTGCATATGCCATGCACACACAGTTTGTAAGGAGGGTTATTAAGGTTTCTCTACCACTCAGATATGTTCTGTATGATGCTGGTGGGTAACAAGAAGGACAGTAGTGGAAGTTATTGGGGGACAGATTTTGCCCCAGGGTAAAGGCAAACCTTCTGGGATCCAGAAATTGCAGTTGAGAATAGCCATCTAGAGAGAGAGCAAGCTGCAGGCAATGAGAGTGTTCTAGCCAAACGATATGGTAGAGAAGAGACTTTCCATCAAGCTATGGCACACATGATAGATGGTGGCCTCATTCATCTTCATGGGTTTACCAAACCAAGTTTATATATAGTTATCTGTCACTTCTTCCCTTCTAGGAAAGAGAGCATAGCATAATTCCAGTGAGTGAGAATGTTGATAATTCAGCAATAATTGTAATGGGTTAACATTCGTTAACTGTCTATCACTGGCTGGGCACATAGGTGCTTTGTATGTGTTCTTACATTCAATCTGTGGGAAAATGCTGTGAAACTAGGTTTATGACTAATTTGAAATAGGCTCCTGCCTATGACTTCTCAGCTGGCAAATGATGAAGCCAGGATGGAAACACATGCTTGCTTGCCTCACAGTGGTGTTTATTGAGAAGGAGGAGGAGGGGGAGGAGGGGAGGAGGGAGGGCAGGGTATGGGGAGGAGGAGAGCATTCACAAATATTAGCAGAGCACCTAAATATTATCATCCATAAATCATTTGGACACACACCACAAATGAAAAACACAATGTAGAGAAGTAATTTTCACACTCTCACGCTTTTCCACGGGAGCGCTCCGTCTGCTTCAGACAGTGACCATATGCCCCCAGTGGCCTGGGACGTAGCCTGAAGAAACGTCGTTATTTTATTCCATAACACGGCTATGACTGTTTAATATAAAATGTACCTCCGTATTTTAGAGAAAATTAATGTACAGTAGAATGCATGTCATCTTTATCTTGTACCTTCATGTTTCCCCTGGGAAAATCACTCTTCCCCCTGCCACAATATTCCAGCTTTAGAAGCATTATCTGAAAATGTATACATTCATTAGTCTAGAGGTGGTTAAAATATCCAGTAAACTTTTTTAAAGGCCTATAATTATATCAACAAATTAGCATTTCAGAGGTTTACAAGGCACCAGTTATTCATACATTCATACCTACAGTATCTCAAGATTTTTATGCATTTCATCCACTTAGTTTTCATTGACAGAGCACTGCTGGAATCCCCAGGGACTTCTGGTCTACCCTCAATATTCCTTTCTGCTCCAGCACTGCTAAAACAAACTCTCCTTTGGGTAATAAGCCCAACATTCTCAGGAAGGCCGTGTTCCTCCCCAGCCTCCTTCAGTGCTCATAAACTCCAGCTCATCATTGTGTTGAGAGTCAGGAGACGCTGTCTGACTGTTGTCGCTGCACCTGCTATCCTATTGGACTTATCCAGACAGCCCTAGCCCTCAGAGCAGCTGAAACAACAGATGGGCAGGAGAACTTGAGATGTTTTTGACACTGTCCTTTTGTTTATGGAATCCCCCCCTCACCCCAACTCTGGAATCTGATAGGAATTCTCTTCATGACCATTTTGTGTTTTTTCCCATGACACATTTTTATTATTAAAAAGTAAATAATTGGTGCAGAGGGAGATGAAAGAGAATAACATTTCCTTTTGAAAATGGTCTGAAAGGAAATGAGGATGGTGATTTGGTCATGTGGATAAATATATCTTTGCCTTGGAAGATAATTGGCAGTAGCCAGATTCCTTTGATGGCAGGGGACTTCAAGCAGGGAGATGAGAGGGGATAAGAAGGGGAGGGAGGTAATCTGGTATAAGGTTGAGTGTGAGGAAGGTAGAACAGGCATTGCTCTAGGAAGTCTTGAGAGCAAAGGAGAGATGCAATCTAGGCAAATTGGAAAGCTAGCAGGAACCAATGCCTGGCATTGCGGTTCCAGGACAAGATGCCCCTTTGTAAGGAGTGAGATTGTTAAAACAAACCTGAACTAGGGATTAGGGAGGCAGACTGCAGGATATAATTTAATGTCATATGGCTGTAAGCATTTTGCTTAATCTCTCTATGCCTCAGATCTGTCATCTGTAAAATAAACATGAAACTACTAGTACACATGTAGTATTGTTTTGGTTCTCAAATGAGAAAACACATGGAAAGTGCTTAGCCCCGGTCCTGACATTCAATTAATAGACGCTGCTATTATTATTATTTTAGTCAAGAGTGAGAAGCACAGGGAGGAGCAAGTGGCAGGGAGATGGGGAAATCACTGGATGTGAAACGTAAGGAAAGGGCTTGCTTGCTTGTAATGGGGTTTCTGCTCAGACCTTAAAAAGAGGGCACTAGATCAGACAGTGTCCACAGAATCTTGCATGCTGCTTTCCCACCTCTGTGCCTTTGCTTCTCCCATTTATTGTTTCCTGGATGGCATTCTCCCAAACACCTTCATTATGGCCCACATACCATACAATTCTTATCCACCAGGGTTATTGTAAGGGTTAAATTAAAGATAAAAAGTACCTAGTAATATTCATGGTACTATGTCATTTTAGTGACATTTAGTTGCTACATTTTAGTGTAGTCCATCATGCATGGGAGAGTGCCTTAATCACAGTAGACATTAAAAATTATTGGATAACTAACTTATATGTGGAATCTAAGATACGACATAAGTGAACATATCTATGAAACAGGAACAGACTCACAGACATAGAGAACAGCTTTGTGGTTGCCAAGGGGGAGGGGAGTGGGGGAGGGAAAGATTGGGAGTTTGGGATTAGCAGATACAAACTAGTATACATAGGATGGATAAACAACAAGGTCCTACTGTATAGCACAGGGAACTCTATTCAGTCTCCTGTGATAAACCATAATGGAAAAGAATATGAAAAAGAATATATATATATGTATAACTGAGTCACTTTGCTGTCCAGCAGGAATTAACACAACATTGTAAATCAACTATACCTCAGTAAAATTTAAAAAAAAAATTATTGGATAATTAAATGTGCATGTGATATCAAAAACAAGCAAGACTGGTAGACATGTACTCAAGGGGATCCATTTTGTCTGTCCCCAGCCTTGCATCTGTATAGTTAATAGTCTTCTTTATGTTTTCCAGGGATCTAAATCTTGGCAGTGTGTACCAGTACTGGGTCATCACTATTTCAGGAAACGAAGAGAGTGAGCCATCACCTGCTGCCACTTACATCCATGGAAGTGGGTACTGCGGTGATGGCATCATCCAGAAGTAAGTAGGCCTAACTAAAGAGAGGAGTGGGAGCGATGTTAAGTAGGCCAAGAGACGGTCAGGCTGCCAAATAGAAGAGCTTATGGGATACCCTTCAGGGTTGAGCTGTGAGTTATGAGGGATCCTCAGCCGTCTGCCAGTTTGTCTGCAAGCAGTTCGCTGGCCTCAGAGAAAAAGCAATGATTCTTTTTTGAACAAACACATTTCTCAAGCATGTAATACAATATAAGATTTCCACAGAACTACCATTATGCACTTACTACCAGTATGCTCTTGCTCCTGGTTGTTTTATGTGTACTACAAGGATTCTATTAGTTTTTTCCACCCCAGGCTACATACACTTAACAGGACACAGTGCACCTAGGTTAAAACACTTTTACATTCTTTGCTAGTTACCATTTACATTTCTTAAAACTGCATGTTTATTTATTATTTCTGTTGTATCGTGTTATATCAACAATTTACAAACTGGGTCAGAGCCTTATAAAAACAGCAAAATATTTCAACTGTCTATAATGTTGAAACCGTAATAGTAAACAGTACTCCAGAGTGAATATTGAATGTGATTATAAGTTCAGGGAGGCAAGTGTAAAGATTCCACAGGAGCAGCCAAAAAAGGAAAAGTGTGATTAGAAGATGTAAAGCTGTGTGTCTAAAAAATAGATTTTATTGGATCATCAGTCCATCCATCCCCTGTCCACAGGGCAAGATGTTATGCAACTGAGAAATAGTTGCAAGAAGCCATCAAGACTTTTGCATTGTTGGAAAAAAAAAAAGTAAATCTTTGAGGTTTTTTTCCCTCCAGAATAAGCACAAAAGTATTCTCGGTCACTAAATTGAATGGTTTTCTCCCTAGAGATGCAAAAGAGACCAAGAATCATGCACAATTAAGTTCCTTATTGCTAAAATTGTGTTCTTTATTGTGAATATAGTTACGAGTCACACTATTGCTAAGGGACTTTTAAAACTATTGGCAGATTTAATGATAAACGTTACGTATGGAGATGACACAACAAGCTATTGGCAAAATTCCTTCATTAACTGGCACTGTTGGGTGTCACATAATATCTGTGCAACATGGAATTGCAATGACTATTTCTGTAGGGGGAGGGGCACTCTAAAGAGAATTCGTTTCACAGTTGGATGAAACCACTGATGTACAGAACATGGATCGGCTCATAGGTATAGTTCATATATGAAAGAGAAGGGCTCGATGACTATTTCTTTTGGTTTATCATTGACACTAGTGCTTGAGGTCAAGAGCAATTTAATTTGGTACTGATGATTTTGTAGTGTGTAATATACACTGGAAACCTGCTATGGAATGAAAGGACCAGATAGGAACACAGCAAGGATGACACAGTGATGCAAGGAAAGAGTTTGTACAAGAAAACCCATCTGCACAGACATCTGTTACTGGCCAGCAGTTTGCTTTCTGATCATGACTCAGCATTGAAGGGAAAAGTAGATGTCGAGAATACGATCAGATGCGGGCCAGTGAGTTACAACTGCCCAACTTACTGTGCAAAAAGATAACGGTATGTGTAAGATTCTGCACCCCCATACACACCGAAGTATGCCAGCTGTTACAAGAAAGGTACTAAGTCAAGTTTCTGAAATAACGAATGACTTTTTTTTAATGTTGACATTGATAAAGGCCAGTAATGATTATTTGCACAATTTCAAGTGGCTTGCTGAAGTGACGTATCTCAGGGATATATAGTCATGTCTTAAATGTCCTGCATCTATAATTTCAAAGCTGAATTATCTAGATTTCCATATGGAGGAGATCATATAAGGATTTTTAAGGGTTGAATTATGATGCAAACCACCTGATTGCCAAGAATTTGACTCCTCAAGCATAGAAGATAAAACTCCTCACTTGTCAGAGAATGAAATTGATGGCATGCTGTCATGTGTACTTAAGATCCTCCTCCAAATGCAACAACCAAACATGAAGATATGGTTTCTGGTGCTTAATGTAACAAAAGTGGGCAAAGGGAAGATAGTCACTGTTTTCTCCCACCTTAAGACATCGACTTCTAGCTTTTGATGCAGCTGTTGTCTGATGGAATCCTGAGCAACTGAGCAAGACAATCTCCAGGGAAAGTGCCCTATCACTTGTGGGTACAAGATTGAGCTACATATCCAGAATATCCAGGAAACAGTCATGGTCATTGCTGACAACCCATAATTGTGATTTGGGATTTTCTAATTTAGCACGAGGAATAAAATAAGAAACTCACTAGATGCAGGAACTGATCCATAGATCAGTAGTTGAACCATAGTTCAGTCTATCCATTTTGGAATCAGATATAGGTGCACTGGTAAAACACTGCAAACAATATTATTCTTCTCATTGATCTAAAACTACTAGTAGTAGTAGTAGTAGTAGTAGTAATTTAAATAGTATTCTTAACAAAGATTTTTAGTATTTTTTTTATCTAGAATGAATATCCTGCATAGACATCAAATACGTGTTGAATTACCTGCAGGTACCAAATAGTTGTTGACATACTTTGTAGAAAACTGAATGCAGCTGATGGATGATTCCCTAAGTAAAAAAAACCAAAACAAAATAAACTTTGAAGGCAAGAAAGGATGCTGTCTTCGCTAATTGGATTTTTCATGGGGTGATACATGCTAATTTACTGTACATATGCAAAGGAATTTACAAATAAATACAGATAGACTCAACACTCATTGAGGGCCCTGATGAATGAACGCACTGGATGAGTCTTATAATGATAATTATAAATATTTATTGAGACTCTACTAGGCAGGAGGCACTGTGCTACATTATGATCTCCTTGGGTCCTTCCAACAACCACGTGAGATAGGTCTTATTACCGTACTTTACGAAAGAGACAACTTGCACACAAAGACTAAAATGGTTTTCTGAAGCTTACACACCCAGTTAGGGGCCAAAGCAAGATGTGAGCCCAGGGCCCAGGTTCTCATCTGCATTTACCATTGCCTTGCTGTGACTGACAGCCCTGCAAAACTAACAAGTGAAGGAGTAACCACGTGCTATGGGCTCTGTCCCAGACACTGTGCCAGGAGTCAGGGTGCTAGGGTGACAAAGACTCTGTCACATCCTTTGGCATCTTAAAGCCTAGGAGAGGGTGCTCTCAAGTAACAGGCAAAGGCAGTCAGTTTGACAAGTGCTCTGATAGATGGAGCCCCTTGTCTTTGGGCTCAGAGAAGATGGCCGGCCACCCACTCCAGCCTGGGAGGTCAAAGAAGGTTTCTCAGAACCTGTCTATCTAATGATAGATCTGTCATGCCTAGAAGATATTTGTGGTGACCCTAATGTTTTGCTTAAACCAATAGAACATATTGTTTGGGTAGTGAGGGAATGGGTTAGAAGTGTTCTTTGTGGCTTAGGGAAACCAGCCCAGGTTAAAAAAATAAAAATTAAAAAAAAAATCTCTCCCCAGATAACCCATGAAATAGCTAAGAAGCACAAGGCCACCACCAATTTCCAGCATGCAAGATTTGCTGGCAGAGACTGGAATACGGGCCCAACTTGGAATATATCAACAGAATTTTTTTCTCATGGGTTTGCAGACAGGAGAGAAATTGGGTGGCTCTTCAGAGATCAATGCAATGTCCTAGTCATTGTAAGGATTGATTACAAGGCACCATCCTGCTACTCTGACACCTCCTAAAAGCAACAAACATTTCCCAGTGTAATTGCCCGGGTGAAAGGCAAAGTCTCAGGCTTCTTCCATGCTGGGACAGGTCCCAGCTGGTCTCTGGGGATGAAGGGGCAACTGCCACACACTCTGCGGAGACCTCCCAGGACAGGTCGGTGGGCATGGAAACTGTGACTCTCTGAGCATCTACTGTATGTCGCACGCCAGGCCAGCCGCATTAAGTTACATTCCATTTTTGCACCAATGCTAAGGAGTAGGTGTAATTATCTCCATTTTAGCCCATGAGAAGACTGAGATTCAGTGCCCCGAACAGCACTGTCCAATGGATTTGTCTACAATACTGGAAATGGATTCTGTGCTGTCCAATATATTTGCCACTCACTACATCCAGCTATGGAGGACTTGAAATGTGGTTACTGTGACTAAGGAATGGACAGTTTAATTATTTTTAATTTTAATTGATGTAAATTGTCAAAGATAGAAATATCAGAGAGAGAGAGAGAGAGAGAGATTAAGGGACTTGTCCGAGATCACTCAGTTTGGAACATGGGGCTCTAAACCCAAGTTTCTGTTACTAAAAGGATGGGAGGGACTTCCCTGGTGGCGCAGTGGTTAAGAGTCCGCCTGCCAATGCAGGGGACACGGGTTCGAGCCCTGGTCCGGGAAGATCCCACATGCCGCAGAGCAACTAAGCCCGTGTGCCACAACTACTGAGCCTGCGCTCTAGAGCCCACGAGTCACAACTACTGAGCCCACGAGCCACAACTACTGAAGCCTGCGCGCCTAGAGCCCGTGCTCCGCAACAAGAGAAGCCATGGCAATGAGAAGCCCATGCACCGCAACGAAGAGTAGCCCCCGCTCGCTGCAACTAGAGAAAGCCCGTGCAGCAGCGAAGACCCAACGCAGCCAAAATGCAGATAAATAAATAAATAAAGGGATGGGAGTTTTCCAGAAAGTGGTAACCCATCCAAACTTTCAGTTGTTACTCCTCCTTCTCTTTCCCTAGGTCCAATTCAGAGAGCATTGCTCGTTTTCTGCCCATCCTAACCACTGCAGAATCATCCTTAGGTGATGGAAATAATTCCTTAAAAAAAACGAGAGGAGGCATTTTTATTTCTTAACAGCATAGGACACAGGCCTTAGGGTTCTTGACACTATGAAATGACACACCCAATGGAGAAGGCAGTGTTTTCTGATCTAAGGAAGATCAAACCTGAACACGTGGATGGAAAAAATCTTTACCTTTAAGTGCGCTGGGGGTATGGGGATAGGGCTAAGGCAGGGCATAGTGAAGAACAGCATTTATACCATAGAGACTCCAAAATTTCCTTCAAATCCTCAATTTTAAAGTGAGAGTGATGGGACTTCCCTGGTGGCGCAGTGGTTAAGAATCCACCTGCCGATGCAGGGGACTCGGGTTTGAACCCTGGTCCAGGAAGATCCCGCATTCCGCGGAGCAGCTAAGCCCACACACCACAACTACCGAGCCCGTGTGCCACAACTACTGAAGGCCGTGCGCCTAGAGCCCATGCTCCGCGACAAGAGAAGCCACCACAATGAGAAGCCCCCGCACCACAACGAAGAGTAGCCCCTGCTCAATGCAACTAGAGGAAGCCCACGTGCAGCAACAAAGACCCAACACAGCCAAAAATAAATAAATAAAATTTTTAAAATAAATAAATTTTAAAAATAAAATGGAAGTGAGATTTCCCAGACACACTGGAGCAAAGTCTGTGCATCCGTTTGTTCATTCATTCATCCTCCTCTTACTTGCTAACCTCCTCTGACTTGCTAACTTAACTAAGGAGATCTCAGCAAATGGGTTTGAAGCAGGAGTTCTACTTTGTCATCAGAAACACAGTAAGGCAAACATAATAGAATCTCACAAATTCACCTTGTACGCATCTCATTTGGAAGAAACAGAAAACTCAGACAGGGAAAGGGACTTGGCCCGAGGCCTCACCAGAAAGTTCATGGCCCCGGAGAGGGACTTTTCCATGTCCAGCTGTGGGTCTGAAGCTGATCTGACAGATTTCCCCTCTATATCCATTCTGCAGAAGCCAAGGTGAAGAATGTGATGACATGAATAAGATCAATGGGGATGGCTGCTCCCTTTTCTGCCGACAGGAAGTTTCCTTCAATTGCATCGGTAAGTCTTTGTCCTTTCTCTGGGCCTGGCTGGAGAAGTGGACAGCGCAGAATGGCTAGTCAGTTCCAGTAACAGCAATAGTTATACCTACATGATAATTCACTCCTTTATATTACACTTATTTATTGAGTACCTCCTAGGGGGCCAGGCACTGTTTTAGATACTAGTGCATACAGCAACGGAAACAAACAAATGGCAGGTATCCCTGCCCTCATGGAGCTTATGATCTCATAGATGATGGTGATGATGGACAACCCTTTTGATCAAGCTTTACCTTACATACATTATTGCTCTTCTTCATGCCAACTTCCACGGTAATTATTAGCATAGATTTTTTAAGGCTTTTATTTTTACCTTAGAGATGAGAAAAATCAAAAGCCAGAGAGATTATAAAATATGTCCAGAGTCACACAGGTTAGGATTGAAGACAGAACCAGGACTCGAACCTGATTTTGTCCGATTCTCACACACAGGCTCAGTTCATTTTGCTATACAACCTCTAGCCAGGATCTAGTCTCTCTGACTCGAGGAAAGAGAAATAGCAGACCAGCAGACCAGCCTGTGTTTAGAAAGCAAATGTCCTTTTCCCACCTTTATGGAGTCAGATGGGAAATTTGTTTTCCTCTGCCTTCCCCAGGAGTCTGGCCGATCTTGTTGTTTTAGCCCCACTTGGGAGGCCCTGGTCAGCCCGGGGCTGGTAAACAGACGGGGGGAGGGGGGGGGCTGGGGGGCAGGGATGGAATTTTGAGCTGGCCCAGATGAGATCATGCTTCCTTTAAGATGCAAATCGATACCTGAAGATCAAAGGTCCCCTGGCTAATCCCCTGGGCTGGAGGTAAAAACTAATCACAATTCATTTGCAAGTACAAAAGAGAGAGGTGTTCCATCTAAGGAAGGGGTGAAAATGTCGGTGGGAAGATTTCTCACTGAAAGGCAATTTTCTAGGAGGACTAAAGGGGAGGAAATGTCATCGGTTCCTCGCGTTTGCAGCACATGGCAGGCGAGCTTTTAGACCTTTCTTCCCCTGGTATATTGTGAGCTCTGTGAGGTTTTTACCATGTATCATTTACCTTGTATTCCATTCTCAGACACATTTATTGAGCACCTACTATCTCCTTGGCACCAAGTGTGGGCTGAGCAACACGATAGAGGTGTCCCGAAACTGTTCGTGGATGGAGAGAAAGGAAGATATGGAGGGAGGAAGAACAGGAGAGTTTCCGGTCAGGGCCTTGGGTTTTTAAAGGGCAGAAGATTTTTTTTTTTCCTCTTCTCTGTTGATTTGAGTACGATTCATAATAAAACCTTGATATGAGCCTAGTGGTAGGGTGGAAAGAGCCTTGGACTAAATTTAAGAAAACCAGGATCCCTGGTCCCAGCTGTGCTGAGAACTTGCTGCTTGAAGCTGGCCAGGTCACTTCCCTAGACTGGACCTCAGTTTACCTCCCATAAATGGAAAGGATTGGGTTAGGTGGTCTTTAAGAGCCTTATCTGCACTTCTGTTGTATGGTTTCCAAAGCGTGTGACTATTTCTCATAATCGTGAGTTCTGCTTGAACCACCTCTTGCCTTTGCCATCGTCCTCATGACGCCCAACATTACTGTCAGATCTTGCTGGAAGATGTCCACCTATTTTACTGGCACTAAGATGGCATGTGACTTAAGCGCTTATGGGAAGAAGGTATGATGTGGTTAAGTTAGGATATGGTACTGTCCATGGAACAGATCTGCAAATTACAGTCCTTGGGCCAGAACTGGCCTACTGCCTATATTTGTAAATAAAGTTTTCTAGAACACAGCACACCCATCTCTTATTATCTATGGCTGCTTTTTTGCTACGACCCTAGAATTGAGTGGTTGCAACAGAGACCCTATGGGCCAAAGAGCCTTAAATATTTACAATCTGGCCCTTTACAGACAACGTTTGCTGGTCCACGGATTTGGGAGTCATTGATACTGTTGGTTACTGGAGCCTAGTGCAAAGAGGAGGGGAAAGTTATGACATGGTTCACCATTTCTTAGAAAAATAACTGAATTTTATACATACAGTGGTAAGACTTAGGAGACTGTGAGTCCAGTCCTATCTTGCTTTAGCTCTTTGGGTATTCCTTCCCCACCTACACTTTGGCCAAAATGACTGGAATAGATCATGATTTTCAAGCTGTGTTAACTGAAAGGCTTAAGAGGAGAGGAGTGAAGATGAGGGAGTTACCAAGAGGATGAGACTTGGAGCCTCATAGATCCACTTTATATACTGTTATTCTCTAGTAGATCCTAAGTGTTCTGCTGATGATGATGATACGTTCTGAACACCTATCGTATGCCGAGCACATTTATAACTCTCACTCTCCTAACAACTCTTTTAGTGCCTGCTTTTCAAAAGAGGAAGCTGAGGCATGGGGAAGTGAACTAAGGATATGCAGTGAAACGGTAGAGCTGGGACTTTTATCCAGAGAGTCTGACTCCAGAGCTTACTGTGGTGAGCTTCCTGCAAGATATTTTTTACAGGACAGCTCTTGGTCTTGTAGGGCTTTGGCAGTGAGCGAGGAACATCCTACTGTGGAACAATTCGCGTAATGAATTAACGGAACGGAATACAGAACTGTCGGTGGCGTGGATGGTGTCCAGGGAAGGCTGTCTGTTCCCCCTGAGTGTTGAGTCTGGTTGTGTTAGAGGAAGGACCTCAGCTATGCACCCCCCAGCTCACCATTTAGAATTCCATTATAGAGACACAGAGATTCAGGACATTCCAGGAAGAAAGGAGTCTGTCCAGAGATCCCAGTGCCTAGGAACTATATTCCAAGGACCAACTCCATGGCTTTGAATCTAGAAAGGCATCTTCCTCGAAGAAGAATAGTTGAAAAATAGACAGTGAATCTGTGGCTCCCAGAAGATCCAGGTTTAATGAGTCAGAGAAATGAGACTGGAGTGTGGGAGGCTTTGCTGGGGTGGATGTTGTTCTCATCACTGCATGTGTCAAGACGGTGATCAACATGGTAGCCAAGAGAACGGGCTTGAATGAGACTGACTTGGGTTGACACCATGGCTTAGACATGTGGCCTTGGCTAAGCTTCAGTGTTCTTAATCCAGAAAATGGTAACAGTCCTGGGACTTAATTGTGGAAGATATTTACCAACATTTGTGGACACTTACTATCTGAATCCCTTTCCTAGATTTAGGAAAGAACTCTCCTTGTTGTAATAACGGTGAGGCAGAGCCCCACGACAGAAGTTGCTTATGCAAGCATCTCCTCCTCCCAGTCTCCCTTGTAGCTGAATGTGGGCATGTGACCTGCTCTTTCCCCCTGACCCCCAATCATACACACCAACCCAAGACGGAATCAGAAGACATAGGGACCCTGCAGAAATCATTTTGATGAAGATGGCGGGAGTGGCCACAACCCGTGTGTTTCCAGAGCACCAATGACAGCATCTAGTGTTAGTGCTGTAATGACTTTGTGTGGCCACGGCTCTGAGATGTCTTCACAAGAGCAGTCCTGGGGGCTAATCCTGAGCTTGGATTCAGGCTTCAAAACACTCTCCAACCCTCCTAGGGAGTCTTCCATAAGCATCCAATATGCTTTGAATAGATTTTGCCTGTTTGCTTCTTTTGCTTAAGTTAGCCGAGGTTGGTTTCTGCTGGTTGTCACTTAGAGTCCCTACTGAAGATTGTTGTCCTAAGACGCTATGAGGTTTAGCCCCATTCCTAGCAAGTTGGAGGTGCTTACTGCACGCTAAGCATTACTTCCCTCAGTGTGTGTTGAGGTGGGGGGTGAGTATCAACCACAACCACCACGTATGGATACCCACCAGGTGGCATGCCTTACGTCATGCACCTCTGTTTAATGGGAGCCTGTGTGAGGTCTCTTATGTCCCGATGAGGGATCTGAGACTTACTAGGATGCCTTCATTTGCCCACGGTCACGCAGTTCATAGAGCTGTGATCCCATCTCCAGACGGAGAGCCTCAGCATTTTCTACTCTGCAGCTCTGCCTCCCCAGCTGAATGATTCCCTTCCATCCTTCCTTCCATGTTTTCTTCGTCCCTTCCTTTTCCTCTTTTTTATTTTTTTGTCACCGACCATTTTAGTCGGGCTAATGTTTTCCCTGGCTTTGCTAACACCAGTGTGAGGGTGGGTGACAGATTTATGGTGGCATTCTCATTCACTTTGCAGGAGCCCACACATCCGGAAGTATTCCCAAGGTGCCAATGTGTTATTATGCAACACCCTGGGACTTCCCTTTCCCACTTTCCCACCCCCAGAGCCCTCATCCCCAACACATAATAAGTTGCTTGTTAAAAGGAACACCACCCACAAGACCTCTTAGGCAATGAGGCTACATCCCCGGCAATGTGGAACTTATCTTGTCCTTTTCCCCCCTTTTTAAAATATAACATACACCAGGCCTGAAGTTCCAGTTAAAAAATGTGGTATCAGTGAAATGATAACTCCCCACACCCCATCCCAACAGGCTCTGGCTGGAGGCATTGTTCGCAGCGTTGGGAATTCTGTTTCTAAAGCACTGAGTCATAAACTACAGACAGGCTGCTGATAAAAGCTGAAGGAGGGAAGGTAATGGTCAAATTAGTCAGACAAAATGTGAAGCATCCCCAAAAGGGGTTATACTCAGTAATATATCTTGAGCGGGTGCTGGAAATGTGCTACCTTCGGAGACGGCGTTTAATCCATTACAGGAGATGCGATTGTGGAGGGCTTCTCATGCTGTGTGGATTTAGCACCCTGTGTCTTTCAGGAGAGCTGGGTCCAGGTCTTAGCTCAGACTTGAGAGCCTGGGTTGCAGCTTTGCAGCTCACCTCGGAGCCTCAGTTTCTCCCTTTGTGAAATGAGAGTGATGGTGCTGGGGGCCCTAAGGCTTCTTTCCCTGTCGGAGGGGGGTGAGGAATCCTCCATCTGTCAAACATCCATTTAAGGGCTTTGGGGTTTTTCAGATCCTGCTTGATGCTGATATATAGTTAAGAAAACAGAGCAAACGGACCCCCACGTTGTCTTTCCCAGACACACACACATACTCCCTGCCTGTCTCTTTTTCCCGCTCCCTCCCCTCTCCCCCCCTCTCCCCCATTCCCTGCCATTAGCATTGCTTTGTCTCTGGTCCGACACAGCCTCTCCAGCCCTGTCCTAGAGCCAGGGCCAATAACTCAATTATCTGTGAGCAGATAAGGGGGAGGAGGAGGATCAATCCACTTCCCCACCAGTCACTGGGAGGGGCGGGGGTCACCGAGCCTCGTGGCCCCTCTGTCAGGCTGCCCTGGCCTGCTCCGAGCCAAGGCGAGAAAGGAAAACAAGAAGATGAATCGCCATGTCTTCTTGGTGGATGTTCTGATGAGACTTTAGAACAACAGTGACTGAAAAGGAAAACAGCATCTGGTAGGGGGAGGAGGAGTGGAAGCGGAGGAAGAATGGGCTCTGCTGGGAGTTGCGTTTATTATTATTTTTCTTTCTAACAACATGAAATCATAATAGATGATCCACCTCTCACCTTAAAAAAAAAATTGAAATTGAAAAAAAGTAAAATAAAACTTCTCCTGGCTGCACACAGTCCTTCAGACCTCCCTCTGTGGAAAATATAGTGACTTTCACCAAAATACCTTCTTGAAATAAAGCTTCTTTTCACACGAAGACAGGTCTTTAAAAGAAGGAAAGAGAAATGTTCGTGGTAATCTTGGGAGTGGTGATGAAGGTGATGATGGTGGTGATCTGTCAGCTAGCATGGGTGACGTGCTTAGTACTGGCATAATGACACATTACGTAATGATTAAGAACATGGATTTTGGGTGAGAAGCCAGGCCCAAACCCATTTTATCTGTGCCTCAGTTTTCTCATCAGTCAAATGGGCTAGTAATAGTTCCTGCTTCTCACGGTTGTTGTGAAGGTGAAATGAGGCTCTGTAGGTAAAGCGTTTTAAAACAGTGGCACCTAGTAGGTGTTATATATGTGTTTGCTAATGCTGCGATTATTATTGTTATTAATATCATTAATTTGAAAGCTATATCAATCTTCCCAGGCACCCTATGAGGTAAATAATGTTATTATCCCAGGAGTGTAGAGGAACGAAAATGAGGTTCAGAGAGGTTAAATACTTTGCCCAAGGTCACACAGCTAGAAAAGGCAGAGATGGGATTCACAGTACCTAGGCAAAGTCTGTGCACTTAACCATGAAGTTATTTCACTTATCGGGCACCCAACTGTACCAACTTCTGTGCTTAGAACCCTTTGTTCAAATGATTCCATTTACCCTTCCAGCAACTCCATTTGGTCAGAATAAGAATGCCCATTTTGCTGATGAGGAAACTGGGACACTAAGGTGAATTGCCCTAAGTCATACAGGCAAGAGGCTCAGAGAAGGAGACCTTAAATCCCGTCTACCTGCTTCTGAAGACCGTGTCCGGTACCCAGACGAACCCTCCCAAAAGCAGTAGATAGCCTCTCTTTTTCACTATTTCTGCTTTGTTGCCATTGACACAGCAGGAAACAGAAGTGAATGCATATATCCTTCCCGTGCCTTTTCATGAGTCATGAAGACGACAATTTTCAGTTATTACCCCCCTACGAACATGCCACTGCCCGAAGCCCATGCCCTTGACATAGCACCATTCTGTGTTTCGGGTTGTATTTTTGTTTTTAAGATCTCACCCTCCCTTGAATATGGCCACACTGTTTTTTAGCCTAGGAGGAGTTTGACACTTTGTCCCGTTGTCATGGCAATGTGTTGGCAACAGAGGAGCCTGAGTTCCAAGGTCTATTGGTTGTAATTACTACCTGGGTCATCTTGGGCATCTCCCACCCACTCACTGAGTCTCAGTCTTCTCCTCTGGGAAACGGACATAGTCACAGCACAGTTATGTTTAGAGAAAGATGGAAATAGCACCTATAGAGTGTCTAGCACAGTGCCTGGCAGTTAGTAGACACTTCTGCTATCTTCCCCTTCCTCACTTCCCATCTCAGTTGTGGGGGATGCAGAGGCCTCCTGTCCATCTCCGGGAAAAATGGTCCTGAGCTACACCCTGCCATCATGAGAAGTGGCTGAGGCCCCTTGATCTCAGTCTCCCCAGCTGTAACGTGATGGGGGTGAGCTAGATGAGCTCCCCCAGGCCCTTCCAGCCCCAGCTCCCACTTCCAGAATTTAAATCCCAGATCGTTATTGTTTTTAAACTGTGCATTTTAAAAGAAATGAGGGCTTGGGGAGGAGAAAGGAATTCCTTTACCCCTGAGGGTCAGAGGGGGTCACCGAGGGGACAAAGACGCAGGCAAGGGAGGTGATGGGGCGGAAGGCTGCTGTGCAGGGTGGGCCCAAAGATCTGAACCGGGAGGTCTGATGGACGCATTCAAACACCCTTGAGTCAGCACCAGTTAGGATCAAGCCTGCCATCCAGCCTCAGACCACAGCTTACCACCTCCTTTAGAAGCCCGGGAGGCCTACCCCACAGAGAGGCCAGTCAGGAATGAAAAGAAACAGGATGGCCTCAGATGCCAGAAGGGAGGAATTCTCGCCCTCAGTCCAGGTTGGCCTCCTGACTCCCAGGGAGGGGTCAGGCTCCGGAGGACTCGGAGCTTTCCTGAATTCAAGGAATTAAGACCAAACTTTGATGCGCGCATTTGAAACGCAGCGTCCAAGGCAGGTGAAGCTGGGTAGCCAAGAACCAGGGCTTCTTTGTGGCATTTAAAGTGACCGGAAATCCACCTGCCCATTCCGGTGCCTTGAGGTACATCTGCACCTGTGCAGTCATGACTGAGGTAGCCCAGGAGAGGGGAGAGGCCTGGGGGGCAGGGGCCTTTCCTAGCTCCTGACTCTCTGCTCTTTCTTGGGGACCATGGTGGGTTGGAAGAGACATTCAATATTCATGAGCTGTGATCTCCACTTGAAGGGAGCGCCCTGGGGGAAATTGAAATATTAAGCAAGTGAGGGATGTAGGCCTAATTGTATCCTCCTTTTCTTTTTTGGACAGAGAAGTAATGTGCTTAAAATAAAATGATGGATGGGCAGTCAGGACCCTGTGAAACCCCACTGCTGTGGTCTGCAGGATAAAGCGGCTGTGTGCTCTAACATATGCCAGCAGAACCAGGCAGAGGATGGTACAGGTTGGCTGCTGGGTCACGTCATGCCATTTATTCACACGTTTATCGATGGCTGCTGTGTGCCGAGCGCTGTGCTAGTTGCAAGGGAAATGGCAGTGAACAAGGAAGGCCAGGGAGGCCAAGGAAATGACACTAATGATTATTTAAATGTAATTGTTGGAAGTGCCACTGAGTGGAAATACGTGTGGGTTTGTAAGTGAGGGACCTCCTCACGTCGAAGGGCTAGGAGAGGCCTCCTTGGAGACAAGACATTCAAGCTGAGACTTGAAGGTTGAATAGGAAGTGGACAAATTAGGGTGATGGGGAGCAGGGTGATGGAGTGGGGACTGCAAGAAGTTCAGACTGTTAAATCCTCGAGGCGGGAAAGAGCTTGTGAGGGGGTCAGAGAAAGTCGTCATGGCTGGATGGTAGTGAGGGAGCGGAGAGAAGAGGCTGGACCCTGCAGGCTCTACTCCTCCAGTCCCTGAGGACCCCAGGGAGGCTGCTGCTTCCAGCATGAAAGGAGGAGAAGGCACGTCCTCTGTGTGCAGTCTGTACTTGCAGCCACACCCTGTACTGGGCACAGGAGGCAAATGCATGCTTGCCTAGATCAGGGGTCGGAAAACTACTGCCTGTGGCCAAGCCCCAGGTGCTGCCTATTTGGGTAGATCGGCTTTGACTGAAACACAACTGTGCCCCTTGGTTTAGATATTTGCTGCTAAAGAGACAGAGTTGGGTAGTTCCTAGGGACCCTGTATGGCCCACAAAGCCAAAATATTTACTATCTGGCCTCGTACAGGAAAGGTTGCTGACCAACTGCTGGCATAGATGGATGAGTCTGTAGGTGGGTGAAAGAAGAGCCAATTAGGGAGGTCAAGGCAGATGAGAGACAGAGAGGGGAGGATATCACCTCATCCATCTCGCCCCTCAGGCTGTAGCAGCATAGCCGTAATTATATTCACTCCCCACATTTTTTGTGTACACGTCAGTCTCCCTCACCCTTGAAAGAAGTCCCCTTGCCCATCCCTGTGTTCCCAGCATCCAGCTAGAGCCAGGCATTGTTTGATGCACTGAATCAAATGATACTTCAAAGCAGAAAAGAGTGGCCAGAGGAGCCCAGGCAGCTTACTGCCTAAAGCTTCAGACAGCGGCCTGGATCCTCCCTGGACTGTAGAAAGGGACACATTCATGTTTATTAAGAACCCACTACGTTGTCTCATTTCAAACCCACAGCATCCCTGACAACCAGGCATTCTCATCACCGCTGTCCAGATGACACAGCAGAGTCCCCAGTGTTTAAGTGACTTTTGAGAAAGTGACCTCCATTCAGTAAATGTTTATTGAGCTGGAAAACCAACACAAGAGGACACAAACTTTCGCAAGTGTCACATCCCATGCCAGCATTGTGCCACACACAGGGCTCTCCTCTCTCCTCTCTCAATCTTCTCGGGGCTGCTGGAAGGCAGGGATTATTACTCCCATTTTACGCAAAAAGAAACTGAGGCTCAGGGAGATGAAATGACTTCTTTAAAGCAGGAGACTATTAAGTGGTAGAGCTGGGATTTGAACCAAGAACTGCCGAACTTCAAAACCAGAGGAGCCAGTGCCCTCCTCCAAAATACCAGACCTTCTGAACCAGTAGAAGTGATGATATATGGATATGTGTTTCCAGCCCTCTTCCATCTCTTCATCTCAAACAATAGTCATAACAGTAGAAATTGCTCGTTATGAATTTAATGCTTTTCCTCTGTTAACTCCTTTGACTAACTGTGTTGACCCTATAGATAAGGAAAAAGCAGAGAGATGTTAAGTGATTAACCAAGGCTCCCAGTAAGGGATTCCAGCCCTGGAAGTCTGGCTCTTAAACCCTCAGGTTGTAAGACGGGAATAAAGACACAGACCTACTAGAGCATGGACTTGAGGATATGGGGAGAGGGAAGGGTAAGCTGGGACAAAGTGAGAGAGTGGCAAGGACATGTATACACTACCAAACGTAGGGTGGATAGCTAGTGGGAAGCGGCCGCGAGGCACAGGGAGATCAGCTCGGTGCTTTGTGACCACCTAGAGGGGTGGGATAGGGAGGGTGGGAGGGAGGGAGACGCAAGAGGGAGGAGATATGGGAACATATGCATATGTATGGCTGATTCACTTTGTTATACAGCAGAAACTAACACACCATTGTAAAGCAATTATACTCCAATAAAGACGTTAAAAAATAATAATAAATAAATAAATTACGCACACACACACACAAAAGGAAAACCCTCAGGTTGAACCACTAATTTATGCTACCTCTTCATCATTAAGATTATCTAATAAAAATGTGTACTCTCAAGAGCTGAAGAGCCCTACCAGCAAACAGATAATGAGAAGGGGAAACAATGCAAGGTGCAAAAGGATTTTCACATGACAAAAGAATCCCAGGGTCTCTTTCAGAAACACTGTCTGAAGTGTTTGTTTACAGATCATGAACTCCCCAACAGAGGAAGAACTAAAAGCGATTTTTTTTCTTGGCTGCTACTGATTAAGTACCAAGGAGAAATTAAGATAAAGAAGATCTGAAATTATAATAATTTTTAAGGGACTGGATTTTCAATTTTAATTTGCCAGGAAGAAAGATAAAATATTCCACACCCAGTGTCTGCAGCTCCCCTTACAACCTCTAGGGTTGCCTTCTCTGGCCTCAAGGCAACAGCCTCAGGGGTCCTGGAAAGACAGCTGGAAGCAAATGTGATCCATCTCACACCAGTGTTTGTCTCTATTAAGCTCCTGCTGCATACAAAGCTATGTACTAGGCAGGATGCAGATGGGAGTGACAGTTGGCCTAAGAAATCCTTCATTGGAGGACCCCAGAGGGCCGTGGTCCTTAAAGATGTGCAGGGATCGGTGTGAGGGGGCCCCAGAAGGAGTGGGAAAACCCCTGGTTGGGGGTGGTGAGTCTGTGAAAGCTTCCTGGACAGCTGGGCTCAGTAAGATCAGGTGCAGGGTCTCTGCTGATATAAAGGTCCAGAATGAGGGTTCTTCTGCAGTACTGTGAGTAGACCAGTTGACCTGACGCAGCAGCACAGGGGACTGCTTCTAGCTCCAGGCTTGGTCCCCAAGCATCTTTTGCCAGCTGTGGAGTGGGAGCTATGTTCCTTACTTTATAGGGTAGCTGTGATACAGTCTTTCATACATCGATGAATTTATTCATCCCATATTTGTTGAGGACCTCTTATGTGTCAGGTTCACGCTAAGGCACTGAGGATGCCAGATCTGCTGGGCCTGGGACAGATCCTGTTCTTCAGAAAGTGATCAATATATATATATATATATATATATATATATATATATATCGATTCTTATGGTTATTAAAAATAATAATCTAGCTCTTACTCACAAGTAGAGAACACCCCGTCCCTGGAAGAGATCAAGCAGAAAGTTCAGAACCATCACTCAGGGAGGCCATGAAGGGGCTTCTGTTAAACAGCATGATTAAATAGGCATACTCCAGTATTTTTCCTCCCTCAACTTACCTGGTTCTTTCTTGAGCTTAACTTCCAAGGCCTCTGAAATGTTACCTTCTTCCAGTTTTCCTTAACCTCTCTGGCCATCCCTACGCAGACATGTTCTGCCTACCTTTTAAATATTCTTCCTCCAGAGTTCCATGATGAGCTCACTACCCCTTCTACACACCCTCTCCCTGACCCCATCGTTCAAAACCAAAGACTCCAAAATCTCTGTCTGAAGTCTGAGGCCTTTTTCCTGACCTGTGGACTTGGATATCGAATGATTCTATCCGATGCCCTGCAGGCACTCACACCCAGCATATCTGATACGAGGCTTACCATTCTCTCCCCAGACCTGCTGCAACTCCTGTTTTTCTCAGTCGCAACTGCTGATACCACTAACCAACCATGCATTTGGAACTAGAAGCTTGGGAAACCTCCTCCATTCTTCCCTCTCTGTCATTTCCCACATCTGAACAGTCGCCGTTCTGCCCATTTTACTTGGAACACTCCCCCCCCCCCGCCGCAAATCAGTCCTGCTTCTCTCTCCCTACCTGAGCCCCCCGACTCCCCTCACTTGAGCTCCTGCCTGGACTGCTGTACGAGAACTTACTTGGAACACTCCCCCCCCCCCGCAAATCAGTCCTGCTTCTCTCTCCCTACCTGAGCCCCCCGACTCCCCTCACTTGAGCTCCTGCCTGGACTGCTGTACGAGAACTCCAACAGGTTCCTGGCTCCCCGTCTCTGCTTGCACCAGTCTGTCCTCCAGTATAATGAGAGCAAGCGTCTTAAAATGCAAATGTCTTTCTATCCACCTCCTTTTAAAAGCGTCAGGTGGCTCTGCATTGCCCTTGAGATAAGTCTCAATTCCCTACTGTGGCATTCAGCAACGTCTGTGCTTGGCACCTACCAACCTCTTTCCAGCTTCCTCTCACTTGCTCAGAGAGGCCTCCCCCACCAGCTGGAATGTATGCCCCACCCCCACTCCTCCTCCCAGAGACTTAGCCCAGGAGTTGCCTCCTAAGGGAAGCCTTCTCAAATCTGGGTAAGATTGGGTCGGTGGGGGCGGGGCGGGGGAGTCCCTCCTCTGTGATCCTGCAGCATCTCCTACCTCAGAGCAAACTACCGTGCAGTCAGTAACTCACTTACTTGCCTCTCTTAGTAGCCCCTGAGCTCCTGGAGTGCTGAGCCCCAGTTTAATTCATCCGACTTCCCGGGATTCAGTCCAGGACCTGGCACATAATTTGCAGCTCAGTAAATATAGAATAAATGAGTGAAAGAAGGATATATTTCTTAAGAGACAATTTTATTCTTCAGGCAACAAAGTGTGGTAGAGCTCTGTTGGTCTTTCGAGTCAGACAAACCTCGGTTGGACTCACAGCCTTTCCACTTTCTAGCTGTCATCTCGGGCCAGACGTCTCAGTTTGAGTAGCTCAGTGTGGTGGTTCTGTGCCCAGGCTCTGGAGCTTGGTTGCTTGGTTCAAATCCAAGTTGTGCCACAAAAAGGGGTGTGGGCTGCTTTAGTTTCCTCATCTATAAAACGGCAGTATTACCATATTGATATGCTACGGAGCTAGAAAGTGCCCTAGGAGTGTTTGCCATTAATGCTCTTTGAGCTTTTTTTTACTTTCCTGCAAAGCAGAGACAGCTGGAATGGTCACTCCTTCTCTATCTCACAATACCACCCATGGTCCTAACTCTGACAAGGTCCACACGTTTCAGAACATTAGCAGAAGCGGCAGGCAGTACCAGTGGCTTAGGTGAACTCTGTGATAACCCCCAAATCGAGCTGCTTTTCAAAACCAAGTCCCAGTTTCCGCTGGCTTCCTTTCTGGGCGGGAGCCTAATTAACTAGTAGCTGGAAAGAACTGCAGGTAGGCCACCCCCCAGGCAGAGAATTCAAAGGGAAGTGGAGAACTGTGTAAATAACACTGCTTTAAGGGGCATTTAAGCCAATGGTCTTTGTTAAGGAAATTGATGGCTTTGTAAGTACTGCCTCTGAAGGGAGTACTTGAGTTGATGGTCCCTCATCTCCCCTCATAAATTCCCTAATGGACTCTGGGCCCAGAGGCTGGGCCCACGCCTGTTCAACAAAAACTCAGATTCCCCTTGAAAAACAATTTTAAAAGGTTTAACCAAAACATGAGTTACTGAGCCCGTGCCATTTAACTGGCACAAGGTAGCCGAGACAGATTGTTTCCTTTAGGGGAGGGAGACTCCTGATTCTTCACAGAATCTTTTTTCATGCTAGATGCCCGCCGTGGTAGGCGTTTTCTATACCGCTTCTCATTTTCATCCCCCTAACGTCTGGGAAGAGTCATTATTTCACCAATTGCCAAAGAAGAAACTGGGACTCAGAGATGAAGTGCCCTGCTCATCAACACCCGGCTAATTAGTGAAGAGCAGGGAGGTGCCCGCAGCTCCATCAGACCCCTGAGCCCCCAAGTACCACAAAATCGCAGGGCATCTCAGAGAGAATCAGATCAGCTTGTCTCATTAGCTCCTCCTCAGCATCCACATCCACGCAAAAAGACATGAACTGGGCAGCAGGGGTGGATGGGAGGGTATGGATTTTAGAATCACAGTAGTCAGGGTTTGATTCCTGAAACCTTAGGTAATGCCTTACCCTCTTTACACATCAATTTCCTTGTCTGTTAAATGAGGATAATAATAGCACCAAATACATAGGACTCTTCTAGGATTAAATGACATTACATATTTAAAAACATTTAACATTGTGCATGGCACGGACCAGGTCATCCAGTCATTCACTTAGCAAATACCCTTATTGCATGGTAGCTATCATTTTTGTTTGTTTGTTTGAAGTATAGTTGATTTATAATGTGTTAATTTCTGCTATACAGCAAAGTGATTCAGATATATACATATATATATATTTTTTTTTTTACTTATATTCTTTTCCATTATGGTTTATCACAGGATATTGAATATAGTTCCCTGTGCTATACAGTAGGACCTTGTTTATCCATTCTATATATAATAGCTTACATCTGCATGGTAGCTATCATTTTAATTAGAGAAGTAGTCTTCTGTCGGAAGACAAAGAGAGGGTTAAGTAGCCCTCCTGAGTGGATTGCTAGAGGGATTTTCCAGAGTAGTGTCTGGTTAAATATGGATAAAGGATGAATGGAGACAAGTCGTAGGAAAAGCAGGGTTGTGAATCTGGGGGGAGCTTCTGCGCAGGTGGGGAGGTGAGAGGGAACATGGTCCGTTCAGCCTGCCTGGAGCTGAAATTAGATGACATTAGAAAGAAGGCTGAAGAAGCAGGCAAGGACCAGATTATGCCTCGTTAATTGTCATCAAGCCTCTGTCAGAAAATGCTGAATGAATAACTCAGTACCTTCTGAGGTAGCCAATTTCATTTTCAGGCCAACTGTAGTGTGTCAGAAGATTTTTTTGCTGTGTCCCCACCCTGAGCCTTCTCTCCTTCAGGTTAAGCAACTCCATACCTATATGAGCATTGCTTAGGGATGGCACCTACCTTGGGCCCCATCCTCTGATCATATCCTAGTTCATCGGTGGCTCAGAACTGATCTGTCCAGCCATCTCTGGGATCAGAGGGGGCTTCTCTGACCTCTAGGTCTAGGATCGACTGTCTTCTCAGTAACGTAATCTGCAATCTCACATTCTTGTTTGGGCCAACACCTTCTCCAGTTGGAAGAAACTGATCTCAGAGAGACTGCTGCTCTTTGGGACTTTTTCTGAGCATGAATAGTTATGCTGACCCTTATCTGTCATCTCTGATGAAAAACAACAGTGCTTTTGATTGATATTTTCAAATATTCCAGGTTAACTCAAGATTTAGGACCAATTCCCCTTCTTTTCTATCTTTCTTTCTCCTCCTCTCTCTTCCATCTTTCCTTCCTTCTTTCCTTATTGGGAGGAAAGGGAGAGACATATACACACATTTCTATAAAAAACAAAAAAATACAGTTCAATAATACAAATCAAACATATAGATTCAAATTAACACAAACTCTTCTCCAGGAACAGAAGAGTGGCCTACCCATCATGCAAGATAAAGAAAACTTACCTCAGTGCAGTTCTGCCTCTTGACTGGGCTTCTGCTCTTCAGAGCACTGCAGCATGTGTTATACCTTGGAGAATAAGGAAACTGTGGCTTGAAGGCCTCATCTTTTTGGTCTTATCTTAACCATCTGGCAGGAGGACAGTCTTCAAGGCTGGCCAAACCGACCAGGGCTCAGGGTGAGAGGGATCCACTTTGACACTCCAGTTTCTTGCGTGGGAACCCCACTAAGAACCCAGCACACTGTGGTCACGTTAGTCACTACAGTTACGCCAGACTGGGGTAACTGGCTTGGTTTTCATGTGGTACCTTCGATTCCTTGGCTACTGTTAACATAGCATCCACTTGTCCATAATCCTGTCTTCTCTGACGTCTTGAGGATGCCTTAACAGACTGGTGGGCTGCTTGTTTTGCGGGATTGAAGAATAGATATGCATATGTGCATATACTGACTTTTATTTGAATGCACTGTTTTGCTTTATGCTCACATACATGGATTTCTCACAGGCCAATTTCTGTTTAATATTGCATATTCCCAATATTTATAGAATGAGCCTTAATTAGCCAATCAAACCCTTGGCCCATAACAATGAACTGTGCAGCATCCAGCGAGTTACTTAACCTTTCTGAAACTCTGAAACTTTCACTTGCTGTGTTTGCAAAAGGAAGCATGTAGACTAGATAATTTCTAAAGACTTTTGCAGTGCTAAACCTTTATTCATCCATTCATTCATTCAGCAAATACTTCCTGACTGTCTTCTATGTTCTGGGATTGGAATGCAATAGTGGGCAAAACAGCCTGTGTTTCTGCTCTCTTGGAGCTGCCATTTTGCTTTAGAGAGAATGCAATGATCAAGGAAACTTTGAAGAAGCAATATGATACTATGTAGAAAATAAAATAGACTAGTAGAGTAGAGAGAGACTGGAGTGAAGTTAGCATGGTTAGAGAAGACCTCATTAGGCAGGTGATAATCGAGCTGAGACTGACTCAGTGAATTGGAAAGCCCATGTGATGATTTGAGAGATGAGTTCTAGATTGTACCTGTGATAATAAAATGTAGAACAACAACATGCTTGAGTATTTTCCATAACACTATTTTATCTGATCATTACAACCACTTTCTCTAATGGGTAGGAAAAGTGATATTGTCATTTTGTTTTAATAGACAAAAAGAATGAACCCCACAATGATGATGTATGTTGCCCAGCACCAAACATAATCTGGTGACAAAGCTGAGCTTCAGATGTTGATTTCCGGTCCCTTGTTCCATCTGCTTTTTGTTATAGTCCTCTTCTACATTCTTCAGACAGTTCTTCTGCACCCTTCTCTGTTTTAATTTTGCTGAACCCATTTCCCCATCTTCAGACTGAAAAATGGATTTAATGATTAAAGGAAAGGTACAAAAATCAAGAAGCAAATACATTTTATTGTTTTTTAAATTTATTTATTTTATTTATTTATTTTTGGCTGCTCTGGGTCTTCTTTGCTGTGCGCAGGCTTTCTCTAGTTGCGGCGAGCGGGGGCTACTCTTCATGGTGGTGCGCGGGCTTCTCATTGCAGTGGCTTCTCTTGTTGCAGAGCTCAGGCACTAGGTGCGCAGGCTTCAGTAGTTGTGGCACGTGGGCTCAGTAGTTGCGGCTCGCGGGCTCTAGAGCACAGGCTCAGTAGTTGTGGCGCACAGGTTTAGTTGCTCCGAGGTATGTGGGATCTAACCGGATCAGGACTCGAACCCGTGTCCCCTGCATTGGCAGGTGGATTCTTAGCCACTGCGCCATCAGGGAAGCCCGCAAATACATTTTAGAATGAATCAGTTGAAGGGAATCATAAAACAGTTTGATTTAACTTTCTTTTTTACTCAAGGGGAAACTGTAGCCCAGAGAGGGAAATGACTTGGTCAAAGCTATGGGTATATTAGTGGACATTTATTTTAGATTCCAGTTCTCTCGACCAGGCTGCTGATCTTGAGGAAGTGTCCCGTTCTTTCTCCCTCCCTCCCTTCCTTCCTTCCTTCTTTCCTTCCTTTCTCTCTCTCTCTCTCTCTCTCTCTCTTTGGTGTGGACTGATGAGATCACATTAAAACCACTGATACTCCATTTGTAGTTTGCTATCTTTTATCACCTTTTTTTAACCATTTTTTGCCGACTTTCTGCATATGAATGTTTCGGATTATTCTGCATTTATTATTAGTTTATATCATGCAAAACAAATCTCATTTTGTTACTTCTTGCTCATACTTTTAAAGGCCTTTGGGTCCTAGGTTTCACCCTTCCTCCTGTCCATGCTTAGAATGCCTATTTCATGGCCACCGTGTCATTCACTGCGGTACTGAATTTTACCCCTCTTTCATATTATGAGATCGTGCTGGCAACCAAAAGAGACCCAGCTGAAAATCATTCAGGGCTTTGAACATTCTGCACATTGGATGTATTGTCATTTATTAGGATCACTGTCTTCGCTTACAATCTTTTTAGGCCATTCAAAAAACTATACTAAATTCAAGGTGATGTAAATGTATCTTCAAGTTTCAATTCATAAGACCATCAAATCTCTTTATTAAATTTCAGTCTAGTGTGCACCACCTTTTCTCTCCAGATATTTCATTTCTTTGCAGATTCAGTCAAGAAAGAAAATAAAACAATCTGTAGGACAGATGGTGAGATGTCTTATGGGAAAAAAATAACATGGGATGCTTTATATAGAATTGGATTTTCCTCCTCAGTATGTGCTAGGATTTATAATATGATATCATTATAATTAATATTTTCATTAAAGTCTTTCTACAGTATAATCTACTGAAACAGATTCAAATCATGTTTGAGACTTCTTCAATACAATCAATAACAGAGATTCTGAAACTCGAAAGAACTTTGTTAATTCATCATTTACTGAGTACCTGCTATGAGACTGGCATTGTCTTAAGAATTAGGGGTGCAAATAGAAGTGTGATTGGGGCCAGCCCAGAAATATCTTACAATCCAAGAGCTATACACAATCACCCATTCATTCATTCATTTGTTCATTTTTTTTTTTTTTTTTTTTTTTGGCCACACTGTTCTGCATGAGGGATCTTAGTTCCCTGTCCAGGGATCGAACCCACGCCCCCTGTAGTGGAAGTGTGGAGTCTTAACCACTGGACCGCCAGGGAAGTCTCTCATTCATTTATTCTTAAATATCAATTACATAATATGGGGAGGCAGTTTTCTTGATCCTAAAGAAAGGGGTACATTTTGAGATAAGCTTCCATGAAACTATGTCATCTGGAAGGAGGAGAACAATAATAAATACAATTTATTTTTAGATAGTGAATAATACTGTGAAGAAATAAAATAAGATTGTGTGCTACTTTCTAATGGGGATGGAAGAATAAGATGTGAGCTTCCTGTAAGTAGGCAGGTTGGTGTGGACTGATGAGATCACATTAAAACCACTGATACTCCATTTGTAGTTTGCTATCTTTTATCACCTTTTTTTAACCATTTTTTGCCGACTTTCTGCATATGAATGTTTCGGATTATTCTGCATTTATTATTAGTTTATATCATGCAAAACAAATCTCATTTTGTTACTTCTTGCTCATACTTTTAAAGGCCTTTGGGTCCTAGGTTTCACCCTTCCTCCTGTCCATGCTTAGAATGCCTATTTCATGGCCACCGTGTCATTCACTGCGGTACTGAATTTTACCCCTCTTTCATATTATGAGATCGTGCTGGCAACCAAAAGAGACCCAGCTGAAAATCATTCAGGGCTTTGAACATTCTGCACATTGGATGTATTGTCATTTATTAGGATCACTGTCTTCGCTTACAATCTTTTTAGGCCATTCAAAAAACTATACTAAATTCAAGGTGATGTAAATGTATCTTCAAGTTTCAATTCATAAGACCATCAAATCTCTTTATTAAATTTCAGTCTAGTGTGCACCACCTTTTCTCTCCAGATATTTCATTTCTTTGCAGATTCAGTCAAGAAAGAAAATAAAACAATCTGTAGGACAGATGGTGAGATGTCTTATGGGAAAAAAATAACATGGGATGCTTTATATAGAATTGGATTTTCCTCCTCAGTATGTGCTAGGATTTATAATATGATATCATTATAATTAATATTTTCATTAAAGTCTTTCTACAGTATAATCTACTGAAACAGATTCAAATCATGTTTGAGACTTCTTCAATACAATCAATAACAGAGATTCTGAAACTCGAAAGAACTTTGTTAATTCATCATTTACTGAGTACCTGCTATGAGACTGGCATTGTCTTAAGAATTAGGGGTGCAAATAGAAGTGTGATTGGGGCCAGCCCAGAAATATCTTACAATCCAAGAGCTATACACAATCACCCATTCATTCATTCATTTGTTCATTTTTTTTTTTTTTTTTTTTTTTTGGCCACACTGTTCTGCATGAGGGATCTTAGTTCCCTGTCCAGGGATCGAACCCACGCCCCCTGTAGTGGAAGTGTGGAGTCTTAACCACTGGACCGCCAGGGAAGTCTCTCATTCATTTATTCTTAAATATCAATTACATAATATGGGGAGGCAGTTTTCTTGATCCTAAAGAAAGGGGTACATTTTGAGATAAGCTTCCATGAAACTATGTCATCTGGAAGGAGGAGAACAATAATAAATACAATTTATTTTTAGATAGTGAATAATACTGTGAAGAAATAAAATAAGATTGTGTGCTACTTTCTAATGGGGATGGAAGAATAAGATGTGAGCTTCCTGTAAGTAGGCAGGGTTGTTATTTGAGGAAGTAATGTTTGAACTAAACCATAAGTGCAGAAAAGAAGAGATTGTGAAAAAAGCCAGGGGAGAAAAAGTATTTCAGGTAAAGTAAATATCAAGTTCGAGTTTTTTGGAACAATAACAAGTTTGGCTTATTTAAGGAATAGATACTTGTTGAATGGATGGATGGACGGCTGAGTAAATGAATGGAAGGCAGCGAGCAAGAAGGATAATAGTAGGAGATGGTCAGATAAAGTGGGGACTTGGCTGTGATACAGTCTTTGGATTTTGTTCCATGCGAGGAGTTTTAGGTTGGAGAGTGGCCTGATGTAGTTTATGTTGTTAAAAGAGCACTCTAGCTGTGCTCTGGAGGAGGGAGGATTGGGAGCAGACATAGAAGAGAGACTGGTTAAATAAGCATTGCCATAGTGATGGTGGCTTGGATTAGGGTGGTAGTGATGGAGCAAAAGTGGATCTTTTGGGAATATCCAGAGATAAAAGAGTCTACAGGATGGGCTCATGGACTTTATGTGGTATTGGAGGATGAACTGAAAAAAACAGAGATGACTCCTCCGAAGGTTTTAGTCTGGCCATTGTCAGGCAATGTGATCATTTACTAAGATGGGGAAGAAAGGACTGTGGGAAGAAACCATTACTTTTATTTTAGACATGTTGATTTTGTGATGACCTTAAATAGATGTTTAAGTAGAGATGGCACTGCAGGCAGCTGGGACTCAGAGAAGAGGTCATACCTAAAGAGATGTTTGAGTCATCGGCACATCCATACTCTAACGTTTTTATTTTAATATTGGGACTGGATGAGAGACTGTAGATAGAGAAGAAAAAGAGGGCCCAAGACCTCACCCTGAAAGCTGGCAGCATTTAGCAGAGGGAAGCAGAAGACAGCAAATGAGTCTGTGTGGGAAGAGCTGAGAGCCAGAAGGGACGAGAATGGCATGGTGGTGTGGAATCCAGGAGGGGAGTACTTCAAGAGGAAAGGAATGGGCGATTTCTTCACATGTTTCAGGACCTTTGGACGTCATAGTTAGTTTTAGCAATGCTGAGGTCAATGGTGACCTTGACAAGATTGATTTCTGTGGGGTGGTGAGTTCAGAAGCTAGACGGGAGTGAACTGAAGAGTGAATTGTCGGAGAGAAAGTGGGAAATGCGAGTTTAGATAACCGTCAGTAAATTTCACTATGAATCGTGGAAAGGGAAATGTGAAGTAGAAGACAGAATGCTAAGGATATGTGAACTGAAGGGAGGCTTTAATTTTTTTAATTTTTAAAATGTACATTGCTCACTTTTTTAATTAACAGTTTTTACATGGGCAATATCCTGCTTTGCTGGTTTGGAAAAAGAGAATCGTGACTCAGGGAATAAAGGGAAATGGTTTGTGCTAGACAAGCAGTGATGCAAAAGAGTGACAGGTCAGGCTTCATGGGGCTGAAGATGCTAGAGTTAAATCTTGATGGAAGACGAGAAGGCGAGGACTACTAGCCTTTCAGGCTAAGGAAATAAGAGGGGAGTGGAGAGCTCTGAGGCGTGAGTTCTGGGAAGGAACTCTCTGCTTTTAGAGTGGAGGTGTGGTTGGTTCACTCTGTGGGCGTGGAATTGGAGTGATCGTTTGAGACCACGTCCAGATTCACTCTTCTTTCCCTAGTGCTTTGGTTTGCTAGATGGTGCCTGGTCGTCACACTGAAACACAGGAAGGAATTTCTGGCCCACTTTGGTATGTGGCCAGCCCTTGAAGGAACCAGAAGCCCACTTAAGCTTCTCAGATTCAGTAGACCTAATCGACATCTGAAGCTTGTTAGTGGATGCATGGTTCTTTAGAAGCTCTTCACCACCCTGTCTTTTGTACTCTGGACAGGCTGATCTGGTGGCGGAGGTTAAGAACAAACCTTGGTTTGAATAGAACTAAGTGAGGCCAGCGATGGGGGTTTGCCTTGAAGCCTTTAAAAGATAGGCAATGTAAAATCCAGATATTCTGTTTCAGAGGAAACATTTACCAGTACAGCCGCCACCCTGCCTCAAGCTTCCCCTTCATAAACCTTCAGGGGTTAAGCACTCCACCCAGTTTCCCCTGTTCCAAGAAGCTATTATTTGGACCCAAAGATTGTGCATTTTTTGGTCTCTTTTTGTTGTTGTTTGGATGAATTGTTATGCGGCATGAAGTTTGTTGTGGTTGGACCCATCCTAAACAAACAAGTGAACTTAAAAAATACTATTTTTTCTGGTGTTTAAAAAATAGTAATCATTGGACTAAAAGAGAATATCCTAATGCCAATCCTGTTCTCTCAGCTGGAAATAGAAACAGATGCTAACTTCTCAAAAGCTGACCCATCTTCATAAACAAGAAGTTTAGAAAGATGGGTAAATCTACCCATCCTTTGGAAGGCAGGCCACTGAAACAAGTGTGTGTTCAAATTCGTTGTGTCCTCCTTGAGTCCTAAACCAAATCCATCTCCTGTTACTTATAACTCTCATCTCTCCACCTGCAGGTAGTCTTATTTTTTTCTCAGTGGGCTCTTGACTTAGTAACCCCATTAGCTTCTCAGACTTGTTATACTTAGCCCATACCAGGGGCTGTTGTGAAAAGTGAAATCAGAGATTCCCAAAAGTAGTATTGAAACTTGGTTAAAGATAACAAACTATTTTGTTCCGGAATTATATACTGGAAACCCGATCTGGTAAGGTGGCACGGTGCGGTAGAAAAGGCATGGTATTATGGGCTTAAGAACCAACGTTCTGGCAAATTTTCTTCTAGAGCCTTCAGAAAATTACTTCAACTTTGCGAACCTCAGTTTCCCCACGCGTAACATGAAATAAGCGCGTTCGGCTCCAAAGTCATCAGCAGCGTGATCATCACCATAGACCATTTATTGATCACCTGTTATATATTAAATGCTTTACCAGCGTTTACCATTAGTCTGTAAGTTCTGTGGGATCCTCAGGATTCCAGTGGTGTCACAAATTACCAAAGTTTCTAATCAAGGTAAGTTAATCAGCGTCCCCCAGTTGGGTTGAAATAGTTCCGCTGTAAGTAATTATTTTCTTTTTCCTCGGGTTGTCGCTCCCCTCCGCCCCCTTTTCTTTTGGTTTACTTGGTTCCTTGCTGTTTATATTGAAAATAGCCCATGCACTCTCTTCAATCATTTCTATTCTTGAAGATTCCTTAGGATCTAGGGCTGGGTAAACAAAAGTAGACATTTCTAATTAAGAAGACTTCTCCTCCAGCCCCTACCTCACCCCAGTATCATCATGGTTAAGAATAAGCCCTGTTCCTTTAAGACTTGTATCACTTTCCATCTCTCAGTCTATTATGCTGTTTGAACATACCCAGCACTTCGTCGAGGCAGTCTAAAAGGTAATCTTGTTTTCATTTTACAGATGGGGAAACTGAGGCACAGGGAGATGACATAACATGCCCATGCTTATCCAGTAATCAGGGACAGATAAGGAGCTTGAATCCAAGGCCTCTAACTTCAAGGATGAGAACTCTTAACAGTAGCTCTCAAATGCCAGCCTTTGCTTATACTTAAAAGTAAACTTGTTTCGTCTCCCTGAGACTTGGCTTTCCAAGCTTTCAAACAGGGGTGACAATCCCTGCTTATCTCAGATAGTGTCCTTCAGACATGCTTCAGGAGTGCAGAGGCATGGCAGTTCATCTTGATGCTCCAGACAGATGGAAATTGAAAATTAAGTCATTGAGACTAGGCATCAGCTGTGTCTGTCCAGTTACAGAGTGTCCATCTGCCTTGGGCTCTTGGAGCTGAGCTCACCTCTGGCAACTGAAAGCTCAACCGGGAAAGACAGACCTGGCAGTGTCTCCCCACCAACATCAAGTCTCCTAGCTGGTTAGAGCAGATTTCTAAGTGTCTCACTACATGAAAGAGAGCGAATCTGAAATGAGGAGTACCCTCGTATCAGGGGAAGGTGGGGTAAGATGGAGAAATTGGACTGCCCGGTGGAATTCCACTGTAAGCTAGTCACCACTGGTGTCCCAATTCCTTTCCCTTCACCCCGAGACCCAGTCTAAAGAAAGGTTTCAAAGGGTACAGAGCCTAAACTATATTTGGACGAGAGTATGTGCATCGAGGGTGCTGAATTTTCCTCATTCGTTCATTCAACAAGTATTTGTTTTCACAGTACCCCTCCCTGTGGGATGTATTATTATCAGTGCCACCTAGCTACTACCTGAGAAGGCAGGGGGCCGGATGCTCAGTGGACCTTGGTATTGACTTCAAACTCTTTTCCCTGAAACCTGCTCAGCTCCCAGCATAAAGCATTCAAGAAGCACCAAGTAAAATGGTGTAATGAAAACAGGAAGGCTGGTTTAGTTTTATTGTTTTGTTGTTGCTGCCTTTGTTTTTCCTGGCCACGCATTTGTATTCCATTCCTCACCCTCCTTTCTTCAGTACTGGGGGCATGGGAGTAGAGTGGGAGAGAGAATTCCCCAGATGAAGACTGGCAGATGCAACTCCGGGGCCCCTGGGACTCTAGTAGCAAGAGAAACTGAATAGCAGAGTGCGGGGATGTTATTCAAAAAAAGGGACTCACAGTAGCTTTGTCAGCAGAATCTTGGGGGAGAAAACAGTTCTCTCTCTCTCTCTCCCCCTCCCTTCCTCCCTCCCTCCCTCCCTTCCTCTCCCCTTTCCCCCAATTTCCTACAACTACATACTACATATAACTGCCTATCTAAGTACATATTTACCTACCTATGTCTACCTCTGTGTCTCCTCCAGAACCTCCAGGGTCCACCGGCTCTAAGCAGACAGATAGATTGAGGTCTTCAACAGAATCAGGAAGAAATTAACCTTCACGAGAACTCAACTCTAGCCCCAGTTCCTGCCACTCTGAGGTCTCTTTGATGAGGAAATGAATCAACTTATCGTAGAGAGATCGTGGGTGATCTTATGATAATCTTACCCTATTTGTCTTCATATTCGAGGAAAAGAAAGGTGGTACCAGGAGGCCGGCAACCCTGTGACCTTATCCTCAAGAGGGTGTGCCTTCTTCATTCTGTAGATACGGTGCGCAGGGAGAGGACCTCTCTGCTAGGCAGCAAAAGTCCAGGATCCTACCTCTAGCCCTACCACCAACTCTCTCTGTTGTCTGGAAGCAGACGCCTTACCTCCTATGTATCTCTTAGTTTTCCATTCGATAAAATAGGTGAAGGGGCTGGGATTGTACACGTGATCTCATGAAACCACTGCAACAGTGCTGGATAAATATTATCTCCATTTTTTTTTTTTTTTTAATGAGGGAAATGAAGTTCAGAGAGGTTAGGTTATGTAAGCCCTGTGCTGCTTGTATAGGGCAGAATTAGGATTTGAACCTAGTTTTGTCTGATGCCAAAACCTGTGCCCTATGCCGTTCCCTTTATTGGGTTTCTAAAGAGTAAAGTCTGGATTGATGGCTCATCACTCTTGGATTGGGCCTGAGTTTTATTATATGTGTTGGCTACATTCACCAAGAGGTTGGGGCTACTGAGAAGTGCTGAGCCCGTATTCTTTCCATGCTTGAACTGCCAGGCATGCTACTGGTCACTGGAGTCCTCAGCTGGCTCAAACTCATCCTTAAATAATTGAATTATAATGGATTGATGTATTCTGGCTCTTTTGATAGTATTTCACTATGTAAACTGTTTGCAGAAATAAACAAGGGATTTTGGAGCTTGGAAGGGGCTCAACATTCTGCCGCCCCTGAATTCAATGATCCCTTTTTTTAGATAATCAGCATCACAGAAATCCAAGTCTTATTTCTACTTGACCCGGGCCCTTTCTATTTGGGGGAAATGCTGCTTGAAAGGGTTTCAAGTGAGTACTGATTTTACAAAGCTGATTCAATTCAGCCACTTAGGAATAAATTGAACCCTTAGGAGAAGAGTATTTTTTCTCTTGACCATTATTTTTTTTTTTTAAAGGGTTTTTTTTTTTTTTTTTTTTTTTTGATGTGGACCATTTTTAAAGTCTTTATTGAATTTCTTACAATATTGCTTCTGTTTTAAGTTTTGGCTTTTTGGCCGCGAGGCATGTGGGATCTTAGCTCCCCGACCAGGGATCGAACCCACGCCCCCTGCATGGGAAGGCAAAGTCTTAACCACTGGACCGACAGGGAAGTCCCTTGACCATTATTTTAGAATAAAGCTCATTCCTGTCCATTTCTTATGAAAGTTGTATGGCTATCTTGAGAGGTTGTCCTGGCTGGGACAGTGATTTCTGTATTACAGATGGGAAGCCAGAAGCTGAGAAGTGACGCTAATTGTGCAAAGTTACATAGCTAAGGTAAGGGGCAGAAGCCAAACCCTGGTTAGAAATGGGGCTTCACTCCATTATGTTGTAGTAAGTAGGGGAAGGATGGCCTAGATCAAGCAGTATCCTCAGGGTGACCATATGTTCTGCGGTATTTAGGTTTTCTCAGGATATGGGCCTATTGCCTGGATAGTTTTTACTAGCATTCTCTCTCACTCTCAAAGTGCATTATTTGGATGATAAATTATAAGGTCCCTCCAAAACACTGGATAGGGACTAGATTTTGAGGAGCTCACTGCCTTTCGAAGGAGCTGCTCTATGTAAACGTGATGGCCGCACAGTGTGATAAGTGTAAAGATGGGGATCTTTGTAAAATAGGAACCCACATAGGAGGGGGCACTTAGCTTTTCCTAGAAGAATTGGGGAAGTATCACAGAATACCTGACATTCAAGTTATTAAAAGTTGGGCAGGGTGATCTCTTTTGGACGGCTACCTCCAGATTTCTCCTTGTGTGGTTCTGTATTGCAACACCAAGAAACATGTACTGTGTATGTCCTGCTTACTTAGAAGGCATCCAGTTAATTCTGTGCTTCTCTGATCTTTGTTCTTGCAGCTAATTGAGCATCTGCTTGCAGCCAGCTGCAACTTTAAGTTGTCCCAAGCGGAACTCCTTGCTGGGATTTGAATTACATGGGAGGTTGAGAACTCACTTGGCCTTTAAGTGGAACACCTAATATATCCAACAAGGCCCTAGAAGCCTAGCACATTAGACAGGAAGGGCTCCTGGAGTCTCAGTAGTTTCGTCCCCTTAAGTGATGATTGAGCCCAGAGAGGGAAAGAGATTTGTCTAAAGGAACAGAGCAATTTAGTTACAGACCTGGGACTGAAGGCAGAGTCTCTCATGTATCAGTGCACTCTTTATGTCAAACTGTAATCCTCTTGAGAGTTAAATAAACCTCCGTTTGAGACTGTGAAGTTCTGTGGTAGCAGATAATGCACCCAGAACTTGGGCAGTGAAAGCCTGAGTTTGAAACTAGGATCTGGCATGAACACACTGAATGACCTTGGGCAAATTATTAAAGATATGTGGGATCTCAGTTTCCTCATCTGGAAGACTAAAATCATAATTTAAGTAATAACATCTTTCTCACAAGCTTGCTGTGGGGCTTATTTGGGGTAATGAAGGTGGAAATGTTTGTCAACTTTTGTTTGTGTGTGTGTAGTAAAAACCACATGATACAAGGTCTACCTTCTTAACAAATCTTTAAGTGTACATACAGTCTTGTTACCTATAATCACAATGTTGTACAGCAGATCTCTAAAACGTATTCATCTTGCATAACTGAAACTTTATACCCATTGAACAGTAACTCTGAAATCTCAATCCCCTCCTGCCAGCCCCTGGCAACCACCATTCTACTCTCTCCTTCTATGAGTTTGTTTTACATACATCACATAAGTGGAATCATACAGTATTTGTCCTTCATGTAGTGTCCTCCAGGTTCATTGATGTTGTCACATATGGCAAGAGCTCCTTCTTTTTAAAGACTGAATAATATTCACCTGCGACTCTCAGTGATGGGCTTGACCATGCTGATGATTCTGCTGATCTGATTCCATAGCTGCTGATGAGAGATGAGGCCAAAGAGCAAGCATTGATCTGGTCTCTCCCTTCTATGTCTGTCTCCTGTAGATGAGCCCAGCCGGTGCTATTTCCATGATGGTGATGGGGTATGTGAGGAGTTTGAACAAAAAACTAGCATCAAAGACTGCGGTGTCTACACGCCGCAGGGGTTCCTGGATCAGTGGGCATCCAACGCTTCCGTATCCCATCAAGACCAGCAGTGCCCAGGCTGGGTCATCATCGGCCAACCAGCAGCATCCCAGGTAAGCTCCCAGCCACATGTAACATTTCCTGCAGACATTCTCAATCTCTGCTCTGCCCCTCAGGGTTGCCCATCACAAAGGCAGTGTCATTGGACATGACCACTTGATCATATCTCTAGCCAAATGTAATTTTTCAAAAATGCATATATAGGGGATTCTCTAGCAGTCCAGTGGTTAGGACTCCACTCTTTCACTGCCAAGGGTACAGGTTCGATCCCTAGTGGGGGAACCGAGATCCTGTAAGCTGCGCAGCGTGGCAAAAGAAAAAAAAAAACGCGTATATAACCTTATCATATTTGTACCAAATATTCCTCCATAGGACTGTACCATTTTATATTCTTATCAGGGATGTATGAAAGTGTTTGTTTCTCTTCAATTTTAACAACAGAGTGTATTGTCAACTTTTGGATTTTTACCATCTCCATAGGTAAGAAAATGTCATCTCACGTTGTTTTAATTTGCATTTCTTTTACTATAGTGAAATTGAGATTCTTTTTGTATGTATCATGGTCATGTTCCTTTCTTTTTCTATGAGCAGTCTCTTTATCCCATTTTTCTACTGGGACTTGGTCTCTTTCTTCTTGATAGTTAAAAGTGGTTTATATACCAGCGAGATGAGCTCTTGTTTGTGATCTATGTTGAAAATATTTTTGCCCAGTCTGCAGTTTTTCTTTTGACTTTGCTTATAATGCTTTTTTCAAAATTTTTTATAAAGTCATTTTTAAAAAAAAAATTATTGACATGTAGTTGATTTACAATGATGTGTTAATTTCTGCTGTACAGCAGAGTGACTCAGTTCTACACATATATATGCTTTTTCATAATATTTTCCATTATGGTTTATCACGGGATATCGAATATAGTTCCCTGTGCTATACAGTAGGACCTTGTTGTTTCTCTATTCGATATATACTAGTTTGCATCTGTTAATCCCAAACTCCCAATCTTTTCCTCCCCTACCCTCCTCCCCCTTGGTAACCACAAGTCTGCTCTTTATGTCTGTGAATCTGTTTCTGTTTCATAGAAGTGATATCATATGGTATTTGTCTTTCTCTTTCTGACTTACTTCACTTAGTATGATAATCCCTAGGTCCATCCTTGTTGCTGCAAATGGCCAAATGCAATTCTAAGGTCTCATGAGACCTGTTTGTCAGCGATTGGACGTGGACGGGTTAAGGGCAAGAAACATCAGCATAGTGGGGGTAATGACTGTCCTCCCGTGTCCCTACCTATTGTAAGTTATATTTGGGGAAAGCTCTCCATTTTGGATATACCACTGGAATTCAATGAGCTAAGAACAAATTCTTGGGGAGAGTCTCTCTTTTGAGGGGGGGCAGAGTGTCAAGTTGTGTGCTCCTTGAGCACTCTCCCGTGAATTAACAGCGCCTTTACCATGAATTTGCTGTGTGGCTTTGGGCTAGTCTTCCCACCTCTCTGGGCCCCATTTTCCCCATCTTTAAGTTAGAGAGTAGTTGAGCTGGATGATCTCCAAGGACCTTCCCAACTCTAAAAAGCTGTGACTCGTTCCTTAATCCCCGAATGCACTATTTATGTCCCAAGGTTCTGCCCCAAGGGACTGTCAGGTTAGTTGAGGGAGCAAGAGTGTTGGGGCCACCAGAGCTGATGTGATTCTAGGGATGGCCATACTGTCCCCAGAGCCCCCTTTCCAATTATCCTGCTGAACAAGCACCTGCCTTCTTCCGAGATTCCCGTTTCCCAGAGACACGACTCGGTGCTTCCTGCTGCCTGGCCCCATAGCCGTTTCTGAGGCCGGCCTCCCTCCTGGCCTTGCAGATGAGCCATTACTCCTAGCCGTTCCTCTCTAATATTGCTTCCCTGACTCAGGGTCGGTGGGGTGGTTGAGGGGAGGCCTGGTTTCTAGATGAAAGAGAAATGTGACCTTCTGGGGCCCAGTGAAAATCACTGGAAGAGGTACAAAAGGAGTCCAACCTCACTTACAGTGTTTATTTGATCATTTTTTCATTTATCTGATTGTGTTTACATGCATTAGATTCTTTATTTATTCCTTTGCTTCTGACTGCCCCAAGGAGGATGGAAAGAAATGGAAGCGTGGTATTCCCTGACATTTCCCATGTGTAGTGCCAGCCGGGTGCGTGAATGAATGAACGAACAAACGAATGAATGAATAAATGAGTGCTTGTGTAGGCCTCATCCTGCCCCGTGCCACCTCTGTATTTGCTGTATCCATCTCTGGTTACACCCATGCTCTGAACTCTAATTACCTGTTTCCGTGTCTGGCGGCCCCTTTAGACTGCGAGTTTTGTGAAAACAGTTTTGAGGTTTTATTCACTTTGTTCCCCCATCTTCAAGCACAGGTCTAGATAAGACTAGGAGTTCAGGAGATGTGTATTTAATTTACTGTAGATACACACACGCGCACACACACACACACACACACACACACACACACACACACACACACACACACACACACAGTGCTGCCTCTCTCACACAGTGTCCTGCTTCAGGAACAGCAGGGCTGGCCAGCAATAGAGCCAGGAATTCCAAATTCGACACCTCCATCCCGTTCCTAGAAATGTTTAAAAAACATCATTCAAACAAGGGTATTATTAACACACTCAGAATCTCACGTGAGCAAGTGTTGAGGTAGCAGCTGTGCTTAAAAACCACCCAAAGTTTACTGCTACTAATGTGAGAAAAGGAGAGAAAGAATTTTCCAGTCTTAGCATTTGAAAAGAGACTTCGCGGGGCAATTATTCCAGTCTCCTAAGGAGGGGGCTGTCAGGAATCATGGGTGATTATCTCTTCCTAAACAAAAATCCAATTAAAAAAAATCATTATAAATACTAGCTCTTCGATCTACAAAGAGGAGATGAGGAAACAAAATCATCCTATTGAATTATTCATTGTAACCAATTTTATTTTAATGAAATCGACTAGGTTCCATTACTCTGGGCTTGGACATAATCTTTGTTACAAGGAGACTTCAGCTGTAACTAAATTTGCCATAATGAGATCAGCTCACTGGAGAATACAGGGTCAGGGTAGGGGATGTGCGTGCCGTCTGGGTGCAGGGCTGGGCAGGGCGGCCTGGAGGCCTGCAGAACAAAAGTCCACCCAGTTCCCTGTCTCAAAGCAAGTGCCTAGAAGTCATTCACACACCGCCCCCATCACGCACAAGCCAACATGTGCGCGCGCGCACGCACAACCTGCATAACTCTGAGTAGAGGCTCTTCCTGGAGTGTAAACATAGCTCCCTTCCGACAACAGAGAAGAGGAAGAAGTCTAACCGTGGCCTTCATTACCGTGTACAGTGATTAGAGGAGGCTGGTGGTTAATTTTCACCCTGTCAGGGCCTCCAGTGAAGAGGTTGATGGCTTGAGAGAGGGAGTTGGGGGGTTTTTAGACGCACTGTGTGCCCCTTACCTTCCCTCAACACAGTTATACACTCCTCCTCCTCCTCCCTCCTCTCTCTCTCTTTCTGTTTCTTTTACACACATACAGACAGGCACGCACAGGCACGAACACATGAACATCCTACAGGAACAGGCCATGTAGATAGATGCAGGGGCCCCTATCCAGAGAGTGAGTACCAAAGCACCGGGAGGAGAGTGGGGGAGGGAACCAGTGGTTGTCGAGGTCCACCAGCCACTGTACTGGGCCCTCACACACGCTTCATAGCCAACCCCCTCGCCATTCTTCAAGGAAAGAATTATTACCTACCTCTGAGAAACTGAGGGGTGGCGTGTTTGTTCTCCAGGGTCACACAGCCCATAGTGGAAAATCTAGGATTAAAAGGATCTCACGGGGCTTCCCTGGTGGCGCAGTGGTTGAGAGTCCACCTGCTGATGCAGGGGACACGGGTTCGTGCCCCGGTTCGGGAAGGTCCCACATGCCGCGGAGCGGCTGGGCCCGTGAGCCATGGCCGCTGAGCCTGCGCTTCCGGAGCCTGTGCTCCGCACCGAGAGAGGCCACAACAGTGAGAGGCCCACGTACCACAAAAAAAAAAATTAAAAAATTAAAAAATAAAAAAAAAATT
>NC_041222.1:9438913-9512904 GCF_002837175.3 Physeter macrocephalus | reverse complement strand
AAAAAAAAAAAAAAAAAAAAAAAAAAAAAAAGGATCTCATGGAAGGTGACATTGGGAGCTTGGGAATATGTGGTCCTGTCCAAGAGCTGCAAGTAACTGGATTCCTGCAAAATATCACTGTGAATCAAGCAGAAAGAGTCGTGGATGGACAGATCGTTGTGTTGGTGGTACTGTGCACACTCCATGAAGTGCTTGAATTCTCCTCCTACAGACTTCCCGGGCACTGCCCACACCTTGAGTTCAGGACGCTTCCATTCCCTGTCTCAGTGGCCCTGTTCCTGGTACCCTGGTGCTCGCTAGGCTGCTCCATCAGGTTGGGGAGTGATGAAATGACCTCACTTGTGTCCATTTCCTTTTTACAAACCAGTTTTGTCCCACTCTCTGTCTTTCCCTGATGCTGCAAAAAATGATAAGTGCAGGTGTTTATTGGAGGTCTGTGCCGAGGTCTGTGCTGGAGCCCGCGGAAGAAACCAAAGAAGTAAAAGACCCAACTCTGACCTTGTTAGCGTTCAAGACTTAAGTGTGAGGATGCTGTCGAGAGGAGTAGCCCTGTCGGAATAAGAGGGCAGGTGATCACTGCGACTACTGAAGAGACGCCTCACTCCTTGTGCTAGATGAGTCTAGAAAATGGTTAAAACTTCCGTTTTCATTTTTGTGTGAGCCCTCCACTTCTCATAGTTCCCAGTCTGTCTTGTCCATTCTCCTGAAACAAGACTCCCAAATTTGGTTAGAGCCAAGCTCCTCCACCCCAAACATTGAGTCTTATATCCAAATGTTCTCAGAAGTATCAAAACTTCCCGGCTCCGCCCAGTGAGCTGAACATTCTATAATAAGAGACATTCTTTGGATATTTTGGCCATGTACCTTTCTGGCCCAGCTGGAATTCAAGAGGTCCCTGAGACAAAACAAAAATGGAAACGAGTCGAAAGTACTGAGTTATCTCTCTTCTGGGAACCTCAGCCCGATTTGGTTTAAGTGTTGGCAAAGATCTCGTCTTGTTCTCATTTTGTCTCCACGTCTCACCTCTCTCCGGTGCGTTACACCATAGGCTGCCAAAGTGAGATGTAGATATTCCTTCCTCCCGCCCCCACCGCCTGCATTTCCACCCAAGCCCGTTTCCTCTGGTCCAAACAGGCCCCTCCCCCCTCCTGCAGTGGCCTACGGGGGCATTGGAAGCATGAAGACGGTCAGAATGCACATTGCTCTCCCAGGGATTACAGACCTTCAGCCAACCGACCAATGTATTTGGTTGATCCTTTGAGGGTAACGTTTGGACTAAGCATTTCCAGGGCTGTAGTGTAAGGGCCAAAGTTAAGAAAACCTGTCTAAGAATGAGAGCTGTCCACAGTGAGATGAAGTGCCTTGTGATGCAGTAAGCTCCTCGTCACGAGGCACTCAGGCTGAGCTGGTGCTTTGCACAGGAGATTCCTGCATTAGGAGGAGGACAAGGCCTGAGCATCTCTCCTTGCTTTGTGATTGATTCTGACTTTGTATCCACCAACCCACGGTGAGGCATATCAGTTCTCTGCCACCTCACTTTGAGTCGCCATTACCTGTTCCTTGGCACGTCCATAAGACTGTGTGCCTCTGTTAAGATGCAAATCATAATTTGTCTTTAGGGATTCATTCACTTATTCATTTGATTAAATGGAAATATATGTGAATCCTCCGCTGAGAAATGTGAGCGGGTAGAGAACATGGGCATTCATGGGGTCAAGTGGAGATCGTGCAGATGTGGCTTTGCCCTCGTAGCTTTTCCTCTTACTCGGGAATCTTGAGCAAATCGCTCCTCCAGGGACCTCAGTTTTCTCCTCTAGAAGGAGGGAATGATAGCCTCTACTTGGTGGGGACTAAGGGAGTAAATGCAGAGAAAACTCTTCTGTTGTTGTTGTTGTTCGTTTTCCACTCATTGGGGAGTGCAAACGTTAATTCCCTATTTCATTCACGTTAGGCCCGCCGCACACCCTCGCCCGAGAGCCACCCACGGTGACCCACACAGCACAGAAGTTCAGCCAACGTCTGGTTGAGTGAACGAGCACACTTGCATTAACAAACGCTTCCTGCGTGCTCAGGGCTGGACCAGGCATTTTGAGACACTCCAAAGAAGTGCTGGTCCTTTTGTAGCCCTCAAAGCGCTCCCTATTGCATGGGAGGGGTGTGTCCAACTGGAAATAGCAGCCAAGACCCAAGAGTATGAGATTTAGAGGGAGTTTCCCTGAGGAAGAAACCACACTGCTATCAGCTTACTCAGCCAGCAGGGATGAAAGCCAGCAGGCAGGCATGGAAAAGTCCTTTGCCCACTTTCAGAAGGTCCTGGACAAATTATAAAAATAACATTTACCAGGTTCGTCCAGGCTCTGCATCAAATTCCTTGGATCCCACTTAAACTGCTACAAGACTAGGAGTCGCTCTTCTCACTTTACAGGTTGGGATAGTAAGGCTCAGGGAGCTGAGTGACTGACAGTTTGGGGGTTCACACGTCTAAGAGGCAGAGGTAGAACCAGGATTCAGGCCACTGTGTTCATCATAGGAGCCCAGGTGCAGGACGAGGCAGCTCACGCCTGCTGCCATGGCTGACACGGGAAAATAAGTGAGGAGAGCTGTCTTTCGCGTCGTTTCTTACGTAGTGTGCTTTCAAGGAACACAGGGAAAGTGGGAGCCCCCCTCTCCAGGACCCCAAATGTTGCCCTACTGTTTCTGCCATGCTTCCTACATCTCTATCTAAGGGCAGTCGTTCTTTTGGGCTAAGTATTGCCCTCTCCAGAAAGTCATTTAAAAAGCATACATGAAAATACAGGAGAAACATAGGAAATGTTTTAAGTTGCCAAACCTTGAGTGTAAAAAAAAAAAAAAAAAAAAGATTTCTTAGATTTTGGATCCAAATCCATGTCTAATTACTTCTGGGCTGTGGGAGAGGAAATGAAGAAAAGCACAAACAGTACAATTGTAGATGGAAGAAGAAACTTTGCTCCATTTACAAGTTTGTCACAAACCATGTGCTGTACCCAGGAAACCCTGAGTTGTCAGTAAGGGAATCACAAGATGTGTGCATTCCTTGATGGCTCACCCGGAGAGCAGGGACCATTTATCTGTGTCTTCTGCATCCTTGTGTCCAGAGGAAGGGAGGAGAAATCCACTGGGTTCTCTGGACATAAGGGTAAGAAGTCTTTCCACAAGCACCCACAACGCAGTGTAGGAAGTGTTGGGGCGGGGGAACCGAGGGGAGGGTGGGGAGATATTTCCTTTGGGGGTGATTGCTGAGCTGTGACTGGAAGGATAAGCTGGGGGTAGGAGAGGGGTGTGCAAGGAAGAGCATGTCAGAGAGAGAGACAGAGGCAGACAGAAGGAGACAGACAGACAGATAGACATACAGACATCCGACAAAAGGCCAATAAGAAATTCAGGGGAAGTCAAGAGTGATGGGCTATGAAAATGATGCGGGGATGTCCTTCAGATGCTTGAAATTTAGCCTTTATCCCGAGTCCGAGGGGGAGCTTCTCAGAGGTTCTAAGCAGGGGACCAGCAGATCAGATGTTCATTTGAGGATGAAGACTGACATCTATGAACACCTCCTGGGTGTCAGACCCTGGATGAGAGGGTCGAAGCACATTTTGAAACTGAGAAGTTTTGCTTCTCGTCTCTCAGAATGCAGAACTGCCTTCAGCGCGGGAGGTGAAGGATCCCCTGTGCCACTCTTTCTTCTACTTCTTTCTTTTCTTGCACCCGCTACTGGTGCTGCATTGAAACAGCCCCACGTGGAAATTTTGCATGGACGAGCAATTCTCTGATGCTGTTCAGATGATTATATGGGCAAAGGGCAGGGGGCAATCGTGGTCTCAGCACCCAGTGCTGAGGTCACTGCTGGAGATGTGTCCCTTCACCGGCGTGTGCAGGTCTTCTCACTGGTGAAATGGGACAGCATCTGTCAGTGGAGGGAGAGGAGGGGAGGCCAAGGGGATGTGCCGAAATGTCAGAGAAGATTCCAAGCAGTTTTCCCAAATACCCAAGGGATCTGCTTTCTTCTGGTGGTTTCTGAATAATTTTTCAAGAGCACATGTGTGAGTCATCTAAGGAGACAGAACAGAAAGTCCCATGGTCTGTTACAGTCTGTCCCATTGGTGTGGGGCACCCAGAAATCCCTCCAGGAGAGCAAAAGCCAGCTCCTGCATCAGAAAGGAGCCCCCTGCACTGGTGGCTGTAGCTCCCTGAACTTGTCCTGGAAACGAGCGCTGGGCGGGACTTTAAATCTACTAAACTGTTCAGGACCCCAGCAAAGGACTCTAACAGACTCTCCTCCACCCCCTCTTCTCCTCTGCCTCCTTAACTCCTTCACTCTTTGGATATTTATTCAAACTTATGAAATGTCAGATGCTATGATTGGCCCCCCAAAACTTTGAGTGATGAGAGTTTTATAGAAAGAAATGAGATTTAGGATCAGCTCAGCCTGGCTTCCAGTTCCAGGGTCACCAGCTCTGTCACTTTGGCCAAGCCGGTTCTCTTCGCTTCTGCCCAGTCTCTTATCTATAAAACAGGAGTGATAGCACCCATATGGCAGATGCTTGTCAAGGATGAGACAGTTGATCCACACGTGTGGTTTTCCTTCTGATGGCACCTGAAAACTTTTGAAAGAAATGCTTCTTTCTGCCCATGAAGCTTAACAACGGTGGGATCCAATTAGGAACAACTGAGTTTTTTGTTGTTGTTTTTAAAGGAACACTCTTTGGGACACAGAAATCTAAGCAGAGAGAGAGACTTTGAAAGTCTCTTGGTCTCACTTCACTTAATTAAGATTTGGCTTTGATTAAATAACTTCCCTAAAGCCCTCCATCCCCTATCTGTTATGAAAGGATTCTGATGTTTGGATTCAAAACCCACTATAATCTTCTTGTGAACCCACTATGTCCAAAGCATCCTTTTCAGCGGGGGATTGGGGTGGAGATGAATAACTCAGCCGCTGCCCTCAAGCTGTCTGTCGTGTCCATGGAGGAAAGGGAACACTATAATAGGTACCTCTAAGAAGAAAAGAAAAACTTGGGCGAACTGCTGTGACACACGGAGACACGGAATAACCTTTAGAGGGACATACATTGAGGGGGACGGGTGTGTGTGAAACAACGCCTGGCGTTTGCAGCAGACATGCATGGGTTACCAGGGAAGGTGCCACATGGAGCAGGCAAGGCTCTCACTTGCCAGTTGACTCTTGTCTTGCAGCCCAGGAACAAGCAAGGCTTTGTGGTTCGGGGTTGCTTCCACCGGCTCTTCACGGAGAGCAGACACCGCTGGGCCACTTTACTCCACAGCCCCTCTAGGAAGCCCCCTAGGCCTCTGTGTTCCCTGCTTCTCCAAGCCTGACCCACTCCCATCTCACTGTCTATATCGTCCACGTCATCTCTGCCTCCTGATCCATTCAGGACCAGACTCCTGCCTTCCATCCCTGCCATCCACTCGGGCTCCCTCAAGACCCTTCTCCATCCTCATCTTTCATTTTCTTTTCTTTTCTTTTTTAAAATTATTGTTGTTGTTTTAAGCAGGGGCACCGGTGTTTAGCCAGCATGGCCTTTGCTGTGTAATTTAGTTTCGTGTCCTGTACCCAAGAAACATGTAAAATATGTAAACAGCGTTCGCTCTCAGAGACTGTGATACGCGTAGGAAGCAGCAGCCGGTCAAGCTTGCTGAGCCCGCTGCTTCGGCGGTATTGGATTCTGTCCCCAAAACCACATGCTCATTTCTCTAAGTCTGGAAGTAAACTTTCTCAAGCCAGGCCCAAAGGATGGGGTTCCAAGGGGAGTTGGATGTTGGTTGTGCATAGGATTTTGCTTTTGATATGTGTGTGTGTGTGTGTGTGTGTGTGTGTGTGTGTGTGTGTGTGTTCATTTGTTTGTGTTTGTTCTTCAAACCCCCTACCCCCCACTCTCCATCCCAACATCCTTACTTTTTAAATTAACCTGTATATGCTATCTATAGAACCAGAACAAAAAGGGCTTTCTACCCTCTCCGCCACCCTAGGCACGGATTTCTTAAAACGCACCTAATTCTTCAGCCAGATCCAAGTGCCAGATGCTCCTGGATATATTGGTGCGTGTTCATTTTTCGGGGAGAGATGGACTGAGAGAGGCAAGTGAAAGGCACCCATGCTGAGAGGTATGCTTCTCTGCCAGGGTGGTCCAACAAAGACTTCTCTGGGGCTCCTGCCCACCCCGGAACCCTTTACCCAAACTGGACCTATGTATGCAGCTGGTGGAAGGGGATGCTTGGCTGATGCCTGCATTTCTCTCCATCCTGGGAAAGAGCCTGAGTTTGGGAGAGATCTGGTCTGCCGGCAGGATACTGCTCTCAGGAATGTGGATGCTGCTTGGGTGATGCTCAGGTCTGCAGTGTAGCCTCCTGGGGCAAGGGGTCCAGGAAGAGAAAAGCAATGCAGAGCAATGTAAAGAAGGAGATAAACCGACATGCATCAGGGAGCTATGGTCAGGAGTTTATATTCCAGAGAAGGCAGAACCGTGTCAGTGTTGAGAGCCCGGGCTCCAGCTCAGCTGTCTGATAGGACTTCCATTGACGATGGAAGTAGTCTATATTGGCACTGTAGCCTCTAGCCACCTATTGTTTTGAACCCTTGAAATGTGGCTCAGGAAAGTGAGGATCTGAATTTTTAATTTTAATTAGTTTAAAATTAAATAGCCACAGGGAGATACTGAGCTACCCTACTGGAGCAGGTCTAGAGTCTATCACATCCCAGTGCTGCCACCTATAGTGAGATCTAGGGCAAGTTACGTGGTCTCTCGGCCTCAGTCTCCTCATCTGTAAAATAGGAAAATCAAGTGGCAATTGTGAGTATTCCAGAAAATTGTACACATAAAACACTTGGAACATTGCTTGGCATATAATAACTGCTATCTGCATGTATTCGATGCAGTTATTACACTAAACCTTTATAACCAATCTGTGTAGTAAAAACTGTGTTCCCATTTCACAGATAGGGAAGCAAAGCTCCACACAGGGTCCCCTCCTCCAAGTGGTGGAACAGGAGGAAAGCCAGTGCTTTCAGGCTCCACAGCCCATGCACTTTCCAGGATACACACCACTTTCCCCAAGAATTTTTTTTGAAATGTGTGGTCACTGCTGTGTGTTCCAAGATGAAGAACAAGGCCTGGCACACAGTAGGCATGCGATAAATACTTACAACTAAATCTGCACTTTGTTCTGTTAACAGCTTTGCACAGAAAGTAGGAAACAGCTACTGGAGGCCAGGCCCCAGGAAAAAGGCTCTACCCTTTTGCCTCTTATTATTCTGGTCTTAGGGATGTTCTCGTGACTAGATTTCTATGGTTATTGATGGAAACATAAAGGGCTCTCTGTCTGGCTTGAGAGTGTATGGATCGCCTTCAGACAGGCCTCCCAGTGAGAGGCCCAGCCAAGGAAGGTGTGAAAGAGCATGAGAAAGAAGGGAGGAAGGAGAGGTGGGGGAGAAGGGAAGAGGAATACAAAATTAAGGGAATTATACTCAATATTTTGTAATAGCCTATAAGGGAAAAGAATCTGAAAAAATATATATATATATGTATATGTATATACATATATATATATATATGAATCACTTTTCTGTACACCTGAGACTAACACAACATTGTATTAACATCAACTATACTTAAAAAAAAAAAAAGACCTATTACAAAGCTACAGTAATCAAAACAGCATGGTATTCGTATAAAGATAGACAAGCAGATCAATGGAACAGAATAGAGAGTCCAGAAAATAGACCTGCTAACATAAAGAAAACTGATTTTGACAAATGGACAAAATATTTGAACAGACACTTCACTGAAGAAGATGCTCAATATCATTAGTCATGAGAGAAGTAAAAATTAAAACCACAGTGAGATATTGCTATACATCTATTAAAACGGCTAAAATTAAAACAGCTGACCATATCAAGTGTTGGTTAGGATATGGAGGAACTGGAACTCTCATACACTGCTGGTAGTAATTTAAAAAGTACAATAACTTTGGAAAACAACTTGACAGTGTAATCCAGCCATTGTATTCCTAGGTAGTAAAAGAAAACATGTCCATACTAAGGGTTGAGATATATATATATATGTATGTATATGTATATATATATATATATATGTATGTATATGTATATGTATATGTATATTCATAGCAGTTTTATTCATAATAGACAAAAACTGAAAACAAACCAGATGTCCATCAGCTGGTGAATTGGATAAATAAACTATGGTATATACATATAATGGAATGTTGCTTGATAATAAAAATAATGAAGGGAGAGGTGAAAAGGCATGACTAAACAATAATAAATGACAGTAATACCAATGACATAATAGTACTAACAATAGTTGATAATAATGATAGGAGCAGTGTGAATGGTCCAGCTCTCAAGGCGGTTACTCCATGTCAGGACCTCTACCCAGAGGTTCACACTGTTTTAGCACATTTATACCCACCAACCCCTCTACGAGGTAGTGGCTAACTTTCACTGGTTTACAGAGGACTAAATTGAGACTCACAAAGGTCAAGTAACTTACCCAAGTTTCTACAACTAGCCTAGGGGTGGGGCAAGGAAATCTAGAATTCGACCCCAAGACTGTCTTCCTCTAGAGCCAGGAGGAAAGAAGTAGGAAGGGACGAAGGAGGGAAATGTTAGGTGTGTTTCTGGCATGCAGGGCTGTGTGTAACCACTTGCATGTGCAAGAGCTCTTTCAATCCTGAAACAACCCTTCAAAGTAGGTGCCATCACCTGATTTTGCAGTGGAGGAATTTAGGCTCCTTGAAGCGTTCAAGGTCATGATGTCAATAAATGGCAGAATCTGAGATTCCAGCCCACATCTCTTCAATGCGTATGACTTCCACTGCTCATGGAAAGTTCAAGAAAGTGGCAGGTGTAGGATTGTTGAGGAGATCACATTGTGGATCCCAGATCATGCTGGGATGGTACCCATGGACAGTGTCTCAGAACAGCTGCTTCAACACCCTGCCTTTTGTGCAGATGTGTGCCTCCTTGTCCAAGGGCACCACTAAGGGAAAGCATCACTGCGGATAGTCTCTGTCCCTCAGAGGAATATGCTGGTGGGGTGGTGGACACTTACGTCAGCAGTATCTATTGGGCATTTGATGGGCAAAGCCCCCAGTTTGCATATCAGGGTCACTATCCCTACCTCTGAAATCTGGAGAGGGAGGCCAGAGAGGAATGCCACCCTTCTCCTTAAGAATGAGAGCCCTTATTTGATCTGGAAGGTCAGCAGGACACCGATAAGAGCATAAGTGATCCCTATCCTCTTGTTCCTTGTGTGCGTCAGAACATTGCATCCTTTGGAGGCTCTTCCTAGGAGAAATCAAACTGAAGGCAGCCCTGACAAGATGACCGCCTGCTCTTCTGAAAGCAAAGAGGAGAGGCAATCACTCAGTGGTTTCCACGGTGATAGGAGGGGATCAGAAAACCCTGAGGTCTGCAGTGAGGGGCAGAACCCAAGGACAAGGCACCTTGGCATCAAGTGGGGTTCCCTGCCGGCAGTGTGACTCATGTTTCATCTTGGTCACAGCTTGGAACACACAGGTATTGATCAGGAAAGCAGGGAAGAGGAAGAAGGGGAAGAAGGGAGAAAAAACACAAGAACAACCTGGAAACTCCTAGTTTTATGAACTTGAGAAAATCTTGTTCTTTTAACACGCAGATGTTTTTAAGTGAAAAATCACTCCTTTGACCTTTCTTGAATAGGCCAGTGTGGTCAAGACTGCCATTAACCACTGCTCAACTATCCTTAACCAAGGGTTTCGGTGACCAGGCACCAAGCTTGGATGTGGTCGCCACTTTCCTGATTAACCCATGGACATCTCAGGGCTCCCAGAGTAGGCAAAGAAGAGGTCTGGTGGTTTCTTAAAACATCCTGCTTCAGCTGAGTAGCTCTGAGCTGAGTGTTGGAGATTTCCGTGCTTCAGTGCTTTGCTCCTGCTTTGCTCCTGAGTTGGCCGTGTCTCCCAATTCCACTGTAGAGCCAGTAAAGGGGGCATTTTAGAGTGAAGCTAACTGGATTTGTGTTCTCAGTCTTTGGTATCTGATTTTCTAAACAGGAAGATTTGGGGTGCTGGATTTAGAGCAGACAGCATTGGTTGCTCCTATTCTAGAATTATGATACCCTGGTATTCTGGTCTAGAACCGGAAGTGTTTCCATGCTCAACATCCTGTTTTAGAACTGACAATGCCTTTGGGCTCTGAAATACAAATCACGATGCTTCAGGATTCATATCTGAAGCTGGCAACGCCTCAGGATTTTCATCTTGTGCTGGCAGTACCTCTGGGTTTCGATCCAGAGTTGAGTGAACATTCTGGTTGAAGCTAACGCATCCTCTTGATCTGATCCAGAGTCAACGCTACTTTTATATCCTGACCTAGAATTCATGAAATGTTGTTAATTGCTTTCAGTGCAAATTTTTTTAAAAAGAGATTTGGAAACACAGAAAGTTAGCAATGTGTTTTTTAAAATATAATGTGCTCAGAACTGTGTTTGCAGCAAGATTCTACATCTTGAACTTTATCCTTCATGCCTCTGTTATTGACATCATCTGGGAAACTGGGTTTGTCATGGCTCAGCTGTGGCCCAGTTTTTCTCCTTCTCTTGCCTTTTTTTCTCCAGCCCCTGCTCTTCAGAGCCCACTTGACATTAAGATTCTGCATTTCAGGCCCGGCCCTTGGGCATGGACTGTCCCTCCTTTTCCATGCCCCTCTCAACCTGAGCGGACCTCGAATACGGAACCCACCACGCTGTTGTGTGGGTGTTTGCTGGGACAATCCTTTACTCTCCATCACATCCCCCCAGGGGTCTGGGAGCTCTTTGGGAGAAGGGATTTTATCTTTATTGCCTTTTTTCCCCCTCTGGGATCCATTTTCCTCATATAGACCATGGGAGATAAAGAACCTGACTCGTAATAAGTGCTATGTAAGTGTACGTTGAATGAGTGCATGAATGAATGAACGAGTTAATGAGAGAGAAATATAAGAAAAATTTGAGCTTTGGCTGGAAGAACATTTGTCTTCCACAAGAAAACTGAGATCTCTGGGAACCCCCAGACCCCTGTCCCTCACCCCTAAAGAATTGTAAGAAGGCCCTGCAACCCACTCTTCTAACCCCGTCAGCATCTTACTGTCGGAGGAGACGCATGTGCCATGAAGTCACCCACGGACCATCTGGCCGGGGATCCCGTGTCCCTCCTCTGCTGCGGGAGATTACGTAAGCTGGACAGCAGCCTCCAGATGTTAGCAGTTTCTGCTCATTTCTTTCCTCCCTTTTCAGCAACAATAATAATAATTAAAACAAACACAGGCCTCGTCCCCTCCCCGCACCCCTGAAATTACAAACAGGTGGGCCCAGATGCCCTTCCCGTCCAGAGGCCTAGTCTCTTAAGTCCAGTCCCGAGCCTCGGCAAGGCCTGCCCTGCCCTGAGCTGGACAGCCAGGCCAGCTGCCCTGTGGCTAGGGCCCCAGGCCCCAGAGCGGGTACATGGCCGTGTCATGAGAAGGACCTGTGCCGGACTTTCCCTCTCTCTGGCTCCCACCCCCAAAGCCTTGGCCTCCAACTTAAATGGATGTATTTTGGAGGACTAGGTGGCTTAAGAGATTAGTAATGAGATCCCAAGTCTTTCAGTGCTGGGTCAGGAGTTCAGAGGCGGGCCTGGGTGACTAGTGAATGGCGTAATTACGGGGAGATGGGGAGCAGGCCTGCGGAGGGCCCGTGTGAAATGAGCCCGGCCAGGCCTTTAAAGGGACCAGTTGTCAGCAGCACAAAAGCCGGCCGCCACATCCGACGCTAATCACTCTCCCCTCTTAGAGGATTTACTAGCTGGAGGAGTCGGAGCCCCCTGCCCAGTGCCTCCTCAGAACGGGCGTCTGGGTTCCGGTGATGAGCACGGCCCAATGCCCGGCTCTGCTGTCTGTGAGATCGGAGATGACGCTGACCCCATGGGGTGGAGTGGTGAGAACTCGCGTTTCATACAAAGTCAGTGGCTGACCTGTGTCCTTATTTTAATTACGGCTACCACTGCCATGGCGGTGACTATTTCTTCCTCTCCCTCGGCTTCAGTTTTCCCACCTGTAAATGGGTAATAGGAATCTCCCTTTCACAAAGGACACAAGGATGGAACTGCTGATGGAGGTGAAGGCAGCTGGGTGCTCGCCGTCACCACTTATACCAGGTGGGCCTGTTTCCTCATCTGTATCATAGGAGGTAGCCTTACAGTAACACAGGCAGGAATCAGACCCGGACTTCACATTCCTGACCGGTGCGGCTTCGGGGTGCCATTTATGCCCTTTGAACCTCGGGCTCGTTACCTGTAGGGTAAGTGAGGATGGCAGTTCCTGCCTTACACAAGAAGGGGAGGCTCTGTACTTGGAACATAGTTGCTGGTCATAGGTACTGGTTTAAGTGTGTTGGCAAAGAAACACACTTTGTCTTTGCCATTTATCATGGATGCTTTCTCAGGCCTCTTGCATAAATTTTTCCCTCAGAAGAGGGTTGGAACATCCAATTTCTGTCCCCTAGAAATCCTGAGCTTCTGTCTATAAAATTAAGCCATTGAGTGAGCAGTCCCCATCAATCCTATGACTCTGAACCATTTCTTTTCTAAGAAATTTCGTTTCTCCACCGGTAAAAATGTCAGTATGCTGTGGAACAGTGGTTTCTTAAATGATTTCTTTGCTCCTTTCGCCTTGAGAGCCTAGGCTTCTTTTCCGTGACCGTTTGATCAGGCCAGGAGTTTGAACCCCAAACCACAGGATTCCAGACGTGTGGGGAGGTGCAGGCCAGGAGGGTATTAGACCCCTAAGGAGTGTGAAATGCCTGATGTGTTAGGGACAGACCCTGGGAGCAAGGAGGTACTAATCACCCCAGAGCTGAGCCCCAAGGCTGGAGGGCATCTAATGCCGGGTTATCTTATCTGGAAGTGTCTCCTGGGTGGAGGCCCTGAGGTCTGCTGCTATTTCCAGATCACTGCGTGAGAGGAGGAGGTATCCCTACATTCCACGCACCGGCCCTATGCACAGGAAATACCTCTTTGCTTGTCTGTCCATGCCAAATAATAAATCCTGAAATTGCAAGAGGCAATCCAGCCCTCCCCCTCCCTTCTATCTTTTTAAGGCAGGTATCAAAGGGGAAACTGCTCTAGGGGCCTAGGGAAAGTGATCATTGTTTCTAATGGTCAGTAAAGAAAGCCTGGCTTTTCTTCCTTCCTTTCTCTCTCTCCGTCTCTCTTTCTCTCTCTCTCTCTGTCTGTCTCTCTCACTATTAAGTGTGTGAAAAGGAGGTTGGAGGAGGGGATTGAAAGTGTGTGTGTGTGTGTGTACCCGTGCACACACGTTATGTAATGTTAACCCTCGGTTGCCCTTAAAGTGTTTTTTGTTGTCGTTGTCATATTCAGAGGGTCAGTTTGGAGTAAGGGGCACAGGAAGGAGGTCAGGAAGGGCAGAGGGGTGGGGAGAAGACCCAGGTGGGGGAGGACTACAGTACTCCCAGCTGGTGAGAGAGGCCCGAGCCGGGGTCAGCGCGTTTGGGTGCCTGTGTCCATGTCACCTTAATGGAGACCAGGTGTGTGGAGCACATGTTAGAAGCCTGATACACAGTAAAGGATCAATAACGTTTATTGTGGTTTTTGTTAGTTCATTCAACTAAATATTTGCTTAGCTCCTACTCCGGGCCCTCCTCTGCTCTTAGTATTGAAGATATAACAAGTAAGACCTCATTCTTGCCGTCAGTGAGCTAACAGCCAAGTTCAAGGATTGCAGATAGGGCAATCCTAACCCATCATGAGTGGCTTAACATTTTGTTAAGATGGTTTCAGAGGTCTACACTCAGGGGAACAGCAGGCACTGTTTAATGATATCTGTGCTGGGCAAGAGATGGGGGAACGGCAGCACTGATCCCATGTGTTTGCCTCGACCGGTCCGCTGGGCTCAAGGGCCATTGTACTTCCTTTAGCTATCCCTAAGGAAGGCACTGTCCTCGAAGCTCATGCACGTAGACGCATGGACAGACGAGAAACCACAATGCAGTGTGTTGCACAAAGGCTGTGACAGAGAGTTCTCGGAAAGTCCAGCCACAGGGTGGGAAGGGGACGGACTTTGAGTCAGACCACTTGACTTTGACCTCTCAGCCATAGGGGAGTGACCAATGCCTTCCAAACCTCAGAGTCCTTATCTCTACAAGAGGGACAAAACACGCCTATTCCTCAGGGTTATTATGAGGGCCAGAGGAGATAATACACGGGCAGCGCCTGGGAGGCTGTCCTTAAGAGTTGGTGCCCTTTCCCTCCCCCACAGGAGCTCTGAGGAGGGGGCAGTACGTTCTTGAAGGAACTGCCAAGCCAGCTTTACAGAGGTGGCTTTATTTCACCTGGACCCCTCTGTGTCCCGGTCTCCTGAGACAGGCTTTCCCTCCTGCAGTCTTTATATCAAGGAACCCTGCCCACCTCTGCAACCTTGCAATTCTTGGGGAAATAACTGGGCATTGAACCTGTAAACCTGAGGTTAAAATGTGGCCTAAGTAGAAATATTCGGAAACACTGCCTGGGGGACCGTGTGTGCGTGTGCGCGCGCGCGCGTGTGCGTGAGTGTGCGTGCGTGTGCGCTCTCGCGCGCGCACTTTTACGCTAATGTGTATTGTTATTGTCAGCATGCACCCCACCCTCCCCACTCCCTATTCCTTTTCCTCTCTTTTTCTGTGAGGCCCATTCCCAGGTCCCTTTGAATTGAAAGAGGAAATTGGAGAGGATGGGCTAGAGGTTTGACGGGCACTTCCTCCCCCCTGTGATTGACAAAAGGGCATGTAAATCTGTAAAAGTGAAATTCAATAGAAACCTCAAGCCATCTCCCCTGTGTGGGAAAATACCAGAACTCCCACTCCCCTCTTCTCTCTCCGTCCCCCGCCTTTGTGTACATCGTGTGTGGGTGGAAGATAAACTGGATTTAAGAAACCCTTTGAAAGCAAGACATCGTTAGCTCCTCTAATTGAAAGCAGTCTTCTGCAAGGGAGGAGGTTTGGAGGTGGGTGCTGGATGTACTGGCTGGCGGTGCCTGGACGAAAGGGCCCACGTCCTGGGGCCGCAGAGGCCTCTGCTGCTGTCAGCCGGAGGCCCGTCCCAGAGGACCCGACAGCGTTCTTTGAAGCCAGTCTCTCTGTTCCCCACTGAGCTCTATCCCCCACCTGTCCATCAGATGTGATGAAAAGAATCAGATCTCTGAGGAGCTTCCCAGCTCAAGCATCCAATGATGTCAAAACTTTGGGAGAAGAACTTCCAGCTCTTTTGCAGCACGCACAAAAAGAAAAGAAAAGAAAAAAAAAAAAAACCAGGAAACACATTGCTGGAATGGCAGCAGTAAACTTTTAGGTTACTTCTCCAGTTGTCTTAGACAGAAAAGGCGGCTGTGATATTAGTTAGCTTTTGGCCTCAGAGTATCAGAGACATGGGATCCATGAGTCAGCTCAGGCCCACAGGAGGATCACACTTCACTGCAGAATCAAGACTCTCTTCAGCAGCTGTTGCTGGATGAAGCTGGACATCAAAAGCTGGCAGGATGTCAGAACAGAAAAGCCCTTTGGGGATCCATCTTACTGTGTCCTGCAAGTGGGGAGGATGGGTGTCAGAGGAAGCCAGCCACTGAGCCAGCTCTAGGAGGCAGGTCCCGGAGCCTGGCGATCTTGGGCTCTTTCAGCCGACAGCCCCACCCCAGGGCAGAGCTGTAAGGCCCTGCTTTTATCTGCTGAAGAGGCTTCCAGGAGAAGCAACAAAAAAAATTCCCAAGTCCAGCCTCCGGAACAGCCGTGAGCAATGTGTAGGCAGACCCTTTTCAAGTTGCAGGTACAGGTAAGAGTGGAGTTTGCGCCTGGATTTGAATCCTGGTTCTACTAACTAGTTGTGTGACCTTAGGTGAACTACTGGGCTTCAATTTCCTTATCTATTAAATGGGTATAATATTTATACTATATTTATACTATATATTTATAGTATAAATATAAGTATATTATATTTATAAGTATAAGCATATTATATTTCTATTATAATACAAGTATATTATATTTATATTTCCTTACCTATTAAATGGGTATAATATTTATATTTATATAATATAAATATAAGTATATTATATTTGTAATATATTTATATTATAAGTATATTATATTTATATTGTAAATATAGGTATATTATATTTATAATATAAATATATTTTTATTTCCTTATCTATTAAATGGGTATAATAACAGTACTATCTCACAGAGTTGAAGGTTGCGTGATCTCGCGCATATGGAGTCCTGGAAGCAGTGGCCAGCATAGAACAGCCAGTCGGTACGGCATACGCTGCTATTGTTTTTGTTGTTCACTGGGTACCTCTTGTGTCCTGTGTGCTGGGCAAGTATATTATATTTATATTGTAAATATAGGTATATTATATTTATAATATAAATATATTTATATTTCCTTATCTATTAAATGGGTATAATAACAGTACTATCTCACAGAGTTGAAGGTTGCGTGATCTCGCGCATATGGAGTCCTGGAAGCAGTGGCCAGCATAGAACAGCCAGTCGGTACGGCATACGCTGCTATTGTTTTTGTTGTTCACTGGGTACCTCTTGTGTCCTGTGTGCTGGGCAATCTGCTAGGATCTCTTTGAGGGTAAATAAAACATGGTTCTCACCTTGGAAGCCTCCAGGGTTTAAAGGGATAAGACCGCGCTCTGAACAACTATAATCCAACTTGACAAGGGCTGTAACTGAGGTATATATAAAGAACTATATGGACACATCAGAGGGAGCGATTAATTCTGCCTGGGGGGTGAGCCAAGGCTTTCTGAGGAGGGCTGATATTTGAGACTGACTTTGAAGTGTGTGTAGTATTTCACGGAGTGGGCCGTCCACTGCAGTGGGGTGGAAATCTGGGCACAGCATCACAGTGGTGGAGTCCACGGCGTGTTGGGGGGGGGGGTCGTCCAGCGGGAAGCGAGCACCACGGTGTAGCTGCATGGATGCCTGCCCGCTGCGTGAGGCAGGAGCGCAGCTGGCCGTGAACATGAGGATGTGGCCGGAACCAGCTCCCAAAGGCCTTTGTAAGCCGTGTCTAGGAAATTGTCCATCCTGTGGTCCGCGGACCGCCGTGGAGGGTGTGATAAGTAGCAAGGCGCTGTGATGAGTTTTTCACTCTGGAAAGTTAATTATGGGGACCTTTGGAGCAGGGAGAGTGCAGCGTGTGGAGTGACTAGAGACGAAGAGAGCGGTAATCGGTACCCTCTTCTCCATCAGCGGAAGTGGAGGTTTTAACCAAGACGACAACAGTCGTGGTGCCATGTGAGTGAGTCCACAGAACGTGGAATCGGAGGGATCGGAGTCCGGCATCAGTTCTCATGCACAACTGGATATGTGACCTTGAATGCGTTAGTTAAAGCTTCTTGGCCTCGTTTCCTCATCAGAAAAACGGGATAATTCCAACCTCCCAGAGTAATTGAGAGGATTAAATGATATTGTGACCGTGAGACCTTGGTGGATAGTATTACTGTGGGTGTCCTTAAGCGCCGGGGGCAACCACTACACCTCACAGATGGGGAGACAGGGTGGGAGAGATGTCCAGCTAATAAGTGACAGCCAGAAACAGCCCAGGTCCCCTGTGTCTCTTGTTTGGTATTTGAAGGAAGCACAGATATCTCTGAAGATGACAGAGAGTCTAAGGGAGTGTGCTAAAGATGAGACCTTCCCCCTCAAGGTCAAGGGGAAAACGGGGTTGCTCGCCCCTTGGTTCCTGCAGGCCCTAAGATGGGGATGAAAGGCAGTGACCTTCTCAGCTTCTATCCAAGACATAGGGCTGGGCTTCCTGCAGAAGAAGAGCGACACGGGCACCAGAATTCCTGCCATGAATTCTTGGGGGAGGCGTAGAAATCTCACTGGAGTTGGTTCTGCACAACAAAGGTAGGATTTAGAGGGTGCAGAACATAGGTGAGGGCAGGGCATCAGTTCTGGGAACCAGAGAAATTTGTACATTCATATTAATTTTGCCACTTACTCGCTGTCTTATATTGTGCAAGACACCTGCCCTCCCTTGACCACTGAAAAGGGAATGGTCTCAGCAGATAACCTATTTAAGTGCTTCTAACTCTAAAACTCTAAAATAAGGAAGCGTTAAGTGTTGCTGCTTAGAGAAAAGAGTAGGAGAAAGTGCAGCCAGACATATTCCCCTGGCTGTTGGGAAGAATCTGTCCAAAGGTAAACTGGGCTGTTTGTAAATGGAAGTGAGTTCTCTGTCCATGAAGTAATCAAGAAGATGCTGGGTAATTCCTCCTCCAACCCTGAAAAGACCTGAGTGAGGGTGCTTGCAAGCCCAACCGCATCTGCTCTTTGCCTAGCAACATTACATGAATTTCTCTTTTTGCCCCTTCACTGGATGATTTCTTTATTAATGTATTCAATAATTCCGTAAATATCAATATCTTAGTCATTCACAACAATATTTGTTTTATTTCATTTTATTGTGATGAGAACACTTTAAAAGAAATCTACCCCCTTAAGTTTTTATGTGTACAATACAATATTATTGACTATAGGTACAGTGTTGTACAGCAGATCTTTAAAATTTAATCATCTTGCTTAACTGAAACTTTCTGTTGATTTATACATTGATTAGCAACTCCTTTTTTCCTCTCCCCACAGCCCCTGGCAACTACCATTCCACTGTTTGATTCAATGGGTTTGACTGTCTTAGATACCTCATATAAGTGGAATCATGCAGTACTTGTCCTTCTGTGACTGCCTTGTTGCACTTAGAATAACCTCAGGATTCATCTATGTAGTCATATACGACAGGATTTCCTTCTTTTTAAAGGCTTAATAATATTCCATTGCATGCATATACCAAATTTAGTTTATCCATTTATCTGCTGATGACATTGTGGTTGTTCCCACCTCTTGGCTCTTGTGAATAATGCTGCCATGAACATGGGAGTAGGCAGTGTGGAAAGATCAGTTTCAGCTAGAGGAGACCCCCTCCTTATCTTTCTAGAAGAACCTGAAGCCTAGAGGCTGCCCATATGTTTCTAGAACCTCCGTGATGTATTCCACAAACCAGTGAGTGATGTAAAGGGAAGGAGCAGATCTTGTTCATAGCAGCATGGCAGAGAGGCTAAAAAGGTTACTCTTATCACCCACCCCCGACATCTCTGGGGCTGGGGGCGGCAAGGTAGAACCCTTGACATCACGTGAAGGATTTGTGTGTCAGAGAGTGGGAGGGAGAGCAGACCGTCTCTGCCTGGGATTTGAGAGAGGTGCAGATTGGGAAGGGAGAGGGAGTCGGAGAGCTTGGAAAGGTCACTGAAGAAACTGGCCGAAGGTCATGGTGAGTGAGGAGGAACTTGGGGTGACGGTGTGAGAGCTTGAGTCCACGTGGGGTGTGCGATGTAACTCTCCTGCTCGTTTCCCCCACAAAATGTTCAGTAAAGTCTACACTGCTCAGTAATATTTTATGGAATCGGATTTGCTTTTTTAGAAGGTGCAAAAAAGTGGGTGGATGAAAGCAGGGCATCCCCACAGAATCAGGTACCTTGGGATCACACTTAGGTGTGTGACCATCCTTTTGGCCAAAGTCAAGGCTCTTTTCCTCTCAGAGAGAGCCTGGTGTGCCATACGTCTTCCATAAATGGCTGCTGAATGAGCAGATTCATGCAAGGTCTGTAAAAGCTGGGGGCTTGTGAGTGTTTGCAGCCTCCCCGCACCTCCCCGGGAACACAGATGGTTTTAAGATCAGCTGGGGCTTTGGGCAAAGGTTCAGCTGGATTTGTTTGTTCCTCTCTGATCTACTTTGACTGTCCCTGGTCAGGATCGCAGCCAGCCTGAAACAAACACAAAACTAAATAGGAAACCAGGAGAATAAAATAACAGCAGCATGTTCCTCTGAAGTCCTGTCTAGTGCTGATAGAGCTGACAAGATAAGAGGAAACTGTGTTTAAGTAGCGAGAGGGCTTTGTTCAAGTCCGAGACTTCTCTTGACTGTGAATGCAGTAGATGCAGAGATAAGCCCCCTGCTCTAGCACTTCAGAGATGTGCTCCACCACTCTCTGCTGGGGGACAGGCAGCTAAGAACACAAGGGGAAAGAATTCCAAAATGATACATGTCAAATTGCTGGCCTGCGTTTCAAATGCCATAGATAGTTTATGCAAAGTCTCGCACTGTTGTAAAAATGTAACACAATCCACTGGCAGATCTGCATGAGCTCAGTCTCAGTTGTTTTCGAGAAAAAATAAATAAACTTGAAAAACGTCTTCCAGCCCATTAAAGTGGCTTGTTTTACCCATAGTCTCCTCGGTATTAGGCTTCTAGAGATGTGAGTAACCGAAGCCGACACCTAATTCCTGGCCAGTGAGATGGCTGATTCTTGGCACTTTTACTCTCCTTAGGACGTTACCTGTGACGTTCAGGAAACTAATACTCTATTTCCAGGACCCACAGACACCTTGGGGAGGGGGGAGGGAAACTTTGGCAATGAACAAGTTTCAGTACTTTTCAAGGTTTTTAAAGCAGTGAAGCTCTTATGAAACATTACAAGGCAGCTTGATATATAAAACAGTTGAGTGAAGATGCTGTGGTTGAAACACTGGAGCAGAAGCTAAGTACATCTTCTCACATCCTGACCCTCAGACTGACACCTCCAAGCTGACAAGCTGGAGGAATCCATAGGCAACACCTTGAAAACCTATGACCCAATCCAAGATTCAGATGTGAAAGGTAAACCGAGGTCCACAGAGCGGAGATAACTAGTCCACACTCACACATCAAATTGTGAGGGAGTTTGAACCAGAACCAAGTCTCTAATCCAGCTCACCATTGCAGAACTTCCCAGGTGACAAAAAGCTTTTCTTCTTCTATTTGAGGTTTCAAGAATGAACTGAAGATGTTAACTTTAAGGGAAATTGGGTAAAGCATATATGGAACTCTTGGTATTATCTTTGCGAGTTTCCTGTAAATATAAAATTACTCCAAAACAAAAAGTTTATTTTAAAAAAAAGCATTGCATCTTGCAGTTGTAGATTACAGTGCAGCCATGTGTTTCAGCTTGACTTTGATAAGTGAATTTGATGTGTAACTTTTCCATGCTATTTTTAATTCTTCTACACTCATGTATATGAATCCCTGGGTGTAGTCTCGCTTTGCATGATTTTTATAAATAGCGTCATAATGCACTTACATCTTGTTCTTTTTTACTCACTCTATGTTATGCTTTTGCAATCTGCCCGTGTTGAGATCTATGAACTCACAAATAGGGCTTCCATTTTGCTTGGCCAGGGTCCATACTGAACCAGGTGTTAAATATTGTTAGGAGCATTGCTACATTTGAATCTCATTCAGTCCTCTTAATATTCTTTTGCTTGCAGAATCCTATCATATGAATATATCATATTTTATTCATCCCTTCTTCAACAGGTGAACATACAAACTCTCCCTAATCTTTTGCTACTATAGATATGGCTGGAATGGATAGTCTTGATCCTTGTATATATATATATTTTTTTCCTTTTCTTTTTGTTTGTTTTACATGTGTATGTTTGTTTTACCTGATTGATATTAGATTATCTCCCTTTTTTTCATAGCTCATAAGACCTTAGAGTTCTTTAGGTTGGCCTTACTTTTTAGATCCGTAGCCTGAGACCCGCAGGTATGGAATGACAGGCCCAAATTCCCCGGGGAAGATTGGAGAGAGGAACCACATTAGAGATCCGAGGAAAAGCTCTAATTTGGGATGCCCTTCTGCAAAAAGTCTGACCAATCTCAAGAACATCTCGGCTGTTCCTCTCCTTTTCCATCATAGCTCTTTTCTAGTCTACAATTTATAGTAATGTATGCGTATGTGATTACTTGATGAATGTCTGTACACCCTGTCACTCTGAGCTCCGTAGCATCTGACCCGTCTGCCGTCTTGTCCCAGAGTGCTCGGCAAATAGCAGTTACTCAATAAGTGTTATTGGAATGAATGATTGAACCAGTGGAATGAAATGACCTTTGGATACACAAGGTGCTCCTCAGTTTGAACAATACTACTTGTCTATACGTGCTTCATGTTTCTTTTAATACCATTTGCTATATCTGTCATTGAGAATGAATGTGTGTGTGTCTATGTGCAAATCTATACAAATGGCAGAGCTGATTTTCTCTGGGGAAAGCAAATGCTCACATTGTCATAGTCTTTGTTCTGTCATTAATATAGCTCTGAGCACAATTTACGGATTTGCTCTGAAGTGGTCTGCTTGGTATTCAAGAGTCTGTGAGATCCAAGCGCTCAGGCCTGCCTTTGATGCCACTTTCGCCAAGCTCCGTTATACCAGGCAGCTTGTCACTAATCATTCTGGGCTTCTGCTTTCCTCTGCCCTTGCTTCTATTCCCTGCATGTGCAATGCCCTTCCTTTCGTAGCTACCCTATTCTTCCAGACCCAACTCAAATGTCAACTCTTCCAGGACTCGTCCCCACGAGAATGTCTCTGACATCTCTACCACCAACACGTGTTATCTGTCCTTTCCTTAATAACATTAAAGATTTTCTCTTCTACATTAGAATGTGGGCTCCTGGAATAGACTCTTGTCGGTTCATCCCTATTTCTTCCTGCAGTGTCAAGAACAAAATAGGTGGATAGTAAAGTTTTGTCAAGTTGAATTTAACTCAACCTCTGAGACCCTCTAAAACATTTGTTTCCCTTTATCTTTTTCCAGGTGTGTCGCACTAAGGTGATAGATCTCAGTGAAGGCATTTCCCAGCATGCCTGGTACCCTTGCACCATCAGCTACCCGTACTCCCAGCTGGCTCAGACCACTTTCTGGCTCCGGGTAAGTCAAAGCTTTGAGAGCCTTAGATTCTCCAGCAGTGGCCCCCAGGAGGCACTGCCTCCTGTGACCCTTTCTCAAGATGGTTTTGCCTCCCCACTGAGGGTGTTAATTGTAAGGACAGAGAAGAAAACACTTAGCAGCGGGATGCTTCCTGGAATGGATTCCCTTAATTGCTCATGGGAAGCCTTCAGTCACTCTTATTTTGGCCAAGAGTTTAGATACCATTTATCTGCCTGGAAGACCATCATTGTGTTCAAGGCCTTTTAAATTGCCTTCTCCTTGAAGTTTTCGCTGACCCCCACAGAGAGAAGGGACTGTCCTTTCCCCTCTAGTCCTCCACGTGTGGTCATCTGTTGGATGGCTCTTGTCAAGTGCCATGGTATTCCATAGCTGTCTGTGGGCCCATCTTCCTGACTATGGATTGTGATTGTTTCAAGTTTTGATTTGTGTGTTACTGACCTACATTGAACTCCACCGTCCACGGAAATGCAAGGGCATATACCTTATTTACCTTTGTCTCCTCGGCACGTAGTACAGAGGTTAGTTAGCGTGCAGAAGTGATGAATAATAATAAGTACCATTTTGCGTGGTTTTCATGTATGCCAGACCCCTTATTATCAGTATCTTACTGGAGCCTCCCAGCCATCCTGTGATGTAGCTATTTACGTATCCATCACTTGGAGGTGAGGGAGCTTAGGCCCAGAGCAGCACAGCCGCCAGTGGACATCACACAGCTTGGAAAGAGCAGAGCCAACGTTAGAACAATCTCTGACCTCAGGCCCTGTGCTCTTCACCCTGAGGTTTCACTGCCCACCTGTTCCCATCATGGGACCGTGCTAAGTGGTCCAGCTCCTGAAATGGAAGAGTCTCCTCAAATCCCCCGCCCCGTGGCTGCCTCCGCACCGCATGCCTGGCTGCACGAGTGAGCCTCCTATGTCGTCTGCATTTCAGGCGTACTTTTCTCAGCCGATGGTTGCTGCAGCTGTCATTGTCCACCTGGTGACGGATGGGACCTATTATGGGGATCAAAAGCAGGAAACCATCAGCGTCCAGCTGCTTGATACCAAAGACCAGAGCCACGATCTAGGTGAGCGTTGCCCTCAGGTGCGGCGTGCCCTCGGTACCTGCTTCTGCATGTGCCTGTGGGTGGTTGTGAAGATCGGCTGAGGATGAGTTCTTTCCTCCCCTTTCCTCTTCCTTGCTTCTCTATTTGCCATTCTGGTTGCCGTCAAATCAGGATGTGTTTGTGTATCCAGAGAAGCCCGAATCTGACCGGTATGGGCATAGGGGTTCGTGTCAAAGTCCTCCTTTCAATAGCTCCTTTCTACCCAACGCCTTTACCCTCAGGCATCCCACGAGATCCTCAAAAGACCTTGGGAAGGAGACTGAGTAAAGGTTCTTTCCCATTGTGTGTGTCATCACCCGAGACCCAAAGAGGCATCGAGAGGCCCGGGTCACATGGGAGGAGCCAGCAAGAGAGCAGGGAAGCCAGGTTTTCAGAATCATCACCTGCTGCTCTTTACCCTATAGCCGTGGCGTCCGTGGTAATAAACGAGCCATTACTTGAGATGTTGTGACCCGTGCAGAGCACAACACCCAGCGCTCAGGAAGTCCCATCACCCCCTCCCACCCTTCCCAGACACCCTGCCCCCTCTACCTCTGGGCAGCCAGGCCAGGAGTTTGAAATTCCAGGCCGGTGCTGAAGTCCAGGCTTCAAAGCTGTGCCCGCACCATTCCACAGGGAGCTCATTTCAAAGACCCGTAGGAAGCAAGCATGCAGGGGGTCACTTCAGGGTCAAGCAGAAGCCAAGGCAGGAGGAGGGGTTTTGTTTTGTTTTTATGTTTACTTATTTGGTTAGTTTTCAAGGCAAGGGGGAACACGTTAATAAGGAAGAAGAAGAAAACCCTTCGGGATTTATCTGGATTCCTGGGAAATGTCCCTAAGTGAGAAGCAAATATTTTCATAGCTGTCCTGGCATCACAAAGGGCTCTGTGGAGAGATTTTCAGAGGAGATGGGAAGAGTCAGGTTCCAGCGAAGGTCCTTAGATCCTGCTAGTTGATGCCTGGGGTGTCCACACGTCCTTCCCCACTGGGTCTCCTGTCCTGTGTCCTCAGCATCCTGGCACCGCTTGCAGAGGCTCTGCAGCTCTAAGACAGTAGACCGCAGAAGGGGACCTGCTGGACTGGGAGCCTCATGTCCCAAAAGAGCAGGCCTCCCAGGACCTGGTTAGGATCATCCCACTTTTCAGAGGTAGGCACTGAGTGAGTGAGTGTTAGGGCTTTGGCGGATTCACATAGTCAAGAAATGGCTAAGCCAAAAATTGAACTGATGTCCATCAAACGCCAAAGCCAGCTTCAGTTTTACTGAACTCCAACCCACCCCATCATTCCCTTCCCTCCCCTTCTGAGGTACCTTTTCTCCCTGTCCCTCTCCCTCCCCCCTTCCTTTTTGAAGCCTGGGGACTTCCAGAAAGAACTGAGAGCTTCTGAGTGAAGCAAGTTTGGATTTTCCTTGGACTTCGTATGGCTTGCTTTTCTGTATCCCTCTGGAAAGCCACCTCCTGATCATGATTCTCTGTCTCCTCTTTGCAGAATGGATACAGAGGTCCTTACCTCACAAGAGCTGCTCCCAGATTCCTAGATTAAAAATGAGAGTAGGCTTTTTACCGCGGGAATGACTTATTTCTGTGAATTATTTCCATCATTTTTATGACAGACCGGGAAGGCAGCCTGAAAACTAGCAACTTAGACCAGCAAGCCCTCATGCGATGTGGGAGGGAAGTGAGGGCCAGTGGTGCTTGGCCAAGGGGTGGCCATTTGGGGGAGGGGGAGGGGCTGGGAGCCCTATTAGGTGAAGGGAAAGCTTAGGGGGCAGTGAGGCAAGGGGATTGGAAAGATTTGGAACCAAGAGAAAAAGGCAGACAAAGAAACTTTCAATCAAACTCAGAATCCCCACTGGCCACCCAATGGTGCTTTTGTGCAGTGACATGAAAGGGTCTGGGGGCTTCGGGAAGGGCCCGTTGGGGAGGGCGTGACTGGCCGTGAGTAATGAGCCTGGCCCCTCGGCCCTCTGTCTCCCCTGACAGGCCTCCATGTTCTGAGCTGCAGGAACAATCCCCTGATTATCCCTGTGGTCCACGACCTCAGCCAGCCCTTCTACCACAGCCAGGCGGTACGTGTGAGCTTCAGTTCACCCTTGGTCGCCATCTCGGGGGTGGCCCTCCGTTCCTTCGACAACTTTGACCCCGTCACCCTGAGCAGCTGCCAGAGAGGGGAGACCTACAGCTCTGCCGAACAGAGGTAAGGCACCCTGGGTCGGCTCGCCCTGGGCCGTTTTGTTGCCCAGTGGACAAGGAGGGATTCTGGAACCGGGCAGCCATATGTGTTGCAGTGAAAAGTCTGTGTGTTTCTCCCTTCCCTATCCTCCGACCTCTGGTCAGCTCTGCCTTTGGGCTCGGGAGGCCCACACGTCTCTGAATTCCAGGGGTGAGGGAGGGTAGCAGGAATTATGTGGGGGAAAGAAGACCTCCTTCACCTGGCTCGCAGCCCCGGAGCTGACGGTGGCCTGCAGGATGACCCTGGGAACATCACTTTCCCTCTCTGGGCCTCAGCCTCCTCATTTGAATGAAGAGAGGAGAGGTGGTTTAGCTCTCTTTCAGCTCTGAAATACTGGAATGTTCTGCTTCCTAAGTAGCACAGGCAAGAGCCATAACCCTCCTAAATTTAGGGGGATGCTGGGGGAGTACTGTTTGCTTCACCCCACTTCACTGTATATTTCAGGGTTGGGTAAACCTCTCTGTCTTCCCCACACCTAGCTCCTGAGAGATTCTCCCAGTGGTCTCGGTGTCTGTCTTTTAACTACATGACATGGCTCCATCAGTACCTTTGATCTGGCATCTGTTAATGTACCTAGTTTGGAGCTAAGAGAGGATGCTGTTTCCTAGAAAGAATATGAGCTTTAATGATACTCTTACCTGGGTCTGAATCTGCCCCTTCCTGCCTGTGTCCTTGGACAAGGCACTTCACTGCTCTGAGTCTCAGTTATCCGTTTTGGAATCAAAACGGGTGATAATATCTACCCCATAGGGTGGTCGTGAGGCTTAAGTGGTGCACTGCAGGCAAAAGTGCTCTTACAAACTATTAGGCACTGTGCAAAGATAATGTATTGATAGAGAGTATTTATCACCACTTACTGATGTGATGGTGGTGCTTTTCTGCACAGAATTCTGCATAAAGTTCTTAGAGTTGAGCTGGGAGAAGCCTCGGAGCTCATCTGGTTGTCCAAACTTCCATGTTTGGACAACTTCCATGTTACCCTCTGGGTTTTCACAAGCGGAGGGACTGGTTCAGCGTCCCACATCATCTCTGACATTTGTTTAAAGAGTTGAGGGTCTCTGTGGGCTCCCCCCGAGCGAGGCCCTCTGAAAGGCAGTTCAGCCCCGACCTGTATACCTGGGAGCAGGACAGGAAAGAGGAGTGGGGAGGGGGACCCCAGCCTTTCCCACGCCCCTGCTACCACAGAGGACACAAAAGGTGGTTGCAAAACCCACATTGTTTTGCACCCACTGTCTCTAGCTTCTGTTGTGCAAAGTCTGTCGCAATCCTTCGGAGGCAAAAGAGCTCCTTAAATATCACTCATTGTTGTATTTCACCCTGAGAGGGCTTTTTCATCCCTGGCTCTCCAGGCTATAAAAGTAAGTTCATTCTCAGAACCCAGGGAAACAATGTCGACGGAAAATGCAAATCCATCAAACCTTCTCTGCGATGCTTTCTCATCCTTAGCCAGCCACCAAGACCATCCCCGAGTTCACTGAGCCCAGCACTGGCTTCTTTGAATCCTTAATTAGCAGTTCCCGTGCCCGAAGTAAACAGTAAGAAGTGTCTAACCTTGGAAGCTAGTCCATCAATAAGTATGTGCTGAGTTCTTTGCCCTGCTGTGGAAAAGCACTGAACTGGGGCAGAACGTTCCAGGCCCTCCTCCTCTCTGGGCTTCAGTCTCCCCACGTGTGAAATAACGATGGCGATGGATCCGTGTTCTCTGTGGTTCCTTTCAGTTCAAACAGTCTGTGATTCTCGAGAACTGGGAGGGGTGAGAGGGAAGAGGAAGGGACCCACATTGGCTGCATTATCACCCCTGTCCAGTGAGGTAGGGACAGAGTGAGCGGGTCAAGGCCATCCAGGCAATGGGAGGTAAAACCCCACTTTGTCTGCCCCTAAGAGCCACACTGTGCCCACCAGGACCAGGCACATCCAGGAGAGAAAAGGATTTTTCATGGCTGCTCACTTCTGAGCATTTAGTCAGTGAGATTGAGTTAAGTGATGGAGATGCAGCCATCTTGGCATTATCAAAGTCTATGTGTTCTCATTCCAAGGGGCTCTGAAATTATCTATTATATATATCGTTTTGTCCTGACGCTAACCTGACCCCTGAAAGCTGCGAGGCTGGAAGAGATTCTTTGGTTCTGCGTCCTCATTTGAGGATGGGAAACCGAAGGTCCAGGTGGGGGAAGTGTTTCCCAGAGTCGCCCAGTGGGTTAGGATGCAGAACCCAATGGCATTGGAATCCAGTTCTCAGGACTTGCAGGTCAAAGCTCTTCCCTCCTCATCAGAGGTGTCAAAACAGCTGTGTCCTGGAGGCCCTACGAGGCCACAAACAACGTGTGTCTGTTTGGCCCTCATTCAGCCTCTTCTTTAATTCGTTGTAGCATTTAACTATCAGGAGAGTAAGTATTAGAGACCACAGTTCTTCCTCCTCTTAAACACATCAGAGGATTTGGAAACACCAGGTCCTCGGTCCCGCTTGGCAACGTGGGACGGGAGAACCTGCTCTGGCCGGCAGGTGGCCTCCCACTGACCACACCCCTCTGGGCTCACCTGGCCATTCACATGGTCAGCCGGACCCGCAGCTGCTGACTTCGCCTCCCAGGGCTGCACCCACCACGTCACCGGCTCGCTTCTAGAACTGCAAGGTCGAAGAGCCTTTTAGGGTCCCTTCCCGCAGGAGCCTCGTTTCTGGGCAGGAAAACGAGTCTTATCTTGATCATTCTCTCAGCCTCGCTTCTCTAGCCATCCGGAAGCTGGTGTGCCAAGAGTAGTTCTCCCTTCGTTTTCCAGTGTGGAGCGTGCTGTCTTTCTGGCTGTCCCCATCTGAGCAGCTCAGAATGATTTATAAACAATCTGCCTGTTATTGTCTCCACAGCCCATGGCATGATTGCAGCTAAGCAGCCACAGAAGTTAAGCCGTGGGTCAGGGGACAGAGCCGGGAGAGGAGCCCTCACCAGCCCTTTAACCTCTGGCCTTCGCTATCCCGGTTGAGGGGTACATACTGTCCCCCATTATGCAGGACTGGGGGCCCTTTCAGTTGACCGCGGGGGCAGCAGTTAGAGGGCCGACTGGGATCAGTTAAGGACCCACCTCTACGTGGAACTTGAGTCTCGAAGTAAATGAATTAAATATGGATAAGAAGAAAAGAAAATTCATAAGTATCTGATTATCTCTGCATGGGGAGAGAGGGGGTGTTTCCACCTTCACCCAGGTTGTGAGAATTTTATTGGTAAAATTACCTGTGTCCCTTCCCCCACTGGCAATCAGCCACTTTCCTCCCTTCTGAGGAATGTCTTCTTTTTTCCCCTTCTTTTGTTATTTTTATTGACAGCCCATCACTGGTATGAAATCCTCCCCCCCCCCCTTTTTTTTTTTTTAACGAAGGCAGAGCCTTTTGTTTTGTTTTGTTTTCCCTTGTTTTGATTTTTGTTTTTGTGTTTCCGAAATGACAGAGCTGTGTCAGGGAGTTATTTGGGAGGGGCAGCTGGGGTAATGTTTATCATTTTTGGACAATGTGTTCACACAACCCTTTCCAACTAATGGGACAGCAAAGGGGAGAGGAGGGACTTAGGGACAGACAGGCGGATCCGAGCTGGCATCCTGTCCACGCCGAGTGCCTTTGGACAAGCAGTTTAAACTCGCTTAGTCTGAATCTCTTCTTCTCGAAAATGGGAACAATAAGACTACCTCGTGGAGTTATGGTGCAGATGCAGAGAAGATAATGTAGGTAAAACACGGCCGCCGATACCTGTTACTATTCATTCCTTTTCCCCTTTCCTTCCTGTTCTGTAGGCCAGGTTTAGACAAATGTGCCGAAAAAGCAGGGACTCCACATTCCCTAAGGTGTGTTCTGGAGGACACCGGTCCTCAGAAACATGCCGCGAAGATAGGTGATCAGAGCTTGGAAAATGATGTGCACACGAGTCCCTTCTGAAAACCCACCATGTGCAGTAGAACGTTCAAGGTCCTGAGAAGTCCTGCGATGAAGAAAACTGACTGGTCTCATTGACCCAAAGCTGCCCTCCCCAGTAGAGCATAGACCTGTTTGGTCAGGTAACTCATATGACCAGTGACTGTCTTCCTTCATAGTAGAAAGAGCCAGAGGAGAGAGACCGCCTTCTCATGGAGCTTCATAGCTGCGAAAGCATTTCTCATGCCTTGACCTTTCAGCTCTGCAAACACGCTGAGCCTCCAACCTGTGGTGGACCTTTGCACATGCCCTTCACTCTGCCTGGAATTCCTTCCACCCCAGACCTTTGTGTGGCTAATCCCTTCGTCTCATCCAGGTCTTAGTTCAGGTGTCCCCTAGGAGGCTTCCCCTGACCCCTCTGTGTGTAGTGTCCTGCCCACCCCTCCCCTAACAGCCACCCTCTATAATGTCACCTGGGTTTGGTGCCCTTACAATATGCATCACTATCTAAAACAAGCTTATCGATTACTTTTTTGGGGCACATGTCCTCCCTCCTCAAATACACACGGTGACAGGACTCTTCCACGGTAGCCCTAGTGTTTAGAACAGTGTCTGCTGCGCAGCGAGAGCCCCAGGCAAGTGTGTTGAATGGATGAGCCAGTGGCTGACATGTCCCCTGGTTTTGACAGTCTTGAGAGGTGGATCATTTTATCACCTCCACTTGACAGAGGAGGAAACTGAGGCTCAGGGTGTTACATAACTTTCCAAGATCAAACAACTGATAAATGGCAGAGCTGGGGCTCCCAAATTTGCCCACTCCCCAAGCCCTAGGTTCTTTCCATTCTAGGAAACCAAGTTTCCCAGTTTATCCTTTTCTTACAAAGAAGAACCTTAATAAGCACAGAAGGAGGGAGGGTGCTGTTTTTATCTTAATGGCCCCGTAGCCCAGAGAAGCCCAGAGCCATTGTCTTTCAAAAAGGGTTCCCAGAGCCCCCCTGGTGGTCATCAGATTGGGAGCCCAGGGACCTCCTGGGAGTGCAGAGCGAGAACGGCCAAACTGTAAGGTAAAGGTCAGAAGACTGGCTTGGAAGCTGGTAGCTTACAGAGTAAATCTATTTAAATTGGAACCATGTGGCTCTTTCCCCCAGCGCTTACACAACGTGAACAGATGCATTGTTTGGTGTCAAAGACCCTGCGTTGACTCCACAGCTACAGTCTCCACATGGAGCACCGCAGAGGCTGTCAGGGGCAGGAAAAGGGCGGAGGATCAGAACAGCTCAGCAAGTGTCACTTAATCCCACTCACCCTGCATTTCTGAAAGCGGCGGGGGCGGGGGGGGGGGGGCGCGGTATGTGGAGACTGCAAAGCTCACATCGGTGCGGGTCTGAGACCTGAAGCTAAGGCTTGCCCTTGTCTGGGTATTTCAAAAGTGAATTTGTTGGCGATAAGTTTTAGAGATGTTAGCGCCTCACACCCACCCCCGCACCTCCCACCCCACTTATCCCACTTTAATTCTTACCATACTTTTGAGCAGGGGCTAGAGAGAGGGGCTGAGTAACCATGTTCCTGTCAAATCCTCAGTGGGGTATCCTGGAAACTGGCACCAAGAAAAAAGTTGGGAATTTCTTCTTAAGTTGGTTTGACCACCCACCGCTCCTCGTGTCCTGGATAGAAACAGGAAAAAGAAAGCTTTGAGGCTCTGGATGGCAACCTGGCTGTCTGTGCATACTGTGTGCCAGGCGTTGTGTTAGACAACAGTCAGAGGGGCAAGTTAGAGAGAACTGCCTCCTGGAAGCTTTCAGTGTTCAAAATCAACATCTCAACGTCTGCAAAGTGCTTGAGAGTTACTGCAAGACACTGCCACCATTTGTTTCTTGCTATTTAGGAAACGGCTATTTCATGCAAGGCATTTTTATTGGCAGTGCGAAGTATACTGAGGTGAAACAGGCGTTATCTCTACCCTCAGGGAAGTTCTAGTCCAGGTGTGAGGTGAGGTTAACAGCAAGGACTTTGGAGTCACACATCTGGATGGGAACTTAAACAAGTAACTTGATCTTGCCGTCCCCGATTTTTCCAACTGTAAAATGAATAACACTTAGCTCATAGGGTTGCTGTGAGGATGGGTGAGCTCATGTATATAAGCAATCGGTGAATAGTCACTCATGTTATTAAGCGTCTGCATGATGGTAATATGAGGGGAAAGATCACCTAAGCACAGGGGTTTTATGTTTTTTTCCGTTTCCTTAAGGGTTAGCACACATTCCGGCACATGGTTGGCACCCAGGACCTGTGTTTTCAATGCATGAAGCAAGAGACCAGGCTTTTAGAGAAAGGAGGGCCCAGTGCGGCAGGGGAGCTTGCCTGGGACGCGAGAAAGCTTCCTGTAGAAACTTACATGGAGCTCGGACTTGAAGATGAATGGCATGATCTCTGCACAACTTTGCTAACAATTCATAAGTCACTTTACAGTTTATAAAAGACTTCTACTTTCAGTACCTCAGTTGAACCTCATGGACCTATAGGTTGGCCGAATTTGAGAGTACACTGAAGCTCAGAGAGGTGATGTACTTTACCTAAGTTAGACAGCTTCTAGGTAATAGAGCATAGGTTTATTCATACCATTAGCTACCACTTATTGAGTGCTTTTTTTTTTTTTTTTGCGGTACGCGGGCCTCTCACTGCTGTGGCCTCTCCCGTCGCGGAGCACAGGCTCCGGACGCGCAGGCTCAGCGGCCGTGGCTCACGGGCCCAGCCGCTCCGCGGCATGTGGGATCCTCCCAGACTGGGGCGCGAACCCGGTTCCCCTGCATCGGCGGGCGGACTCTCAACCACTGCACCACCAGGAAAGCCCTTGAGTGCTTTTATGTGCCAGGAATTCCACTCTGTGCTTTTGCTGAACCATCTGATTTAATTCTCACAGCGACCCTCGGAAGTGAGTGCTATTATAAAATATGAAGAGGTTTTCATTCAACTCAGTGCCTGGCAGATAAGAGACTCAAAGAATACTCGCCGTAATCATAATGATCCCCATTTTGCAGACGGAAAAACTGAGGTTCTGCAAGGTTTGAAGATTCATAACGTATAAGGTTTTCAAACTGTAGGATTTGAACTCCGGTTTGTCTGTTTCCATAACTTGTGCTTTTAGCGATAAACTTTGACCACTGCCTCCAGAGTCTTGTTCACTCTCTGTGTCTCCAGTTTCAGCCTCCGGAGATTTGGAGAGGAAGCCCATGAGGTTTTGTCTTCCAGCTGGAGTGCAGTCGTCCTGCAAGAAAGCGCCCACTCACCCTCTTGTTTCTTTCCTCCTCAGCTGCGTGCACTTCGCGTGTGAGGCCGCTGACTGCCCGAAGCTGGCTGTGGAGAACGCTTCTCTCAACTGCTCCAGCAGTGACCGCTACCACGGTGCCCAGTGCACCGTGAGCTGCCGGACGGGCTACGTGCTCCAGATACAGCGGGATGATGAGCTGATCAAAAGCCAGGTGTGCGCAGGTGCCGGGCTCAGAGCTCCTCTCCAGCCCAGGAAAGGCTGAGCGGATGTGGAACCTGCTCTCTGCTGACTCCTCAGCACTTAAAGTACTGCTGCCCCATAGTAGATGCTCAATAAATAGGTGTGGCTTGAATGAATGAGGGAGTCAACCTGGGATTTCTGAGACAGTGGTTCCTGTGCAGAGGAGCATACAACATGGACCAGAGTCCCCATATAGGTTGCAAATCTGGAAAACCGTGGGCTGAGCATGGACTTTGGACTGAAACCGTCGCAGTCAGAACTCTGCTACAGTCGAACGGGCTGCTTTCAGAAGAGGTGAACCCTCTGTCAGTGAGGTGCTCGTTCATTCATTTAAACATCTGCACACTGGGAACCAGATACTATAGTAGGTGCTAGAGAAAAAAGGTCACTGAGATAAACCTAGTTCCTCCTCTCAAGGAGCTTAGTGACCAGTGACCACGAGCAGAAGATGAGTGAGTGATGGCCTCACAGTGTGCTGAACACTGTAAAGGGAAGTGCAGGGTGTTGTGGAAGCACAGGGGGAGTCAAGGAAGGCTCCCTGGAAGAAGCGACATGAAAACTGAGAACTAGAGAGACAGACGGAGGGGCGCGTGTTGTGGGGAGGGAAGGAGGCAGGCTCTGGGCACAGGCAGGAATGGTCTGTGGGTGCCCATTGGTGACAAGGAGCACGCCGCAGACAGGTGTTTCTTTTACTGAACTCACCCAAGCAATGAGGCTGGAGGGGCAAGCAGGTTGCGCTGGTGCAAGGCCCTGTTAGCTTGGTCAGAAGTTTGAGGGTGATCTTTAGGGCAGCAGGGAGCTGTTGAAGGAAGTGGCGTGGTCAGATCATGGTGGATAAAGGTCCTTCCAGTGGCCCACCTGGGTGTGGCTTGGAGTCTGGCAGAAGACCGGCCGCAGGGAGAGCCATCGGGAAGTCATCAGAAGAGCATGTGGAAGGGGGATGAGTCCCGCACGAGGGTAGTGGCAGCGAGTGGACTTGAGATGTAGCAGAACGTTGCTTCGGCCAGTGTGGCTATGGGGTCTCGGGTGGGTGAGGGGAGTGGCAGTTAGTTAAGTCCTGAGATTTGGGGATTCCAGGTGCAGCCTCTCGGGGGGGCCCTGCCAGTGGACTCCCACTTTGTGCTCCAGGTACACAGGGCACGTTCCTTGTTGCTGGGAACACCTGCGTGCACGGTCCCCGTGGGACCTCTGGGACCCTCAGTTGCTTGTCTCAGACACCTGCTTCTGTGTGTCAGACACGGAAGGTCTGAAGTCCTGTGGAAACAATTAAGCTGGTTTTGGCAGTGAGGGACCTCTCCTCCCTTGGATGTGTGCTTAAGGGAGGAAAAGTGTCCTATGCTTTTAAAATCCCAACTCAACGTTTGGCATCCCCGATCCCCTGGGATTTGGCAGCTCCCTCCTTGAATGGAGGCCTCCGTGCCGGATGCCAGCCCCTCCCTTGGCTCTGTAGCATGGCCTCGCCCTTCCACGCCTAGCCCTGCCGTCTTCTAGTTTGGGTCAAATCCCTGTCGACCCTTTTTCATTTTCCCAGGCTCGTTCCTTCTTCACGTCCACCTCTCCCAGCTATTGAACCATCACATCTCCGAGTAGGGAGTGGCTCTTAGAGCAATCCTTGGGTTCAACGCCAAAGGGACAACTCAAGGAAAGGGACCTTCCCACGATCTCATAGCACAGAGGACCAAATCCGGCTCTCCAGTCTCCCCTGGCGATGCCCACTCTGTGCCAGGCACTAGAGGATGAAACACACAGTCTCCTCCAGGGCCAAGACAAGATACAAAGATCAACAGCCAGTGTCCCACTGCTGTGCCGTGTTTCAGAGGCTATTTCGTGAAAGAAGCCATCAGGCCCCCAGAGGTCTGAGTCTTAAGATTCTCAGCAACAGGATGGAAATGATGATCTGAGAGACTCTGTAGACAGCAGTGAAGAGCCTGGGCTCAGTTCCCACGCATCCTTTCTTCCAGCTGTGTAACTTGGAGCTAATCACTTCATGTCTCTCAGCCTCAGTCTCTGCAGCTGTAAAGTGGGAACTGAAACACCTCCTTCAAACAGTTGTTGGGATCATGGAAAGGGAGCTCGGGTTAAAACGCCGAACGCTGATCTCTGGGCGCCCGGCAAGAGCCTGCGCCGTAGCCTGGTGGGGAGAAGGGGGTTTCGCCACGTTTGGGGGGTTCCATTTGCTGTTCCTCACTGCGTCTGCCCCCGCCTTTCAGGCAGGACCCAGTGTCACGGTGACCTGCACGGAGGGCAAGTGGAACAAGCAGGTGGCGTGTGAGCCAGTGGACTGCGGCGTCCCGGACCAGCACCACGTCTACGCGGCCGCGTTCTCCTGCCTCGAGGGCACCACGTTCGGCAGCAAGTGCTCCTTCCGTTGCCGCCACCCAGCGCAGCTGAAAGGTAGCGCCCTTCCCGTGGGAGACCTGCAGGCTGCTCCCAGGTCCTCCAGCTGGGGCTCAAGCACTAAGGGGTGGACAGGGTTTAGGGTTTTATCTGTGTTTCTGATTCCTTTCTGCCCATTGTATTTATGTAGACTGCCTTGCTGTGCAGCTGAGGGGAAAGTGGAGTATGGATACGTATGGCACCTCTAAGGTCTTTCAAATCTTGCAAAAGAGGAAAGAGACAAGAAGGAAGGGAAGGAGGGGAGAAGGAAGGAAAAGATGCTAAGAAAGTAACATTTGGAACTGATGTGACTAGTTCACTGGGTAGGTTTAGGGCCCAGTAAGCCTGGGAGGGAAGTATTATTATTCTTCTCATTTTCACAGAGGAGGAGATCCAGGCTCAGAGAGGTGAAAGAACTTGTCCAAGATCATGCTGTTAGTGGGGGGGCTCCACCATGGGGCCCAGGTCTGTCTTTTTCCAAAGGCCACTGCTTCTCCTTAGGAAGGGCTAGCTCAGAGAGGAGTGGTTCTGGGCGGAAAGTGCTTACAGGGATCTCGCGGGCAGGGTGCTAGGGGTATTTGGGTGAGTAAGACATAGTCTGGCGAACTGGAGAAGAGGACTTAGGTTGGAAATGAGTGAGAGGCTGGCCTGGGTGACCTAGACTGTCAAGACTAAAAGGGCTCTTTAAACTAGTCAGGAATAACTGATTATTGGAAAGATGGTGAAACTGAGGTCCAGTGAGAGGAGGGAAGGAACTTGTACAAAATCGCAGAGCAAGTTAACGGCATCATCAGAACGACGCTCTTGGCTTCTGGTTGCGTATTGGATTTGGACACTGTACTCAGTTCTCCCAGGTGCCAGGACTCTCTCCTTTGCTTGGTTTGTCGGAGGAAACATTGCCCCTTTATCAGACACCCCAAATGGTATCTCACTAAGCAGGTGTCCTACCTTGGGGTTCATCATTCTATAGAGTGGGAACAAGTGGACTTCTGTGGAGTGGGGGTGGTTTGGAGGGAGGTGTGTAAATCCCCTTCAGCTTAGATGTCACACTGCAAATTCATGAGTTTCAGGCATTTTGATGATTAGAGAAAGTCAATAGTGTCCCCAAATTTTCAAGGAAATACAGAACTTCAAAAGATTACTACACATAGTAAGACTCAATAAAGTGTATAGACTGAGTGGCTGGATAAATTGATGAAAGTAATACCATAAGAAATGTTTCTTTTAAGAAATGAATGAAGGACCCGGCAATCTCACTAAACTGCCCCAAAAGAAAAGCAGGAAACACTTCTGGGATACATCCTTTAGGTCCCCTCATTTTTTTTTTTTTTTTTTTTTTTTTTTACCCAAGAAGATTTGAATGTAAAATCATTTTATTTGAGCTGCTGTAGAGATTGAGATCTGAGAGAGGTGAAGAGGCCAGTGGAAACTGTAAACCCTCCATCTTTCAGGTTACCTGAGCCCTTCCCTTGGCCCCATTTGCCCAGAAGTGGGACCTGTTAATAACTCCAGACTAGGAAGTCACACTACACCTCTCAATCAGAGGCCCTTGGGAAAGGGAGGTGGATAAATTAGCATTGATTATTACAGCCCTCATTGTGGCTAATAATAATCCTTAATCAAAATGATTCGGGCCCTTCTACCATTGCTTCTCTGCTTGACTCTGGTGGAGGGGGTGACCCTACCATGCAGACATGGCCCCAGGAGGACCGCCATTTTGATCGTTGTTGATACCCACTTTGCTCTTCCCTTGAAAACACAGGGCAGCATCTCGCCAGTGACCACATTGACCCACCAGGACCCATTGGCATACCATGCCCTTGTTTCTCAGCATCATCTGATGTTCAGATTCCAGGTTTTGATGCTTTGACTTGGATCTTCTGGCAGCAAAAACTGGGCAGAGGTCCTTTTACCTCTCTCTTGAGCTTGTTAATGATGCCTCCCTTCTTAAGCCAGAAGATAAAGAGGTGATCAAAACAAAATTTTACCACATTTCTTGTTTGCTTCCCTTTCCTCCCTTCGTTTTTCCTTTCCCTGCAGCGTGGTTTAAGCAAAAAGAATGTGAGCTTTCGTCAGACAGACTGGGATTCCACTCCCGGTTCTTCCCCAGCTGTTTGATCTTAGGAAAGCAATTTCACATCCTTGAGCCTCAATACTCTCATTTGTAAGATGGCTGTAAGAGCAGCCACGTTGAAGTGTCATGTTGAGAATTAAAAGAAATGGTGTGTACAAAATGCGCTGTTAGTGGGGGGGGGGCTCCACCATGGGGCCCAGGTCTGTCTTTTTCCAAAGGCCACTGCTTCTCCTTAGGAAGGGCTAGCTCAGAGAGGAGTGGTTCTGGGCGGAAAGTGCTTACAGGGATCTCGCGGGCAGGGTGCTAGGGGTATTTGGGTGAGTAAGACATAGTCTGGCGAACTGGAGAAGAGGACTTAGGTTGGAAATGAGTGAGAGGCTGGCCTGGGTGACCTAGACTGTCAAGACTAAAAGGGCTCTTTAAACTAGTCAGGAATAACTGATTATTGGAAAGATGGTGAAACTGAGGTCCAGTGAGAGGAGGGAAGGAACTTGTACAAAATCGCAGAGCAAGTTAACGGCATCATCAGAACGACGCTCTTGGCTTCTGGTTGCGTATTGGATTTGGACACTGTACTCAGTTCTCCCAGGTGCCAGGACTCTCTCCTTTGCTTGGTTTGTCGGAGGAAACATTGCCCCTTTATCAGACACCCCAAATGGTATCTCACTAAGCAGGTGTCCTACCTTGGGGTTCATCATTCTATAGAGTGGGAACAAGTGGACTTCTGTGGAGTGGGGGTGGTTTGGAGGGAGGTGTGTAAATCCCCTTCAGCTTAGATGTCACACTGCAAATTCATGAGTTTCAGGCATTTTGATGATTAGAGAAAGTCAATAGTGTCCCCAAATTTTCAAGGAAATACAGAACTTCAAAAGATTACTACACATAGTAAGACTCAATAAAGTGTATAGACTGAGTGGCTGGATAAATTGATGAAAGTAATACCATAAGAAATGTTTCTTTTAAGAAATGAATGAAGGACCCGGCAATCTCACTAAACTGCCCCAAAAGAAAAGCAGGAAACACTTCTGGGATACATCCTTTAGGTCCCCTCATTTTTTTTTTTTTTTTTTTTTTTTTTTACCCAAGAAGATTTGAATGTAAAATCATTTTATTTGAGCTGCTGTAGAGATTGAGATCTGAGAGAGGTGAAGAGGCCAGTGGAAACTGTAAACCCTCCATCTTTCAGGTTACCTGAGCCCTTCCCTTGGCCCCATTTGCCCAGAAGTGGGACCTGTTAATAACTCCAGACTAGGAAGTCACACTACACCTCTCAATCAGAGGCCCTTGGGAAAGGGAGGTGGATAAATTAGCATTGATTATTACAGCCCTCATTGTGGCTAATAATAATCCTTAATCAAAATGATTCGGGCCCTTCTACCATTGCTTCTCTGCTTGACTCTGGTGGAGGGGGTGACCCTACCATGCAGACATGGCCCCAGGAGGACCGCCATTTTGATCGTTGTTGATACCCACTTTGCTCTTCCCTTGAAAACACAGGGCAGCATCTCGCCAGTGGCCACATTGACCCACCAGGACCCATTGGCATACCATGCCCTTGTTTCTCAGCATCATCTGATGTTCAGATTCCAGGTTTTGATGCTTTGACTTGGATCTTCTGGCAGCAAAAACTGGGCAGAGGTCCTTTTACCTCTCTCTTGAGCTTGTTAATGATGCCTCCCTTCTTAAGCCAGAAGATAAAGAGGTGATCAAAACAAAATTTTACCACATTTCTTGTTTGCTTCCCTTTCCTCCCTTCGTTTTTCCTTTCCCTGCAGCGTGGTTTAAGCAAAAAGAATGTGAGCTTTCGTCAGACAGACTGGGATTCCACTCCCGGTTCTTCCCCAGCTGTTTGATCTTAGGAAAGCAATTTCACATCCTTGAGCCTCAATACTCTCATTTGTAAGATGGCTGTAAGAGCAGCCACGTTGAAGTGTCATGTTGAGAATTAAAAGAAATGGTGTGTACAAAATGCCAGGGCCGGAGAAAGTGCTTAGTAAATACTCATCTCCAAGGGGCACCCCTATGAGAATCCCGGCAGTGGCTACCCTCTCGGCCCCTGACCTCTTTGTCCCACGGAGGCCTTAGTCCTGGGAGCTGTGGAGACGCGATCCATCCTCCATGCTCCTCTCAGGACCTGGAGGTTAGTGTCCTCAGTCAGACAGCCACCACCCAGGAGAAGCACTGAGTGTGGCCCTAAAACTGGTCTAATGCAGGTAGCACCACAAACTCACTTGCCCCTTAGAATCCAGGCGTACACAAAGTACCCTGCGAACTCAACAGCCCTAGAATCACTCCCGCCAAGGTCCTTTATCAAATGACCACTAAAAGCACAGACCAAACCTACAGACATGCACGAGGGAAAAAAATACTCTCAAGTTTAAAAAAAACAACTTCAATATCAAAATCATAAACGTTTAATTAAATGGCTAAAATTGCAACGTTACTTCCATGACCTCGTCAGCCTCACCTCAACCATGTGGGGTGCCCTGGATATCAATTCTGGAGTGGAGCTTCTGAAGCAAGCATGTGCTCATCCTACAAAAGTCTTTCTAGGGACTTCCCTGGCGGTCCAGTGGTTAAGACTCCGCGCTTCCACTGCAGGGGGCGTGTGTTCGATCCCTGGTGGGGGAACTAAGATCCCGCGTGACGCGTGACACGGCCAGAAAAAAGAAATCTTTCTAAAAGGCCCACTGTCTACTTCTGTCTAACCTCAGATTTCAACTGAGTCTATTCACTAGCTTCCAGAAGATACCTAATACCATGGAGCATCTTCTGATTTCGTAGACTCTCCTGAAGATAGGGACGTGAGGTGAGCGCCCACAACCTGCGGCGTCCAGGCTCCCGCCCAACCTCCGCTCTCTTCCTTACCCCTTACCCTCTCCCTCAGAATCCTGTCCGGACCTCCCTTCCTCTAGGAATTTCACGTCCTCTCTCAGGCAGAGACCCTTTCATCTTTCTCAGAAGCAGATAGCCAGCCCTGGACGATTCCGCTTTATCACGAGGGTCTCATCGTGATCGGCATCTTCCTCATAAAAACAGGGTCACCCCCGAAGAGGAATTCTCATACCACTCCTCAGAGAATGCTGCTTTCTTCCTCTTATCATCCTCCTACTTTGGAGATAACAGGGTCTAGGATGTCACTGGGTCCAAACCACCACTAGGTGCTAATGATAAAGCACTACTCACATCCTTCCTGGGGACCTGAGCACTGTGGAGAAGAAACTCGTTCAAGATCACACAGCTGCTTATGAAGCCGCCTTTAGATATGAGCAGTGATAAGAATACAGACCAAGCAGCAGTTTTATCTCTTAGATAATTCTCCCTGTCTCCCTCACTCCCTCGCCCCCACTCCACTCTGCATGGTCGCTCAGGCTTCAGGAGTCAAGCCTAGTCTTACTTCAGGGTCCTTAGCTGCTGCCCCAGAATCCCTTTGGCCTTTTCTAAACCATGCCCCTCAACCCAGAACTCCCATCAAACCCTGAAACAGAGGGCAGAGCCGGGAGAAGCCTAGAGGTCACCAAGGCTAATCATTTCATTGTGCAATGCAGAAACTGAGGTCCAAGACAGGAAGGCATGTCTGCAAGGTCACGTATGAGTTACCATCAGCACTGGGGCCAGAAGGTCACCCAGGGGTCCTGACCCTAGAAATGGTGCCCTCTTGCTAGGTGCGCCATTCCCACCAACCTGGTGAAATAATCCCACTTTTGCATTCCCCAGCCCCTCCTATATGGCAGGTGTCCAACATTCCAGGCTCTCTGCTCCCTCTTCTTAGGACATTCTCCATCAATTATCCCTGTCTGTGACTGCATCTTAGCACATTCTTTTTCTTTGTGTCTAACGTACGGGGCCTCTTGGTAAAGAAATTTGGAAGTGAGTGACACCGTTCTGGACAGCGGGGACGGGGAAGGAGTGGTGAAATCTTACTCTATGACTAGTTTTGATTTTGGGGATACTCCACTCGTCCACAGTCCTGATTCCGTGAGGTTTTTCTCTAGACAGCAGTTCTTCTTTGGCCATGCTCTTGGGTGCAAGCTCTGTAGCGGGGTCAAGAGAGCACGCGGGAGTCAGACAGACCTGGAGTGAGCCCCAGCTGTAGTTTGAGCAGCTCACTTTCCCACTCAGGGACTCACTTTTCTCACCTACAAAATGGGATTAATGACAAATTGGGTTATTAGGAGGATCAAGGAGATGGCGCCAGTAATTCTTCCTAGGCCTGCCTCGTAGACTCAATCACAGACAGCTACTGGTAGAATTCCTTTCAGACATTTGCGGGGGGGGAATGGACAATTAAATAATCAAAATGTAATCTGAATCACCCAGGCTGGAGCTGAGAGAGCCCAGTTTTACTGAGCAAATGATGCTTTTTGGGACTGCCAAGCCCAGCTCAGATTTTCTCTTTAACTCCTTGGGATTCCAGGAGCCTAGAAATGTGCTTTCAGGACTAAAATCGGCAGATGATTGCATGCTTCTCCTGGTACCTCCATCTCTCCTGCCTCAGCTTCTCCCTGACTTTATGCAGCCCTAGCACTGGGGGAGGCCTCTTCTCTATTTGTCTTCCTTGTTCTTCTTCTTCTTGCACTGTCACTTCTGTCAAGGTCTGTTTCTTAACAGGAGCAATGAAGCTGAATCTCGTCCCAGTTCTACCTTTGGTTAATACAACCTCCTGAGTGCTGGTTTGTCCTTATCCAAAGGATAAGGTTTGTCCTGGTCCAGCTACCTGCATTTTTGTTTTCTTAATACAGTGGCCAATATCCCTCCACATCCTAAAATATTAGAGCTGGACGAGAACTTAAAGACGGCTTTGGTTTAGGGACAGAGAGGTTAGGTGACTTGTTCAAGGTCACACGTAGATTCATAATACTCCACGCATTTAACAGATGGATACTGAGGGCTTACTATGTGCTTGCCACAGCGTAGGTTCTGGGAATAAAAGAATGAACAAGGCCAAGTCCCAGACCTTAGGATGTGGGCAATGCAAACACCCTATACAAGGCATTAAGAAAACCAGACATAGGTCTCCTGGCACTTCCCTCCTTGTATTCTACTCTAGGTTAATTTCAATCTTAAAGGCACTCTCAAGGAAATGGGGTCTTCTAGATACTCTTTAAAATACAATAATAGGGCTTCCCAGGTGGCGCAGTGGTTGAGAGTCCACTTGCTGATGCAGGGGACACGGGTTCGTGCCCCGGTCCGGGAGGATCCCACGTGCCGTGGAACAGCTGGGCCCGTGAGCCATGGCCGCTGAGCCTGCGCGTCCGGAGCCTGTGCTCCGCGACGGGAGAGGCCACGACAGTGAGAAGCCCGCGTACCGCCAAAAAAAAAAAAAAAAAAAAAAAAAAAAGATAAATTTCTTTTGACAGTACATTTATAATTATTTTAATACTCACTAGAGATTGAAATTTCCTTAGCCTGTAGACAGGCTGAGCAAGATTCATTTTCCTGACTTTAAAAGATGAACAAACAAAAGTACAAGGTCACATAACTTTCTGACACCATCTCTGACATCGGCACTCTTCCCCTCAACCAGGGATTCCAGGCTCAGAAATGCCTTCACCTCGTGTCCTGAGTCATGTTCTCCCAGGAAACACAGGGAGAGGAATGAGAAAAGGAGGCATGGAAATGATAGAAGCGTCAGGATCTCTTCTAAAGCCAGTTACCTCTCTGGGCAGTTGGAGCTTAGTCCCGCTGGGGAAGAGTGGGAGACAGGGTAGAACATTCCTCTGGAAACTGTCTTGTTCATGCCCCAGCTCCTTCACTGGTTGAGTGCTACTTCCAGAAGCACTGACACCTCAGCGCTGTGAGCTTGCCCTGTGTGCAGCAGAGCCTCTCCCTGGTCAGAACAAAAGGCCTCCAGTGACAGATGGCTGCAGGTGCAGTAGGCATCCTTCAATGTATAGAGGTCAGAGCCAAGGGGACGAGGGCAGGGCATGGACAGCGGTGTCCTACCTACTTTCTTCAAAGCCCCAGGGTGGCTGCAGGGTGGCGGCCACAGCTAGGGCGTGGAGACGCTGATTCTGCACAGTTCAGTGCTCGCTGTGAGGTGGGGCATGTCCATGGTCCTGAATCACCGGTTCCTGCTTTAGCGTGCTTCTTCTTTTGACTGTGGTGCACGGCTAACTCCTATTTACCCTCTCCCAGAAGGTTCATTTCTGGCTTGCATTTTCTCCCTTGATTAACATTTTGCGATTTTTATGTTAGTTTGCCACAAAGGAACCATGACTTCTGCTTCGCGATCTATGATTGGCGTAGCTGGTAGGGTGTACTTTTAAAGCACCTCAGCCCTTTCTCCAGAGGTATTTTATCCTTCTTGGGAAATTTAGAGAGGGTGTGCTTCCCTGATCTTTTGTGACTGCCCTCCCCACTAAGTGCTTGCTGAGCCGGGGCTCTCCCAAACACTGCGCCCGTCACAAGGGCCAAGCGAAAAAGCAGTCTATGGTCTCTGGTATTCTGGAGCCCTCTCTGCTTCTGTGGAAGCCAAATGAGTCACCCTTCCACGCCCTTTTTTCTTTTTACTTGATGTAGAAATATCTGTAGTTTGCAGTTTATCACAGTTTATCAGCGTGGAATCCTCTGTGGGGCTTGCAGACCCTAAACTGTCTTGTACTCTCCAGATGACTCACGCAGACACAGGAGGAGAAAGAAGAAAGTGAGCGGAGAGAGAAGCAACAGAGGAGCCTACATACCCTCCCACCTTTCTTCTTTTTCATGCTTTATTTCTCTCCATAGTACTTCCCACCTTCTAGCCTACGAAATAGTTTGCTTTTTTAGGATATTTTTATGTATTCCTCCCTATTCCACTAGAACATAAGCTCCAAGAGGGCAGGGTTTGGGTTTTGTTTTGTTCACTGCGTCGTCCCAACGTAGACAAGAGTAGCTGGCACATAGTAGGCGCTAAATAGATGCTTGTTGAACGAATGAAGGCTTCCATGCGACCCCCTATGGTCCTTTCAGGTCTGCTACTGAAGGCAAAGGTTAGGAGGGAGAGAGGGGGGAGGTGAGGAAGAAAAGAAGAGGGAGGGAAGGAGGGAGAGAAGAAGCAAATAAGGAATTTGACAGCACTTCTTCTTTGGCAGTGCAGTTCATAAATGTTGTTTCATCTTATCTTCTCATCACCCTGAAAGGCAGGAGCAATTGCTTTCTCTCTGTAGATAGGAGACTCGGGGCTTGGCTCTCTCAGAATAGATCCTGAGAGCTCTGCTGAGCAAGTATAGCCAACTTGCCATTAAAACCCACAAAATCAGCTTTAAACCCCACTTTAGACTTTTACTAACCAGGAGAACTTGGTCAAGTCTCTTGTCTCTCTTAAGTCTCTGTTTCCAAATGGGAAACATCCTACTAAGAGCAACTGTGGTGAGAGTAAATGAGATCACACCGCAGAAGTACTCAGTATGTCGTAAATGATCAGTAAATGACAGTTTCATCCCTATCCGCCTCTCCAACTTCCAAATCCCGGAGCCTCCCGTGTGATTCCAGTCCTGGTTGTCAACACCTTTCAAGAGTAACGGGGAAGAGGAGAGTTTGGTTGAGAGATCCAAGTTTCAGGTCCGTCTCTCATTGTCTTGGGGAGGTTTGGGGCAGGCTGCGCATCGATAATATATGACCTGGCAGTGAAAAGCCTGACTCCCCGTGTTTTACTTTTATGTGTAACGTTCCCCATCAGGCCCGCTTCCCGATGGCAGTCAGCACGTCTGTTGGAGCTGGCACGGGCTGTGGGGGACGTGCTCATCCCTCGGCCGCTTTGGCAAAGCTCCACTGAATACTGGGGCCTGAAAAGAAAAGCAAACCTCCGGATACCACAGCGCTCTCACTTCTAGGCGTAAGGGGGGCTAGGACAAATACAGGGGTACAGGGCTCAGAGAGGGAGCGGCAGCTAGAGGTCACACGGCACGCTGATCTCAGAGGTCGGAGATGATTCTGATAGGAGCTTGCTCTGCCAGTTATGAGAGGGCACGTGCCTTCGTCTCCGGGCTCGAATGTCCGTGGCAAAGGAGGGAGGATGGATTGAAGGGTTATGGAGTTCTCTTTTCTATGCAGTATAAGAGGTTTCAGAATCAAGAGTCAGGAGCCTTGAATTTTAATTCACTGTAGACATGGGGTACGTCACTCCCCAAGTTGCATCTGCTTTTTTTGTGTGGCAGCTCTTTTTCTCCCTAGGTTCCTCAGTTGTAAGTGGAAGGGTCTGGAATTATATGTGAAAGATCCTCTGGTTCTTCAAGTTGGCTTCAGTCCAGGCAGTGCTTGAATTGGGCTATCAGAGACCACCCTCCGCCCCCCCCGCCGACCCCACCACCCCCCGCTAACCCTGCCTGCCTGTGTCCTCCAGGCAACAACAGTCTCCTGACCTGCATGGAGGACGGGCTGTGGTCCTTCCCAGAGGCCCTGTGCGAGCTCCTGTGCCTGGCTCCACCCCCGGTGCCCAACGCAGACCTCCAGACGGCCCGCTGCCGGGAGAACAAGCACAAGGTGGGCTCTTTCTGCAAGTACAAGTGCAGACCTGGGTACCACGTGCCCGGCTCCTCCCGGAAGTCAAAGAAGTAAGTGGGGCTGCGGAGGCAAACTCACACGTGCCTGGGGTGGGGGAGAGCCAGGTCTGGCTGTCTGGTTAGAAGGAAGTGCTCACTTCTCTGCTAGAGACAGTACCCACCATTCCTCCCATTCTCGCTGGTGGGAATCTAGAAGGATATTGTTAACAACTGCCTGCTGGCTGTGTGCCCTCAGGCAAGTGACTTCACTTCTCTGGGCCTCTATTTTTCAGCAATAAGATGGGGATGATAATAACAGTTACCACATAAGATTGCTGTGAAAAATGAATGAGGACGTATATGTAAAGTGCTTGCAAAGTGCCTGGTATATAGTAAATGGTGGGTATTGATACCATCCTGCTCCAGGATCCATCAGAGGAGATGGGCCAGCAGGGCTTGAATTTTATTTCAGTCCACAGGTAACTCTTGCTTGGCCCTGAGAAAGGAACGTTTACCTTAACCCCTACCACCCCACAGGACAGGCAGGGAATCAGGAAGGGGAAAGGGAGACGTGAGGCCAGCCGGCTCCAGAGAAACGTGGGTGCAGAGCGTGGCTCCAGCCATTTGGTCCCTGAGATGTCTCCTCTTTTATCTCTTCCTTGAAGACGGGCCTTCAAGACCCAGTGCACCCAAGATGGCAGCTGGCAGGAGGGGGCTTGCGTTCCTGTGACTTGTGACCCTCCTCCGCCGAAATTCCACGGGCTCTACCAGTGCACTAATGGCTTCCAGTTCAACAGCGAGTGCAGGGTCAAGTGTGAAGATAGCGATGCCACCCAGGTGAGAGTCCTTGAACTTGAGGTCTATACTCAGGTCCCGCTCCTCTCTGCTTACCAAAGACCGGCCAGTGTTTTAAGAGCCACGTCCTCTAGGAGACTCTCTCCGGATGCCAGAATTGTATAATAGCAACATCGGCAATGCAGACGTAAGGAGCTGGGTTCTCACCATCTTTCTTTGTAATCTCTCTGAACCTCGTTGTCCTGCCTGTATCGCTGCATTTTACTGGTTCCGAGAGTCTTCGCTCTGAACCCCTACGAAAGAAATCACGTGTGGAATCCCAGTGTATGAAGTCGATCCGCGTTAAGGAGTGACCAAGGCTGTTTGGCCAACTTTCTACCACCATCACCACTTATGTTGGTCCCTGAAATACTTAAAATCATGACTTTCACTATCTTGAGACATCAACTGGCTCCTCAAGCATAAAGAGAAAGGGAGCCATATTTAGACTAGAGGTACAGCTTTGAGAATACTGTGGAAGAAGGAAGGACAGAGAGAGATGGAATTTTATCTCAATCCACGTGTAACTGAGACAAAGCCCGACACTCCTGCCGGCCCTGCGGAAGGAGTTCTGTGAATGCATTTTCCTTCCTCCCGACGCATGCACGCCCCCCCCTCCACCCACTAAGACGGGTAGGGAATCAAGAATGGGAAAGAGGGCTTCCCTGATGGCGCAGTGGTCGAGTCCGCCTGCCGATGCAGGGGACGCGGGTTCGCGCCCCGGTCCGGGAGGATCCCACGTGCCGCGGAGCGGCTGGGCCCGTGAGCCACGGCCGCTGAGCCTGCGCGTCCGGAGCCTGTGCTCCGCGACCGGAGGAGAGGCCACAACAGTGAGAGGCCCGCGTACCGCAAAAAAAAAAAAAAAAAAAAAAGAATAGGAAAGAGAATGATGAGCCAGCTGGCTCCAAAGAAGACTTAAGTCCACAAGGAGCTCCAACCCTGAGAGAACCAACCATTTAGGGTTGACACCTCAAGCCCCATGACTCACAGGTGTGCAAGGCCAGGGTTCAGCCAACTGGGCCCCAGTGCAAGTTTCTCCCCCGTCAGTCCTTAGTCTTCATTAGCATCTACCAGATACCAGACACTGTCAAAGCAGCATCCTCAGCTCCTCTCACTCCCGCTCCCACATCCAGATAGCCACCAAGTCCTACCCGTCCTCTCTCTCAGTCAGCTCCTGTGAACTGTTGTCATCTGGCTCCAATGCCACCGCCCTGACTCAGGCCACCAGCATCACTCTCCTGGGCCGCCATGCAGCTTCCTGGCCACCTCCCCGCTTTCTCCTTGCCTCTCTCCAGTGTATTATTCGCATTTTGGCCAGAGTGGTTTGTTTAGAGCACAGATGTGATCTTAACAGTTCCCCTGCCCAAAGCCCTTTGTGAACCAGCGAGCCCCATCCCCCTTAGGATAAATCCCACCTGTGCATTCAGGACGTCTGCCCCATCACCAGTCAGATGGATCTCCCCTTCACCTGGGCATTCTCTGTGAAAAAGCCCCTGTCACCTTTTCCAGCCACCTCACTCCTAAGCATCCTTCACAATTCAGCCCAGGTAGCCCTCCTTCCAAGGACCTTTTCCTGACCCTTCCACTGTGGGCTCCATGCCCCTCCTAGGGGTCCCCCCATTCACAGCATCGACCACACTGCACTGTAATTCATTTCACATTCCCCCCCCCCGCCCCGCCCCCGCCAGGTTCTGAAATGCCTGACCACAGCTTTAATCTTCCCTGTGTTTTCAGCACTTGGGACAGTGCCAAGCACCTAATAGGTGCTCAGGAAGTGGCAGGGCATGAGAGAAAGAGGTGCAATGGACATCCAGGCCAGTCTCCTCATTTTCCAGATGAGAAAGTCACTCACCCACCCAAGGTGACATGGCCGGTGTCGGCTGAGTCAGGATCGGAACCCAGGTCCCCCCCAACTGTGGACAGACTGAATCCAGTAGGCAGTACCTGAAAAACTCAGGGATGTCTGTGCACCCGAGTCATTCCCATCCCCGGCTGCCAGGGAAGCAGAAGCCAGTGCCGAGAACAAGCAAAGGCCGGAGATTACCATGGCCTCACGCAGCCGATCGGCTTCCCTCTCGCTCCCTTAACCTAAAACTGTTGCTAACAGTTACCAGAACTGCTGAGCCGAATAATATTCTGGCCGTGGTCACGTTATCAAACCGAAACCCAGTCTGCCTGCGGCCTGCCAAGTACCTTTCATGGCCAGTTTGTATTTAAAGGAGAGGAAAATGTAGATTTATCAGACGACTCAAGCAGTTCTGTTTGGCAACTGGCAGAGAGGCCAGACACAAAGGAGCAGGGTATTGCTTGCCGGCTAAAAGAATGAGGGAACACATGCCAAATGGGCTCCTAATGCAATTGACGTTTCTAGTTTGTACTGCAAATGAATTTCCTCTACTCTCAGACCAGGGGCCTGAGAGCCAAATCTCGTATTCACCTCAGATCCCCTCTTGCTGCCTGTAAGCACAGCTGAAACGTACGGCCCAGAGTATCTTGAATCGAACAGCTCGTATGGGCGAGAATTCTTTGCTTTCCAGACAAGTTCCAGATCCTGGCGAGAGAGGACAGGGGCTGCTGCAGGGGAGGTTCACATGCTCCTTTCCACGGCCACTGAAAGCAAATTAGCGAATCAAACCTCGACTTCATTCACTCCTTGGGAGCCAGTATGATGCTGGACTCGGAGTGTGAACCCTGGCTTCACCGCTTACTAGCTGGAGGACTTGGGCAAGTTGTTTAACTCTTTAAGCTTCAGTTTCCTCATTCATCAAATGGGGGAGGGGAAATAATACTACCTACCTTATAGTCTATTTGTGAGGGTTAAATGAGGTAATGAAAGTAAGGCATGTCTATGAGTAACCCCTGGAATTGTAGAGTGTACAACCTGTGCCACCATGCCTGGCAGCCTTGGGGAAGGCACAAATGAACTAGCCTGCCTTTAAGGTCGCTTCTAGTGGAGAGATGCCACGTGCATCATGACGTGCCACGTGGGCTCTTACAGAACCTGGAAACGAAGGCAATGGCTTGAAAGTTAGCCCTCTGTCGGTAGCTAGCCCCGGAAAGTCAACCGTCACGCATGAGGCCAGGATATAGGTTGGGGAGACCGATAGGAACCGTAGGAACCTGACCTCTTGCTCACATAAACCTGTAGAATATATAGACTCTCTAGATGAGCACTACCCTGTAGAACCTTCTGCTATGATGGAAATGTTCCACGTCTGCGCTGTGCAATATGGTGGCCTCCAGCCACGTGTGGCCGTGGACCACTTGAAACGCGGCTAAGCGACTGAACAGCTGAATATTACATTTGACTTAATTTTAAATCCTTCAAGTTTAAATGTAAACAGCCACACTTGTATAGTGCCTACCATATTGAACAGTTCAGCTCTAGAGTTTATAGTGTTATTATCCCTGTAAACCAAGACAGAGAGCCTTAACAATAACAGCTTAAAAAAAAATTTTTTTTTTTGGAGTATTTCCTGACTGCCAAACTGAAGCCAGAGATTTTCTCCCACTTTGACACCTCGTAAGAAACTTCTGAAAAAGAAGCAGTAGGCCCATTTTGCAGATAAGGGAAGAAAGCTGGTGAAGCCAAGCTGTTGCCCACGGTTATGTGTTCGTAGGTGGTGATGACCGGCTGCAGGGCCCTGCTTTTCCCACCGTCTCCAGACATTTCCAGGGCAGGGAGTGGCAAAGGACAGGGATTCCATCTCCAGACGACTGGGGAGAAGTGCTAATTGTCTCAGCATTTAATCCGACTCACATGCTCCTGAGCTGTCCGAGGTGATAACACAGTGACAAGCACCGTGGGGGGCTTTGTAGGTGATTAGGGGAGTGGGCTGTCTTGGGATGGGGACAGGGTCTGTGGGAGATGCATGCACAGGGGCTGCAGCAGGAGAGGAAGAAGCTAAAGGTGCTTTTGGAATGAAGTAATGCACCCAATGGTGGACTTCAGCAACGCAGCAGGAGCCAGAGAGCAAGGGTGGGAGTGGAGCCAGGAATGCACCCAGTTCTTTGCACGGATCACAGAGGAAGGATGTAAAAGCCTTTCTGCCACTAGGGGTGTGCAGCTGGCCCTGCCTTTCTGGGTCTGCTCTGGACACAGCACAGCTCTCATAGTTTCAGGGTTGTCACATGCTTGCCCGAGAACGCAGGGCTTCCTGGGGGAAGTCAGAGACATTCCAGGCCCACGTGATGCTGGAGGTGGGCCAGACCTTAGAGATTTTCTAGTGCAACCCACTTACCTTATAGATGGGACCACCGGAGCCCAGAGAGGGGAAGCAACGTACCTCAAGTCACACAGCAAGTTATTGACACCAGCAGAGTCAGATCTGACACAGAGTCTCAGATCTCCTAACCAAGTCGTTGCACAAGCCACATTTTCTGCCCATCCTTACTCCTGGAGCCGCGTGTCACCCCTGTATCTCACTGGGAGGAAGCAAAATACATGTAAGGCCATTGACTGGACACATAGGCAAAGAGCGGACAGCAGTGTGATTTATGGAGCATTACTACATTTCAGTCTGGGCTAAGTGCTTTACACAGACTACTTCATTTAAGCCCCACAGCATCTGGCGTTACTGTCCCATTTTGAAGATGGGGAAGATGTGGTTCAGTGAGGTAAAGTGGCTTGCCCACCTTATACAACTAGGAGGTCCAGGTAGAACTGAGACTCCAGTTGTTAGGTCAGGCTGCCTCCAAAGCTTAACTGTTTATATCCTGCACTGCACCTTGCGGTTCTGCCTTGCTCTGATGTTGCCGTGTTTCCCTCTGCCATTATTTTGTTTATTTTCATTTCTGCTAAGTAGAAAAAGTCTAGGTTTCCCTCTCCACTCATCCCCCAGCCTCTTCTCCCCACCTCCCCTCCCCTGCATTGTAGTAAAGCTCAGAGGCTTACAGGAAGAGGTCTGGCTCTGGCCCCGATGACCTCCGTGACTTGGGCCTGCTGCCTCCCTATTTTGGTGGCTGCCATTTCTAAAATGTGCGTGATGCCTGGGCTGATTCTGAAGTTCCCTCAGAGACAGTGCAACAGGGTGGTTAAGAGCTCATCTAACCCTTAGAGAGCTTGATGTGTGTGTTAAACTCCTTCACGTAACCTACCTCACTTAATCCTCGTGGTGACTTTCTCAGGCCATGAACTGCAGGCTTATTTAACAGTTGAGGAAACTGAGGCAGAGAGAAGTTAAGGAACTTCCCTAAGTCTACACAGTGGGAAAGTTGCAGAGATGGGATTTGAACCTGGGCAGCTGGCTTAAGTCCATACTCTTAACCATTACACCAATATCATTTAAAAACTCATCTTTCACTTCCTAGCTGAGCCTCAGTTTCCAAATCTGTAAAAGGGACATAATTTCTACACTAACTACGTTGTTAAAAGCATTTTTAAATGTGCGTAAAACACTTGGCACATACTAGGTATTTGATACTATATTATATGCCTTCGGCTCTTTGTGGACCTGTGTAGCTAAAGAGGGGTCGAGAGAGCACAGTATGCTTTTTTACAGACAGATGCATAGGCACAGAGAGGCAAAATGCTTTGCTGAGGGATGCTCAGCCCCCGGTGAGAATTTTCACCCTGGCATGCAGCACTGTGCATTTGGAGCCAAGTACACACGGTGGGTCCCCTGCCCGTGGTCTCTGGTCTCCCCAGATTGGATCCTCAATGTCGGGTCATCTCTGATCAGACTAGACTCAACATCATGGATCTACTCTGAGGGTCTGCACCAGGTGGTAGGCAGCCCTGAGTGCACCAAAATCTGTTCCCAAAGGAGGATTCGAAAATCTGGAGAGGCTCCAGAAGGTCTGCCGTGCAGAGGGCACAGTAGGGGCAAAGGTGTGGTCGTGGGAAGCAAGGGAAGTGTGCAGGAGAGACAGGTGACCACAGACTAGCAGGAAGGACGTGTGTGTAGCAAACGATGGGGCTGGACATGTCATCTGGGTTCCACTGTAGAAGCCCGCCCTGGACTGCCAGCCCTCAAGTAAGCCTTGTTCGAAAGTCCAGTCCAGAAGGATTCCGTCCTCTGTAACGCCGATTTAGTCAGCAGCAGAAAGTGCCCGATTAACTGGGCAGGAGGGAGAGCGTCAAGAGGTAGCAAGACCAATACCTTTATGCTCCCAACTTCTATAGTGGAGCCTCCCCAGTCTGAAATTCCCTGAGCAGATTCCAGTCAGTTCTAATACATTCTCTGTTGCAGACCGAGCTCTCCAGCCAGCTCTGGCCCGCATAGTGCTGAGGTCTGCAGCCCTTCAGGGGCTGGAGGCCAAATGCATCATAGGCCCAGGCCAAGGCTCCAGGAAATTGGGGTCAATTTCCTACTCCCATGAGGGCCCAGCAGAATCACGGGGCCTGGGGCTCAGGGAGGGAGAGTCGGGGTTCTCTGAAGCCACATGAAGCTGCCTACACTCTCCCTGAGCTCACATGGAACCTCTGGGTGGACTCAGCAATCATCCCACAGCTGTGTGCTCGGGATGGGCCACCCTTCTCCATGGCCACAGAGGCTTCCACCGCAACTGGACCCTCCTTATGCTGGTCCACGTGAGGCCCAGAGAGGGGCCCCCCTTTCTCTCTAAATCCCCTCTCCTTGCAGCTGTTTTCTCAGACAGGGGAGCTTCAGCCTGCATCCTCCCTTTCCAAGAGTTTATTTTCTCATGTGTGCACTCATTCGTTTATTCCCGTATTCATTCATTTCTTCATTTACTCATTTCTTGATTCACGCATTCATTTCTCTTCTTGCGTTTCAAACAAATTCCTTCCACAACTGTCACCTGTTGACTCCATGTTTTGTTAAACAGTTCTTGAGTGAACAAAAATACTGAGTGACGAATGAATGGACCAAAGGCCAGGAGCTATTAAGCGCTGTGAAAGGCCCTGGGGATGCAGGAATGGCTAAGCAGCTCATCGTCTAGAAGGGAGCAGATGATAAAGAGGCAGTGGGTGTCAGAGACCTTCAGGTAGTGTTCTCCTCAGGACCGGGGTGGCATTACGACAGGATGGCTTGTGCCAGAAAAGGTCTGTGACGGTGTTTGGGCAAGAGGGCAGGGGAGAGGGACAGAGCAGACACAAGAAGCATGGCCGTGTGACCCCTCACGTGGTGCATTCGAGAATGCAGGCAATTGATGGAGTTCAAGGTTAGCGGTAGTGCCGTGGGGAGCAAGGAGCTGGAGAGTCAGGCCGAGTCAGGCTCTGAGGGCTCTGGAGGCCAGACGCAGGGGCTCGAGTGGCAGCTGAAGGGCACGGGGGCCATTCCGCAGACATTTTCATTTGTGGAGCATGGTCAGCTGCTCTGGCCTCATGTATGAGTTTCTCTTCTCGTCCTAAACGTGAAAGAGGGAGACGCGCTACAGCTTGTTCTCACACAGGGGGCCCCACTGTGCAGAGACCACCCGTGGTTCTCCAGTTCCAAGGGGTAGAGTCCAGACTCCGTAAGTGGCTGTTTAAGGCTCCACACCTTACCTGCCGTACCAGCTCTTCCTCCCGGACTCCCTCCCTCTCGAACTTGCACGTGCCCTTTGGCCCTTCCACAGATGTCCTTCCCTCCCTGTTCTGCCTGATCCCACACAGAATCTTGAAAACTCTTTTCCGTATGTCACCTCCTCTCAGAGGCCTTCCCAGCTCGCCCCTCACATCCGGTTATTCTCGCCGGGTGCGCACAGCACAGCCACTGAGCACGGTCACGCTGGCGTGGCTGGCGGCTCACGGGACCGTCTTCTCTCCCAGCTTCCTGGGGCACACGCTGGCTCACTTCATCTCACGACCCCACGGTCCTGAACCCAGAGTGGACACTAAGAAACGGTCTCTGGACTTAGGGACGGTTCTGAAATTTCGACAAAGCTGGACACCTCCCGTTAGAATCTTAGATGTGCAAAGCGGTTTGGAGGAAGGACCCCGTCTGCAGGCTGCATTTGCCCGTGACTTGGCCGAAGATTGAGAAATGGGAACTGTTGCCTGTTTTAAAGAATCAGGGGGGAGGGCACAGATGGAAGTATCCCCCCACCACCCTCTTGGTGCCATTATTGCTGGAATGGAATGGACCAGAGGAAGGAAGGGAAGGGGAAGGAGAGGAGGGGAGCCCTGGAAGAGAAAGCTCCTCGGCGGAGCCAAGGTTGCCTACTTAGCACGTGGCAGAGCCCTGGCCTGGGACGCTTTCTCATCGATTGAGAGGGAACGAGCCTTGGTGTGTGCCCGTCTCCTTCCAAAGAGCTCCAGGACCCATGTTTACTCACGGTACACGTTGGGGGTGCACGTGGGCCCCACCTTCTCAGTTAAAAAACAAACAAACAAGCAGAGCAAATTTCTCCGATTGAAACCTCTGAAAGAGCACGACGAAGATTTAGGAAACCTGGGAGTTAAACTCTCCGGGATGCTTTGAGCAAGTCTGTTCCCACGCTGAGTCCTCAGTTTCCCAGTCTGTAAAATGGATATATTACAGTTCCTCTGTCTGAGGGTGGCTGGGTTTCCACCACTGTTAAGAACTTGTTTTTTTAACATTTTCAGAGCTCTGGGGAGATGCAACACTCAGAGGCTTCTTCTGTGGAGGGTGGGGTCTCTCTTGGTCCTGACTGTGCTTCTGTGGCGTTCAGGGGCACGGGAGCAACGTCATCCACTGCCGGAAAGATGGCACCTGGAGCGGCTCCTTCCGCGTCTGCCAGGAGATGCAAGGCCAGTGCTCAGCCCCGGACCAGCTCAACAGCAACCTGAAGCTGCAGTGCCCTGAAGGCTATGCCATCGGTACGACGGGCGTGTCGGGGTGAGCGGTGGGAGGGCACATCCTTCCAGGAGCTCGGGGCTCACGCCCTGCCGAGGAGCTGGGCAGCTGTACCGTGTGAGACCTTGCATGAGGCACTGGGGAAATGAGGAGGACTGAGACCAGACCCTGTCCTCCCAGAGAGAGAGTTCGGGGCGTGGATGTTGGCAAAGCAGTGTTGGGTGAGCGTGCACAGTTACACTGGAGTACACAGCAGCTGACCGGTGCCTCCGGGGACACAGAAGGCTCCCAGAGGAAGGGATGCTTATACGGGGATTTTGCAAGAGCTCTGGGGGCAAGAAATGGCATTCCAGGCAGGAGGGGTCATGTGGCAAAGGGAGGGAGGTATGAAAACACGCATCCTGTCTAGGGAAGCAGTGGTGGTCCGGCGTGGCAGCCTTTGGTATTAATCTTAAAGTTTACGTGATGCTGATCATTCGTAGTACCGACTGTGGGTCAGTGCTGCACCAAGCACTTTAGAGGCGTTATCTCGTATCCTCTCAATAACCTTTAACAGATGAGGAAATTGGGACTCAAAGGGATCTTTGCACCCTCTCCTTCTCCAAAGCCTGAGTTCTTTCCATGGCATTCCAGTTGCCTCCTAAATAAGGATGAATAGTGTTTTCAGAATACTATTTGCGTGGGTGATAGGCCAGCTTGCCAAGTGAGGGGAGACAACCTGGGGTTTGATGCCAGGAGTTTGCCTGGTTGAAACCAGGTGTCTGGACAGACGCATTAATCACAGGCCCGCGGCTTTCTGGGCAGCTGGGTGTGCATTGAGTCTAACCTCAGCTGGGGGCAGTGATACTGACCTCTTGAGCTGATTGCCTAACTGACCATGATGAAAAGCCCATGGCCAGTCCTGGGACAGTGACCAGGGAGGTCTGGAGCAGAAGGTTATCTGTGCAGACGCTCACTCCCAGCTACGCAGAGTCAATGTGTTCCTCACCTGGCAAAACGAGTGATCGTTTCATGTCCAGAAGGGAGGCCCATGGCTGGAGAGCAGAGGCCTGAGGGGGCCTGACCACTTCCTTTTAAAGATGGAAACACGTAGCCTCCAAGTGCAGAGGCTCTTCACCTGAACTTAGAGTAGGGACCAACCCTCCTGTGTTAGTCCAGGACGGGTCAGAAAACACCCACGGACATGGTTGCTGTCCCTGCTGATTCCAGAGGTACTCTAAGATCTTGCCGAGGCACCGATCCAAAGGACCCTGGCCAGGAGGGTTGCAGAGAGGTGGGATTTATAGGGCCTGCCAGTATAAGCTTTCTAGAAAGTTGGGGCAACAGGTGTAGCAGTGGCAAGTAGCTTTGGCTGTTCCATCCCAAGGCCAGGGCTTTCTCCTCTCCGTTATCCCTGAGGGGTGTTCATGGCTCTGGACGCTTCTGGCTGCGATGGGGTCCCTGTCCCCAGCTCAGTCAGGGCATGCACGTGAATACTCAGTCACCCTCACGACTGGCCTTGAGCAACGCTGGGAGAAAAAATTCTGATGAAAAACAGACCTCCTGCATCCACTGACACATTCAGGCACATATATTCATATATGCACAAATAAGCAAGCACAAATGCTTAACAGCCAGGTGCAAACACACCCATCGTGTGGTGAGCCCATGCCTAGCCGTACACTGCACGAGACACCACACAAATTCGTCACCCATAAGCCTACGTGTAGCTGGCACACACACGCACACACCTCGTGGCCCCTTTGTACCTGTATTGTGGGTACCTGTCACGGGCACATGAAAATGAGCCAGAATGCCTGGCTCTCTGGTCAAGAGGTAGGGGGAGGGGGTGACGGTGGCATTTGCTTTACCCACTGAGCGCTCTCATGGTCAGAGCAGAAAGGGAAAGCAATCTGTCTGGCGTCGGAACCTGAATCTCCTTCCCTCCCTCATGCTCCCACGTTCATGCAGATGCCGGTTTTATGAATACGGTGACCCGGGATGGGTGGTGGGCAGGTGAGGGCACGCGGGGAGAGCTGAGAGAGGAAAAGCGGTCTGGGGCACTGAGGGGGGAGGCTGCTCTCCCTCCTCCCGCAGGCTGAGCCCCCCCTGGGGAGAGCCCACCTCACCAAGGACAGGGACTCGACCAAGGGCCTCGTAAGCGGGGCAGGGGTGACGTATGTGTCCAGCTTGGCGGCTGGGGGCCGCGTTCTGGAGCCACCCAGAGCAGCTCTTCCAGGTCCCTCCCCGAGCAGCCTGGGGGGGCTTCTGTGGCAGTAAGCAGTCCTCAGAAAGTTGGTACTGCCACCAAGGCCGCTGCCACCGGCCCGCCCTGCTCCTCCCGGGAAGGGGAGGCGGGGCCGGTGAGATCACCACTCTGTAGTGATGCCGATTAGGGCTCATATATCACAACACAGCAGCCTGGTCCTGAGGCCCAGAGCTGCGGCATGGGGGGCGGGGGGAAGTGCCGAGGGAGAGGTGTGGGGAAAGAGAAATTAAGGTGCGACTGCTGCGTAAGGAGGCGGTGGCCTCCTGTGTCGACCAGATCTTTTTTCTCCCCCTTTTGGGATAAATAACCGTTGTCTGCTTCTCAGAGGCTGCATCTTCTTTTCTCAAAAGGATTTTATCGTCGCAGCCTTGTTTCATCCCTGCTCCCTAAACTCTTCAGAACTGATCTCGTGACAGACACACCCCACTGAGTCTCCCTGACTGCTTAGGGTTCCCTCTTATTCTCATCACTCATCTTTTTTGTCTTTTTGTGTGTCCCCCGTTTCTTTCCTTTCTTCTGACCCTTCACCCCTCTCTGTCCCCTTCCACTGCTGCCTTCTTTTCTCTTCCCTCTGTGTCTCCGCCACCGTAGCCATCGCTGGGCTTGGAATTCAGAGAGGCGTGGGCTTTCATTCGTGGCCCCCTGCTCGCCAGCTCTGTGACCTGAGCTCCGCACGCTGTCACCTCTGAGACGGATGTGGTGACACTGGGTGTGTGCAGGGGAACGAGTGACGGGTGAAAACCACCTGGCAAGACCGGGATACCCCCATCCCCACCTTCTGGGCTCAGTGGCCCCACGTTTAAATGAAAGAGGTTCCAAAGATTGTCCTGGACCCGCCACCCCACCCTTGCTACCTCTTGAGATTCTGTGAGTCTCTTAGATTGAAGAGGATGACCAGGTGGCAACAGGAAGGGCGATGGATACACTATATATACATATACAAGTATCTATGTATGTGTAGCTGCATGTATGCATAAACATATATACATACTGTGTGTGTACACACACACACACACGTTTGGAAGGGAGCCTTTAGAATGGCTCACAGCCTAGGATATTTTTCAAGAGAGTTGACTCTTGTAAACCATTTAGTGTTCGAGGGTGGTCTTGGCACTAAGGCAGGGGAATGACCTCCTTAGGGCCCTGGTCAGATTCTGACACAGCAGTTCTTCGTCCATTTGGATGAGCACCTGTTTTGGAGTCCTGGGGACATCCCATGGGATGAGCTTGAGTTTTAGGAGACTTCAGAACCAGTGAGGTCAGGACAGAGAAAGTATGAGTCAAATTACAGTCATCTTGCTAACCCACGGCTTGAAAGTCAACTGGAGAAGCCCCTGGACCAAGGGCTTCTGTGTACTCACCCTGTCCCTGTTGGTCGTGGCGCCTTCACGGACTCACTGCCTGATTCATGTTTTCATCCCTTTCTCCGCTTTCTCAGTCATTTATCCATTCACTCATCCATCTAGGAACCCACTTCCTCCACCATGAGACACCTCATCCATCATTCACTCACTGAGCCAGTCATCCATTCATTCATTCACTCTCGTTTCCTCAACCACCTGTGCACCCGTTCACTCTTGTCCCTTTCACTCACTTCCCAGATACTTACTGAGCGCCTGCCCTCCGCCGTGCACAGCGCCAGGCTCCGGGCACAGAAGGGGGAGCACACACAGTGCTGGCCTCATGGAGTTACAGTCGAGCAGGGAAGAGAGCTATTGGTACAACAGTCACCAAGCCAATGTGACAGATCTGCGATGGGTGCCAGTGAGGGGGTTTGGCCTGTCAGGAATGGAGGTTTTCTCCGAGCAAGCGGCACGTGGATTGAGGTCTGAGGGTCACTGACTAGTCCTACGCTAGCTGAAGAGGAGCGGGGGTGGTCTTGAGGGCACAGAGGAGGGCGTGAACGCAAGCGGTGTGGGAGGAGAAGGGTGGGGCTGAGGCGTTGTTGCTGCATTCACAGGCTCGCCCGTTCATTTGGTTGACGCCTGCGGAGCAGACCCTGTGTGTCAGGCACTGGGTGAGGCTCAGAGAGGAACTGACCCCATCCCTGCCCTCCCAGGGCATCCCTGTAACTGGGGAAAGGAGGGACGGGGGTGGGTAAGACCAACACGGGAGTGAGATTCCTCAGTGCCAAGCGCTGCTCTCACTCGGCTGCAGAAATCAGGGCAGGCTTCTTGGAGGAGTTGAACTGGACTTGAAGAACTGGTAGGATTTGACCGTGCAGAGGCAGAGCGGGGGGACGGGCCAGGAGACAGGATGGACAGAAGTACAGAGGCGAGGAAGCGCGGGACTCCGATGGGAAGCCAGGCGCAGTCCGGTTAGCGGGAGGGTGTGAAGAGGGTTAGTGGGAGATAAGGTTGACCAGACCATGGGAGGCCATGGATGCTGAGCAGAGGGGTTTGGACTTCGTCCTGGATGTGGGGAACCTTCGAAAGGCTTCTGAGCAGAGGAGGAGCAAGACCAAACTGGGCTGAGGGCTGCTGAGCGCGGTGGTGCGTGCCAGCTGGACTGGAGACGGGAGAACGGTCAGGGGGACCAGAGGTGGCGCTGCTGGGGCGCTCACTCCCGCCCACTGCCCTTGAGGGTGGGCGTCCCCACTCACTGGGGACCAGGGAGCGGCAGGGTCCGCTCTGGGGGCGGGGCAGCCCCTGGCATCAGGAGACGGCGGCCGAGCCACCACCTCACTCTCGGCTTGCCCTCAGGGTCGGAGTGTGCCACCTCGTGCCTGGACCACAACAGCGAGTCCATCATCCTGCCAGTGAACGTGACCGTCCGTGACATCCCCCACTGGCTGAACCCCACGCGGGTGGAGGTGAGTGACCGGGGCCACCCAGCTGCGGCTCAGGGAGGGCAGTGACCTCGTTGACCACTTACACGCTCTGGTCCTGCATTAGTCCCTCTACCTACGTGAAAGCATCTAACGGTCACACCTGCTCTGCGGAGTGAAGACTTGTTCACCGTCATTTTTCCAGCCCTTAAGTGTTTAATACTTTCCCTTTGACAGGCCCTGTGCTACGGATCTTTTATTTACTGTCCCACTGAATCCTGATGACAGCCTAGGAGTAAGAGGACTGATGCGCCTAGTTTACAGATGAGGAGACTGAGGCCCCAAGAACACCTAGGTAGAAAGAGCAGAGTCAGGTCACAAACCTGTGTCTGCCTGACCGGAAAGTCCTCACTTGTCAGGATGGTGCTCTTGGCTTCTCTGATATAAGCTCTCGGGTATTCCGCAGCCTAGGCTTCCGGTATCTTTCTCGTGCCTTGCTTATTTGGTGGGAAGCGATTAATATGTGATACGGGGAACTAGTAACACCAATTGTGTATGCAGCACCTACTGTGTTTGTGCACCCAGAGCTTAGCATACGAGGTCTGAACGAGGTTCAGACCTCCACTGGTCTCTCAGTGGAGCGAGGGCCACTGTCTGCACTCTCGCCCTGTGGACACTGAGACCTCAGGAGCGGGCGCTGGCCCAGGGGGAGGGCTCGACCCCAAGCCTGCATCCAAGGGCTGTGCTCTTGCCACTGTGCCAGGCCGCGGTGGTCCCGGCTGGAAGGCCGTGTTCACATTGGGGCTGGCCGCTCCCACGTTCCTGGGTGTCACCCGATCAGTGGGGACCCCACTCGTGTCCTCCGGGGCAGCACGATCGCAGGCCTCATGTGCCAGCTCTGGGCACTGGCCCCTCACGCTGGAGGAAGTGAGAGAGGCAGGGCTGCAGGGCGGGCTCAGCCTTTCTGCCAGGGCGCTGGAGGCCTTGCCGTCTGCCCGCCCGCTGCGGATCCCCCCGATACTGATACCGGGTGCACTGTTTCCCCGATGAGCCGAGAGCACGGCTGTGAGGGCTGACACAGCACTCTGCACCTGTGGACCTGGCGCTGGACCTGGCCGGCACCCCCCTGCTCCCCCGTGCGCCCCAGGGCTCTCCTCCCCTCCCCCTACGGCTCTCTGCCCACCTCCAACTTCATTCCTTCTCCTGCCTCTTTCTTCACGCTCTCTCTCTTCCTTCTCCCGACACCTCTGTGACCTTGCTCTGCCTCCCTCCTGCCCACGTTCTTTCCCCCCATCCCCACTGTTTCTCTCTGTGTCTCTCTTTGCCTGACTCTCCCAGGCCTCCACGAGCGCACCCTGCTTCCCTAACCTCACGCTCCTCATCTGTTTCCTGCACTCGGCCTGCCTCTCCCCACTCCTCACCCAGAGTCCCCAGATAGATTCTCCCCAAGCACCCCATGTACTCTGATGGGCTGTACACGCCCAGGCGCGTGCACAGAGGCTGTGTGTCAGAGTCTCAAGGAAGTTGGAGATCATCAGATACACGCCCCTCATTGTACAGATGGAGAAACTGAGGATCAGAGAGGGAGGGGACTGGGCCACGTCACCCCGGGAAGCTGAGCCGGGATCTTGACCGGGAGCTCCTCGCACGCCATCCCGCCCTCCCTCTGCTCCACCCTGACTTCCACCCAGCCAAGGCGGGACCTACGCTCTACACAGAGCCCAGGAGACCTCTCTCACATCCCATGTGCCTGGGACCCACGCCGGGTTCCCCGACCCGTCTCCCCTCAGGCGTTTCCTCGGTGCCCCCCCCCGCCCCGGGTGAATTCCCACCCTTCCCTCTGTGAGCCCCGGGCACTAAAGAGTTCAGTTATAATTCACTGTGAAATAAATCCAGGGATTTGAAAGTCTGCAAAGCGCACCCCCCTCGTCAGTCGCCCACCCGCTGCCTGCCTGCTCCAGCCCCCCACCCAGTTCCCTGGTCCGCCGGCCTTTATTGATGCCGGCCTACCCAGAGAGCCATAACGAGGTTCAGACCTCCACTGGTCTCCGGAGGCCTCATTATCCAGGAGGAAAAAATGTGCTAGAAAAAGGGAGGAGGGCGAAGGGCAGAGATTGATGATTTCCAGGAATCAGGCAGAAAAGCTGGCCTCTGCTGCACCCTTGCCCCTTCTGTGGTGAGAGCTACAGAGACAGAGCTGCTGGTGCAGGCGCTGCCAGGCCAAAGCAGGCCCTGGATCGCTCCTCTGCTTTCTGAGGGGTCACCTCTGAGTGCCAGCACAAGGTAGATGGTCGGGGCCAAGGTTCTGCTCCAGCTACTGTCACATGTGTCCCCAGCATAAGAGAGTGAGAGATGACAGCTGACATCTAATGGCTGCCTGCTGTGAATCGGGCATTGGATCAGACACCTTCCAGCCTTGATGTGCGCGTGCGTGCACGCACACACACACGCGCACACACACACACGCGCGCGCGCACACGCGCACACACGCACGCACACACACGCACACGCGCACACACGCACACACACACACACCTCTATGAGGTGGGAATTAGACTCCATTTTTCCAGTAGAGGAAATGGAATCTCAGAGATAGAAGCCACTTGCCTACGAGGAATTGAACGCGCACACACACACACGCGCGCGCGCACACGCGCACGCACGCACACGCACGCACACACACGCACACGCGCACACACGCACACACACACACACCTCTATGAGGTGGGAATTAGACTCCATTTTTCCAGTAGAGGAAATGGAATCTCAGAGATAGAAGCCACTTGCCTACGAGGAATTGAAGAGGGCCCCAGGTCAGTCTGATGCTGCCGTTTACTCCTCCAGCTACCCTTGCAGCCTCTACAATAATAATAATAAAGGCAAAATGTTTACGATCGCTTACCAGCCGGTAAATAATTCACAACTGGCTCTCCACAAAAATACATCCTCTGATTTGTAGCACTTGCCAATTCCTGAGGCGTAAATATTCTCACCATAGCAGATTTCTGGTTTTCCAAGTGGGTGTCACTCAACACAAGTAGCAAGAGATCAGCACTGTTGCCTCTCGTAAGCCCACGCAAGCCTGCTGCGGCCCACCACTGGCACTCACCGCGTGACGGGGTCTGTTTTAAGCACTTTACGTGTATTGGCACGTATGACGAGAACGAGGACCACCTAGGTGAGTGGAATATCAACACTGAGACACGTGCAGGATAGGCGACCTTCGTGAAGGTGGGCCCGTGCTCACCTTATTTACCCTGGTGCGCCCCTCACGTGCCCAGCACACAGTAGGTGCTCCCTAAATGTTTATGGTGTCTGAGTCAGGTGACCAAGGTTCAACACCTGCCTGCTGTATGTGCCAGAGTTGCCCCATCTGTGAAACAAGAGCTAGACTGAAATCAAGAGTCACAAACTCACACACCAATGGGAACCAGACAGGTGGGATAAATGGGTGAAGCAGGCCAAGCATGTGATTTTGTATTTTAAATACTGAGGCGTAGTATTGGGCTGGCCAAAAGCCTTGTTCGGGTTTTTCTGTAAGACGTTACGGAAAAACCCGAACGAAATTTTTGGCCAACCCATAGCAGTAGCAGTAGTATTTACTATAAATACATCAGACAGACACAGAGGGACCTAAAGAAAATAAAACAACTGCCCATGTGCATACTACCCAACTTAAGAAATGAGATATTACAAATGCAGTTAAAGTTTCCCCTGTTGAGATTGAGCTCACATGCTAATCTTAAGGCTTGATCAATTTTTATGTTTGTGTCCACTCGTGAAACCCAGATCGGGGTGGGAACCTTTCCATCTCCCCAGAGAGGCCTTCCCTTCTCCATGGCAGGCAGTACCCACACCACAAAGATATTGGTTTTGCTTATTTTTGAACTTCATGTTACTGGAATCTTAGAGTATATACCTGATGAAATTCTTTTTAGGCATATGTTTTACCTTCATAAAAAAAAAACACTCTGTCCATGCATTTCCTTTAAGTTCTCCTCCCTTTAAAGCCCCCTCCCACATATATGCAGTTTTGAAAGCAGTAGAGTTACAGACAAACCTTCCTCTAATCTAATAAGCAAGACAGTGCAAACTCTCAATGATAGATGGAAACACCCCTCAGGCTCAATGCTGGAGAGACTGCAGGGAATGGTGGAGACTGTGGTCAACTGTGGAGAACACAAGCTGGCTGCCAAAGGGGGAGCCTCTAGCCGAGTGTGACAGTGTGGAAATGTGGGTTCAGTGTGGCCAGATTTTCCTTTTTTTCTTGAGTACAAGAAATCTGAAGTTTTAAAAGTATGTAGTCTCTCATGTTTTATATATTGGCAACTAATTTTGACTTTTGTTAAGCACTCTGTGTGCCAAACGAAACATTTCTGTGGGTTGTATAGCCCGGAAGCTGTTGGCTTACATCCTCTGGATGAGACAGACTCTTCCAGACTGGACATCCAGAATTTAGGGGGGCCAGCTGCTCTTCCATCAGCTCCCAAGGAGCACCTCCAGTCTGCCCTGCACCTCCCCTGCGCAGGGTGCCAAGAAAGCTTCCCAGTAGGAAGTGCCGCTCACAACCTCAGAGGCTTATCGTGCCTCTGGGTAGCTGGGATCCTGGCTTTTTTTTTTTTTTTTTTTGCAGTACACGGGCATCTCACTGCTATGGCTTCTCCCGTTGCGGAGCACAGGCTCCAGAACGCGCAGGCTCAGCAGCCATGGCTCACGGGCCCAGCCGCTCCGCGGCATGTGGGATCTTCCCGGACCGGGGCACGAACCTGTGTCCCCCTGCATCGGCAGGTGGACTCTCAACCACTGCACCACCAGGGAAGCCCGAGATCCTGGCCTTTTAAAGAGCTTCTGAAAAAAGGGATGGAACGAGGAAAGAAAAGAAGAGAAGAAGAAAGGGAAGGAGGGAGGAGGAGGAAGAGAGGGAATTAAGGAAAGGAAAGGGAAAGTACCATTTATTGACTCTCTGTGACAGGTAGGCACTGTTTGTGAGGCAGTTCCATATATACCCTTCATTGTGTCTTCACACTCCAAGGAGATAAGTATTATCACCATTTTACAGATGAAGAAGCTGAGGTTCTGAGAGGTTGTCACTGCCCAATTCACATAACTCATGTGATTGAATCAGGATTAGAACCCAGGGCTAATTCTCATGCATTCTGTTCTGCAAGGAAACTGCCTTACACGTTATAAATAATAAACATATGCAATACATCAGACAAAGGATGTGAAATTCATTCCTTGAAGAGAAGGCATCAGTATGGAAAACCCTGCCGAGAGTCTAAAGGTCAGAGGTGGAATGGCTCTGATTGAATACGAAGTCCAGTGTGTCCACTGTGCAGCAGGAGCTGTCCTGTGCCCTGGAGGGGAAGCCCGTAGATGGAGGGGTGTGTGCAGAGACCAGCGACTCCTCGTTCACTCCTGGACACACTCAGACATTCACTCATTTGGTCATTTGTTCATTAACTCATTCAATGAATATCAATTTTGCACCTCCAAATGGTAGGTATTCTTCAAACAAGGGATACAGAGTGGAAAATGCCTAGGTTTTTAAAAAGCTTACCCAGAAGAAAGCCAGAAACTCCATAACAGATAACAAAAGCAAAAATAAATTACATAATTCACTCATAGAAGGTCCTATAAATCAAGGAAAAATAAAGGGGGAAAGAGGACTCGTCCCAGAAGACATCAGAAGGGGAGTCAGGTCTGGGCCTTAGGATGAGGGGGTTCTTTTAAAATACTTTCTCGGGCTTCCCTGGTGGCGCAGTGGTTGAGAACTGCCTGCTAATGCAGGGGACACGGGTTCAAGCCCTGGTCTGGGAGGATCCCACATGCCGCGGAGCAACTGGGCCCGTGAGCCGCAACTACTGAGCCTGCGCGTCTGGAGCCTGTGCTCCGCAACAAGAGAGGCCGCGATAGTGAGAGGCCCGCGTGCCGCGATGAAGAGTGGCCCCCGCTTGCCGCAACTGGAGAAAGCCCTTGCACAGAAACGAAGACCCAACAAAGCAAAAATAAATTAATTAATAAAACTCCTACCCCCAACATCTTCTTTAAAAAAAAAAAAAAAAAAAAAAAAGATACTTTCTCATGTCTTTGGCTCGGCCTGGCGCCAGACTTCTCTGGGCTTCAGCTTTTAAACACTCTGCCTCTACTACATTTGTCTCAAAGCCTCTCTACCTCTCTGAACCTTGGTCTTTCCATCGGTCAAAAGAGTAACCTTTTTTATGCTTACCAGTTCGGGGGCTGGAGGAATTTGAAGGAGAATATAGTTTTCAAACTATAGACCTGGAAATAAGACAGATGTGAGTTTAATTCCTGACTGTCATTACCTATGTGTATGATTTGGGGCAGGTTATTTAACTTCTCTGTGCCTCAGTTTCCTCTTGTGTAAACCAGAGTCAAAAACCATATGTAAATACTGTGTGGTAATCACTTATATGTGGAACCGAAAAATAATACAGATGAATCTATATATAAAACAGAAATGGACTCACAGACATAGAAAACAAACTTATGGTTACTAAAAGGGAGAGGGAGGGAGGGACACATAGGAGTATGGGATTAACAGCTACAAACCACTATACATAAAATAGATAAGCAACAAGGATTTACCATATAGCACAAGGAGTTATATTCAGTATAATAACGTATAATGGAATATAATCTGAAAAAATTAACTGAATCATTTTGTTGTACACCTGAAAACAATGTACCTATCTCATAGTTATGGTAAAAATGAAATGAGATAAAAGTGCCAAGCACAAGGCTTGGAGCATAATATACCCTTAATAGAGGGTTTTGTGTTGATGAGAAGGATAATGATGACAGGGTTGTTAGCGGTCCTGTGACAATAAGGATGCTGGTGGTGGTGATGATGATAGTGATGGTGATGGTGATAGTGTGACTGATGAGGATGCTGGGGGTGGTTGTGGTGGTGACGATGCTGGTCCTGGTGTGACTGATGAGGATGCTGGTGGTGGTGATGATGATAGTGATGGTGATGGTGATAGTGTTACTGATGAGGATGCTGGGGGTGGTCGTGGTGGTGACGATGCTGGTCCTGGTGTGACTGACGAGGATGCTGGTGGTGGTCGTGGTGGTGACGATGCTGGTCCTGGTGTGACTGATGACGATGCTGGTGGTGGTGCAGATGGTGTTGATGCTGATGGTCATTACAGCCAAGAAGAAAAGACGGTCTATTCTTCCTAGGCAGCAAGGCAGAAAAGAAAGCTGTCTTACAAAACGTGGTCTGAAGGGGCTCTGACTGGGCTAGAGGTCCCACTGGCATCAAGAGGAACAAGGCTGGCATTTGAGGGGCCCCACTGGGATCTCCCAACACGTGGTGTAAACAGCCAAGTCTTTCCTTCAGCTTCTGCTGCCTGTTCCCTTCCCCAGAGTCCTCCTTGCAGACAGAGGGGCCCTGTAGTGAGACAGGTGGGGCGTGCAGCCCTGAGGAATAGTGGAAAATCCAAAAGACTTGGAAAGATAAATAGGCTCATGCAGATAGTATAAAAGTCCTTTTTCTGAACTCACGTCAGGTAAACCTCAACTGACAGAAATTTGTGCAACCACACCAAGACACTCCTACGGATGGATTAAATTAGCTCTCAAATAAACAGGGGGGAGGGATGGGCATCGAGTCCCTTGTGGATCCTAATTCTGATGTTTCCTACTACTTGAACCATTACCTAAGTGCCCCTCCAACATCCCTGAATTTTGGCCAGGAACAGACGCTCAGACCCAGAGATGGAAGTCTGGTTAAAGCTTCTCAGAGGATGAAAGCAGGTGATGCCGTCTGCTTCTGGACCCCATGGCTGGGAAGCAGAGGGGCAAGAAAGTAGCTGAGCTGGAAGGAAGGGACACTAGAGTTCTCACATTCCTTCACTTGGTCAATATGTATTTGTTTGCTTTGCTCCGTCCTGAACCTGGGGGGAGACAGATGTCTAAAACCAGGGCCTGCCCTCTTACCTGTAGGAGTTAGTCCTGGGTTGACCGTTTCTACGTCATTTATCTCAGTGCTTCATCACAAGCCTATGACATTTTCAGTACCCATTTCACAGATGGGAAAACCTAACCTCAGAGTGGAAATTTCAAGTCAGAATTGCAACCATGTCTGTCATGCCTTATTGCTCAGTCCTTCCCATACATCACCTTCTTGTGTTTTAGGAGAAGGTAGACAGTGTCAACAGAGGCAGTAGGGGCTAAAGAGTAGATTTCACATTGTGAGACTGGTTGGCAGATCTTCAGGTTAAGTTGTTTGTCCAAGATGTTTAATTAATTCAATCTCCACTAAACTGGTCCTCTAAACTAGATGCTCTGCTAGGCATCGTAAATGCTCTTCTGATGCTCTAGAAGAGAGGAGGACAGGTAAAGAAAATAATTGTCCCTTGGTAAAATCATCTCTGTCTTGAAATGGATCCATTCATTTATAACATAAATATTTGCTGGTCATCCTCCTTGTACCAGGCACCATTCTAGGCATGGAAAACCCGAGGGTGAACCAGAGATGCTGTGGGGCAGAGAAGAAAGGTACCCAACCCAGCCAGATCTTGGAGTCACGGGATTCCAAGTTCACCAAGAAACCTAATTACAGTTTTGCTGCCATATAGGTCTGCCCTTGGGGAGAGAATGGGCTGGTCACATGGATTTTCCACATTCTAGCCCATGTGAATGTTCATTTCTTAATTAAAATTAATCAACTGGCATTCAGCCAGCAGAGAGAGCCCTGATCATAGAGACTTCCATGGCTGCTCCCTGACACAGTTACCTGCCATCGCAAATCTAAGCATTTGCCTCCAGGTTATTTTCATTTGCTTTTAGTTTTTTTTTTTTTTTAAAGAAATCATTGTAATATGACATGAAAAGTAAGGCATCTAGGGCAGGATAGAAAAGGGGGCTTCTAAGATTGTTATGTTAGCCCTAGTCCTGATGCTATTTTAATCTTCCTAGTTTTATTTATCTTTCTTTTTTCACCCACTTAAAAAGAAATTATTGGGCTTCCCTGGTGGCGCAGTGGTTGCGCGTCCGCCTGCCGATGCAGGGGAACCGGGTTCGCACCCCGGTCTGGGAGGATCCCACATGCCGCGGAGCGGCTGGGCCCGTGAGCCATGGCCGCTGAGCCTGCGCGTCCAGAGCCTGTGCTCCGCAACGGGAGAGGCCACAACAGAGGGAGGCCCGCGTACCACAAAAAACAAAAAGCAAAACAAAACAAAAAAAAAAAGAAATTATTGTGTTGGATTTTATGTTATGAGCTGCCCTAAATCCTTCCCAAAACAGTTGCTTAGTTTCAAATCTTGGTTCCTTTACTTAACAGCTATGGAGCTTGGGGAATTTATTCTCCTTATGATACAAGATTAATGCCCACCCCACTGCATGGTGATGAGCAATAAATAAGATAATGAATAAAGTAATTAGCACCATGAATGCACTCAATACATTTTAGTATAATAATAATAATTATTATTATTATTATTTTATTACGGGAGGCTATAAGTAAATACATATATGTATACCTTAAGCTCTTCCTGAGAGGGCTGGGGAAATCACCACAAAGGAAGGTAGTCTTTTCTTTTTTTAATTCTAAATTTATATATTACGTTATTTCTTTTAAAATTTTTATTGGGGTATAGTTGATTTACAATGTTGTGATAGTTTCAGGTGTACAGCAAAGTGAATCAGTTGTACATACACATGTATCCACTCTTCTTTAGATTCTTTTTCCATATAGACCATTACAGAGTATTGAGGGAAGGTAGTCTTGAACAGAAATGTAAAAGATAACTAAAGATTCTCCAAAGTCACAGAGATATGAGTGTGGGCAGCCTCAGGAATTGTGAGCCTAGCCCGCATGGCCTGGTGGCAGGTGGCTGCAGGAAGGGTTCTCTGCATCTCCAGGGTTCCGAACCAAAGGTTAGTTCATGCATCCTCCAGGCCACTGCTCTCAAACTGTAATGTGTCTCAGCATCATCTGGGAGGCTTGTTTTTACAATGCAGAGTCCCAGGCCCTGGCCTCAGAGATTCGGACTCTTTAGACCCAAGGCGGCGCTGAAGAATCTGCCTTTTCCGTGTGCTCCCATGTGATCGTGATTAGAGTGGTCCTCAGTGCCTACTTTGGGAAGCCCTGTTCCACACCATGCTTCCATCTTCCTGCTGTAGCCACACACACGCACGCGCACGCACACGCACACACGTGTGCACACACACGCACTCTACCCTTCCTCCTTCCTCCCACCTTATCCCCAGCTCTGTCCATGGGGCAGACGTCAGCCAGGAATTTTCTGAAGTGCCTTTCTGATCATGTCTCGGTGCCCCAATTCTCCTTCTCCTCAGCTCTTCTTCCTGCCAGGGAAGTACAGAATCGTGACACCTACAGTGAACACAAACATTGTTTTAGTCTTATGGATCCTGTTATTGCAGGTACCTGGGCAAATTCTCCGTGGAAATGCCAGGGTGAGGTCAGGACTTGGAAGATCCAAGAAGAGGGGTGGGTGGTTGAATGTGGTGCCAGCCCCAAACCCATCTGACCTCTTTCTCCCTCTCTCTGCAGAGAGTTGTCTGCACAGCTGGTCTGAAGTGGTATCCTCACCCTGCTCTGATTCACTGTGTCAAAGGCTGTGAGGTGAGTCCCTCAGAATGGTGCTACAACCATTACTGTTATTGTTATGTCAATCATGACTTCCATTTACTGTACCTACTAAGTGCTATAAATATCCCTTTAACAGACTTCTTGGACAGGAATCGGCAGTCCCACTTTATAGGTCATGGAACAGATGCACAGAGATATCCACAGACACGCTCAACATGCATTTAACGGCTAACAGAGTCGGGATTCCAAGCCAGGTGTTTCTGGCTCCGAAGCCTGTGTTCAACATCATATTGCATCTGTAAGGGAGGTTGGAAGGGACGAGGCCATATTCATGTAGCAGCTACAATATGCCCGGCATTTTACCAACATTGCCTTATTTAACTCTCACAGAACCACATGAGGTGGTTTCTGTTTTTTCATTTCTACTTTTCCTGCAACCATTAGTTGCAGATCATTTCCTTCTACCACACGTCTCTGTCATTCACACGTTCTTCAACTCCAGAGGTAATTTGGACACCTTAGACTCAACCACTGAGCTGCAGGTGGAAGATCCCCTCTGACCCTTCAGTTCTCTCACTTGGCAGTGGAGCCATTCCTTGGAACTTGGCATTTGGGAGCTCTGTCCCTGGGTGTCAGTGACAGGCTTGGGGAGGGGCAGGGCCAGGGCACTTGGCATGTCACCTGTGCTGCTGTCCATGGAACTCAGAGACATTCTGTGCACCCCTCTGCCCACTGTGAATCTTTTCGGCTGGCGTGGAAAGGAGGTCCCAAGTCACATGCAGGTGGATGTCCAAATCTCTGTGGTGCCCCCAGGCCCCCCTCAGGAAAATCCAGGTGAAAAGGACTAGATTGTGCTCTAGAAAAGTTTGTATTTGATGAAATTCTTAAACTGTCACAACCAGACTGTTCTAGATGATGGGGAAACTGACACCCAGCCAGCAGCCGGGTCTAACATTTGATAGAATGCCAGCTGACACGGCCCTTAATGCAATCTACCATCCTCATTTGTTGTGTAGACCGGAAAAAGAGAGCCAGAGGGGGGATGGACTGGCCCACAGTTGCGCAGCATACTGGACACAGAGCCAGAGCATGAACCCAAATCTCCTGACTTCCAGGCCCGTGATTTCTCTCCTCCACTAGGCCACCTTCTGCCCATGAACCGTCCCCTGACCTGTAAATGTCACAGGACAGTCCCTGGGTCACATTTCTTTCTGGGTATTGGTTAGGGAATCCCCAGGGGCATCTTCTCAGGGCACAGGACACTCTAGTCTTTAGAAACTCCCGTTCTCTCAAGATTCAGCAGGAGTGACAAAACCAAAACCAGGGACCTGAGGCAGTTGCTTCCTTACATCTCTCTGGATCAGTCCAGGATTTCAGAAAAAGGAAGCTTGGATTACCTGGGCACTCGTTCTGCTGAGTCGGCGGTCTGGGCAACCAGTGTGACGGCGGAATTCAATCCCTTCTTTGACTCAGCACTAAGGCCTAAGAGACCCACACCTGTCAGGCTCTGAGCTCCGCCAGTGATGCTTATCGCCTTTGCCCTTGCAGGTGCCCCCTTGTCTCCTTTCCTGCTTAACTTAGAGCTAATAGTTTCTCTCTTATCTGGGGCTGAAAAGTATGCTTAGAAGAGATACAACTGCTGGGTCCAGGGAGGAGCCATCAACCTGGAATGTCTGCAGTAGCCAAGATTGATAAAGGGTCTTGGGGCCCTTTAGGCCCCTGCTCTCTGCCCCAAGCTGTGTTCAGAGTAGTCATTTACTTACTTGTTCATCAAAGCTTCACTGGGTGCCTATTATGTGCCCAGCACTAGCCTAGGTACTGAGAGCACAATGGTTTTAGTCAAGTGAAAACAGTACTGTGTTCTCCCCGACTCATCTGGATATCTTCTCGCCCTTCATCCATCCATCCATCCATCCAAATGTTTACTAGATAAACATTTAAGGAAGATATATTTAATAAAGTTTTGCTCAAATTGCCAGCATTTTGCTAAGAAAGCTAAGATATAAAAATGGATGATGTACATTCCCTGTCCATAAGGAACTTAAGAGTGTAGTAAAAGAGATACGGTTAAAGAAGGATTCTAAACTGATACACCAAGAGGTATAACCAGAGCAGGTATAAGAAGCTGCAGAAGCACGTGGCATCTCGGGGGTTGCAGGGAAGACATTTTGGAGGGGTGATGTTTGAACTAGATCTTGAAGGATGAATTGTTTTCCAGAACACACTATTAGTAGAAGTAGCAGCATAAGAAATACCAGAGGGCTTCCCTGGTGGCGCAGTGGTTGAGAGTCCGCCTGCCGATGCAGGGGACACGGGTTCGTGCCCCGGTCCGGGAGGATCCCA